>NW_006239041.1:924532-930639 GCF_000226075.1 Solanum tuberosum
CTACTACCTCACATTATACAATTCAATAACAATTTCCAGCAATTCAACATAGCTAAGATCATATAAGAACAGCCCACATCAAACCACTCAAAAATCCTTCATCAATTACTCAAAATCAATAGACCCACTTTAGGCCAAATTTAAAGAATTTGAGAAGACATGGGTTCATGAAGATTTCTTTCTTAAAACCATCAATAATCATTAATAACAACATAAAACATCATTTAAAAGGTTTTCATACAAGAATGCATGCTAGAATTGAAATTAGGGTTTTTGGAAGAACTTTGAAAACACTTTGATTTGGCTCCTTGAATGGAAGAGGAATCATGGATAAAGGATCCCCATACCTTAACCTTCATGAATCCCATGATATTTGAGAAGAAAACACTTGAAATCTTCAACCCTAGCTTTAACTTGACCTAGTCTTCAATGGAGTTCTAGAGAGAACTTTTGGGGAGAGAAGGGGTTTGATTTGGAAGAATGAATTCTAAAATACAATATACAAGTTTAAATACCTTTAAAGTACTTAGAAACACTTAAAACAATAACCCACATATTAGCCAAACTACCCCTCACTTAGTTGGACCTTTTTAAACAAGTCTAACTTGAGTTTTATTTTCGCAGATTTTGTCGGGAAACAAGTCCGTGACGCAGGGGTGTTCCCGCAAGTTTCTAAAAAATTAAATTTTGAGACAGAAGAGTCTGCGATATCTCCGTGATGCGGAGCCACTTTTTGGCCATTGGTGGAGCAGGTCCGCGACGCGGAGCCACTCCCTCCAAGAACCACTACAAGCTGCCTAGGCAACTTGTTTGGCCAAGGGTTGTGGTCCTTCTCGGAGATTCTTAGGGTGGTCCCGGGGAGTCATACCCGAACGTTTTGATGCTAAAAACATTTATTAAGACACTAGGTTCACCTCCACTGATTTTAGACTCCAAACAACACATAAAAACATGAACAACATACTAGAAAACACCAACACGTAAAAGACTAGTTTCCGAATGTCTTGGTCGTCCCTTGATGTTTGACTTCCAAACTCTTAAGAACTGACTAAAAAGGCTATTCTTCATTATTTTAACAAGTTATTAATGCATAAAACCCATGTGAGGCTTTACTTTATCCTACTTCATTTTGAGGGGTGTTACAGATTACCTCGGTCAAGGGTGCTGCAATGGTACTAAAACCTTTGACAAATCGCCTATAAAAACTAGCCAACCCATGAAAACTTTGAATATTACTTATGGATTTCGGAATTGGCCAATTTTTAATAGCGTCAATTTTAGACTCGTCAACTTCAACCCCTCTTGAACTCACCACAAAACCCAAGAAGACAACTTCATCAACATAAAATGAACATTTATCAAGATTAGCATAAAGTTGTTCCTTCCTAAGTACATCAAACACACATCTTTAATGCTCAACATGATCATGCATGGTCTTACAATAAATCAATATATCATCAAAATAGACAACCACAAATTTTCCTATAAAGGATTTCATCACATGATTCATGAGACGCATAAAAGAACTAGGAGCATTAGTGAGACCAAATGGAATCACCAACCATTCATATAGACCAAACTTGGTTCTGAATGCGGTTTTCCATTTATCACCGAGGATCATCCTGATTTGATGATAACCACTCCTAAGGTCAATCTTTGAAAAAACACAAGAGTCATTCAATTCATCAAGCATATCATCTAACCTAGGAATAAGATGACGATACTTTATCGTAAGTTTGTTAATGGCTCGGCAGTCAACAGACATGTGTGATAAGTCCACAAATTGGACTCATTTAGGGCTTTATTTTAATGGAAATAGTGTCCTTGAATGCTTGTTTTATCTCAATACCTAATTAAAATGCTGAAGTTTCAGGTATTTGAAGGTTTAGTTGAATAATGGACACTTAGGCGCAAAACGAAGCAAATAGGTCTAAAAAGAACAAGAAATGGAATCCTGCGGATCGCCAAGTTCAACTTGGTGAGTCGCCGAAATGACATGAACCTCCCTTCGTTCCAGTACGCGAAGCCTTCAAGGAAGTGGATCAAAAGGCGAGGAAAAGAGCAGTCGGTGAGTCACCGATCAGTTTTGTGAAGCAGTACTGTACCGCCCAATGATCCAGAATGCGAGGATGCTAAAGGCAAGACATTGAAGGCGATGAGCTAACCAAAAGGCGGATCACAGAGTTCATCGGCGATCTCAACTAATGTCGCTGAACAATCTGTGAAAACTATAAATACTAGAGGACCAATTTTTAGAGTAAAAATAAAATAAAATAATTATTAGTCTATAGTATTTTTATCTCAAGTTTGGAGAGGGTTTTGTGGATACTTGAAGAAAGGAGTTCTCCTTCCCTAAGTTGGAAGTGGGTCTTCTCTATTCGTTTTCCTTTGCTTAATTTAAGGTTTAATTTCTTATACCCAGTTAATTTCGTTATCATGTTAGGTATAAGTTCTTATTTCTTGATGTGTGGCTAAAACCCCCCATTCTTGGGGTGTGATTTAGCAAATATGGGTTGATATTCTTGTTGGGTCTTGCTTGCTGATAGGCTAGATGTATTTTAATGGTGATTTCACCTAGTGGCTATGGTTTAATGTAAATGGTTTGTAGTTGTAAATACAAAGTCACCCATGTGTTTTTGACTTACCCGAAAGGTAGGTCGCGAAACCAAAACAACTAGATTGATGGCCTAAGGAGTGGGTCGACATGAGGTTCAGACCGAGAGGGTGAGCCCTAGTCCCATATCCTAACACTCAGCTCGAGAGAGTGAGTGGGGTAAGGCGTAGGCTGGTCTTCATGCGGCAAATGGGTGTTTGAGAGGAACACATTTGAAATGGGGTAAGTTGCCCGAGAGGGAACTTATTTCCATTTAAAGCTTAGCCTAGTCACTATTGTCTTGCAAATTTCCTTTTGAAAGCATGTACCCAACAATTTATCTCAATTTTTATTACGGTCACATCCCAAGAACCTTTCCCCATTCTTGATTTTCGTGTTTATTTGGCTGTTTTATCACTTGTTAAAAAACCCTCATTTGATATTGACACTTTCGTGTCACCCCCTTTTATTTACTTATGTTTTTGTTCGTTAATGTCTTTAGCTACGACTAGTTAGAATGTAAATTCTTAATTTTCTGTCAATTCTTAAAACCGCTCCCTTGGGACACAACCCCAACCCTTTGTTGGGTTACTATATTATCGATGATCGTAGACACTCATATCGTAGGATAGTGTCGTTGGTCACGATAAGCATCAAAATGGCCCCGCTGCTAGGGAGTGGTGTTATTTGAGAATTTTTAGTTCACTAGAATTTCCGTTCTTATTAATCGTAGATTATTAACTTCACTCTTAGTTTTGTTTTTATTTGAATTTTTGGATTGTATGTAATCCCAAGGATCATTGGCAAGAATTTCTGTTTTTCGTAGTTTTAGCTTTACTAATCTTAGTTGTAGTTTTGCTTTGCTTGTTTGAACATCACAGTAGGGAACAAACGATGGATGATCATTATGGATACCACACGAATCATCCCCTGCTGAAACTACTGAACCTCAGGGACAACCTCTTAACATTTAAATAGGTAGGGAATGAAACAATTCAGGACATGTGGCTGAAGTTTCAAGCAGTGCTGAAACCATGCCCATCTTATGGGATGACGGATAAGGCACTACTGGAGTGCTTCTATAGGGATCTTGGACCCGACAATAGAAGCATAGCTGATCAGATTTGCGAGGGGGAAATGCTAGACCAGCACTATGAAGTCGTCGAAAAACTCCTTGATTGTTTGGTAGCAACCAGCAAAAAAGCCAAAAAGAAGCAGGAGTGGGAGGCACTAATTACCCAGTTGGATGATCTGTCCAACCGAGTCACATAATTGGAAGTACAAACCATAGGTAAAGAAAAGTACCACTCCCTCCGTGAGTGTAGTCATGGGAAGAAGCATGGAGGTGTGCAAGGAGATGAAGCTCTTTCACTCATTCAAAAGAAAATGAAGGCACAAAAGGAGATGTTGAATGAGATGAAGGAAAATATACGCAATGCTAAATGAAGCATCAGCCTCTCACTCCATGACCATCCAACTGTAGGATGCTCAAATCGGCCAGTTGATATCAGGCCACTACCCACCATTCGCCAAGGATTCTCCTAATTACAACATGGGCGAATTCGAGGATGAAGAATAAATGTTGACTTGCGTTGTGCCACGACGTTAACTAAGGTGTTGTTTGGGAGGCAACCCAAAAACCTTTATTGCTTTGTTTTACCTTAAGAAAATAATGGTGTGTTGTTTGTATAGGTTGAAATGGGGGAGATGATTGAAAGAGGATATGGAGGCAAGCAACAAGTCCAGTTGGCGGATCACTGAAAAGATTTGCAAACACGGTTCTATCCGCTGGCTAACACGAAGTATTGTCAGCCAAAACCCTGTGCAAAGCGGCGGTCTCGAAAAGAGTTGTGGCACATCACTGACCATGTCAGCGATTGAGTTGTAGACCGCCTTTAGAATCTTCACAGGAGCTGCAGATCCTACGACATTTGGCGAACTAATTAAACATTTGGTGTGTCACCGAATAATTAGGCGAACCTTGATTTATATTGCCGAACAGGCAAGAACTGGATGATTTTTACATGCCACATGTTAAAAGTTCTATTTCACTCACTTTCTCTCATTTCTTCATCCTACCAAACTCACACCTACACCCTAGTTTTATATTTATTGCACTTTTGGAATATTGTGGTTCATTGATTTGTGCGCTGATTTGGATTGCATTGTTGCCTGGCACTTCATTAGCATTTATTCAACATCTAAGGTTGGTAGTCTGAAACATTTAAAAATATTATAATTGTACTCATTTGCATAATGATGAAAGTGTTAAACCTCTGCTGAGTCTCTAAGTTACCGGAATTACATGTATTTTCTATCATAATGTGGTACCTAGTGCATTATTCGAGGAGTTCCCACTTAGCTATACTTTGAGTTGGATTGTTACTGATGAGAATAGAAGTTTCTATATGTCTTTGTTGAAATTCAGTTATGTGCGCATAAGCTGTATTGTCTGGGGTTGCTAGGTGAAAGTCGAAATGATGGGTTGATAATGGACACATTGAGTTGATAGGCAAAGTGACCGAATTTCGCCAAACTGCTCAACGGTTCGCCTACCAGCTCTATTTCCCTCTTAACTGCGCATTTTATGTACTGATTGAACTGTAGCTCTCGGCGGTCAGTTTGGTTGGCATAACACACCCGGCGGCTCGCCGAAAGAGCCCTGTTCGCCTTTCGCCCATCCCTTTTGTATCATGGGTACATCAATTTACGCACATAAAAACACCAGTTTTGCTCTTATTTGAATTACTATTTAACTTATCCTCGAAGTGGTTGCAGAAATGGCTAGACCAAAAGCTGCAGGGAGAGATGACCCACCCAGGCATGTAAGAGCACGAGAATTTAGAAAAGAGGAAAAGAGAGCCGAGATGGCCAGGCAAAGATAGTACACCAAGGAAGCTAGGGAAAAGCGATGAATTCCTTTCGATCTTAATGTCCGCCCATATGATCGGAGCTTAGTTAATGCAATACATGCCTTTAGAGCAGCTCAGGAGATAGATCAGATGATTGCAGCAAATCTTGCTGCAGAGGTTAAGGCAAAGACAAACAGTGGAGACCAAAATGACAATGGTCCAGGGACCATTGTTTTACTTCAGAAATATGCATCGGGCACTGATGCCCAGACAGATGGAGCGACTGCTTAAACATGATCCCTATTTTAGCTCCCTTTCCGTTTTTCGTTATCTGACCATTTGGAAACTTATTACTTGCATTTGAGGACAAACGGTTTTTATTTGTGGTGGGGTGAGGCCCACACCTTTTGTATTGATATTCATGTTTTGTTTTGTATATATTTGGGTTGTTTGCTTTAATTTGTGTTTTAAATACTGCTTTTTTGTGGATGTTTGAGCTCATGGCTCCTGTTGTTCTAATTGAAAATAATGTTGATCCTTCTGAAATTTTTTTGCCACCTCTAGTGTTGAAAGTGGCTGTTCTTTTGCAAAAAAATAGAGTCTCGGTTTCGATCAATACCGATGACTTGAATAGTGCTCCCAATTGAACAAACATGAATGCA
>NW_006239041.1:930814-939310 GCF_000226075.1 Solanum tuberosum
AATTGATTTTCTTGTAAGGACCGTTGCACACTAGCCAACGTGTCTAGTCTTGTTTGATTGAAGTATCGATGCCTTGTGTGATTAGCTTACTTTGAACCATGCATGAATAAACCTAGAATTTGTACCGTTAGTCTGATTGATTTAGAAAGGTATACTCTTGAGATGATCTTAGGCAACTTTTGAAGAGTGTGAACCAATTTAACATATACCTCTTTTTGTGGCCTACCCGTGAGCGTGTGAAACTCTCTTGAACACCTCTTGAGCCTATCCTCCTTTGGAAGAAGCTTGGTGAAACTTAGACTTTTTTTCATCCACTGCCTATAATCCTCTTGAGATGTGTTTAGTGAATAGCCAACTTAGGCCAAAAGTCTAAGTTGGGTGTGTGGTGAAATAGAAAAGGAAAAGTCAAGAAGTGCAAGACAGTCTCCTAAACCTATTGTATTGCAAAACAAAATGGAAACCCTCCATATAAAAATTTAAAAAAATTAAAAAAATGAAAGAGAAAAGAAAAGAAAGAAAAAGAAAGTCATGGAATAAAAGTGCAAAAGAAACTGGGTTTCCAAGCAATACATGGAGAACGAATAATAGGATGACTTATGAGCACTAGAAGAAGAATTGAGAAAGGAAGGGAAGAGGATGTTTTGAGAACATCACATCTCACGAGGATGAATGTCACTGAGCCTAAATGACCATACCTTTGCACTCAGCCCCATTACAAGCCTTAGAAAGACCTTTTTGATCTCGAGTAAGTCAAATCAAAAGTCAATTGGAAAATAAGGGCAAACCTATGGGTGAAAACATGCATTGTGTTCCTCTTTTTGAGTGTGAGCGTTGTATCTGATTCTGGAACTTTAAATTGATTATACCTTTGCGTGTGAAAATGGAATCATCATTTGTGACTGTGAGTGTTGTATCTGATTCCTGATCTTAAATTGACTCATATATGTGTGTGAATATGGGATCATTCTTTACGTGACGACATTTAGATACTTTTGTTGAGCTTGAACTTGCACAAGTAGCAAGTATTGTGAGCATGAGAATCTTTGGTAATGGTGTGTCACAATTTCAATCTTTGAGTACACAAGTGATCCTTGCATAAGTAAATTGAGCCTTGTTGTGTGCATTCATGATTTAGTCTTGTGTAGTACTGTTTGAGGCACACTATTTGAACTACTGAGCTTGAGTTTGCTTGAGGACAAGCAAAAGTTTAAATTGGGGGTGTTGATGAGTTCACAAATTGGACTCATTTAGGGCTTTATTTTAATGGAAATAGTGTCCTTGAATGCTTATTTTATCTCAATACCTGATTAACATGATGAAGTTCAGGTATTTGAAGTTTTAGTGGAAGGATGGACACTTAGGCGCAAAACAGAGCAAATAGGGCTGAAAAGAACAAGAAATGGAATCCTGCGGATTGCCGGGTACAACTTGGTGAGTCACGAAACGACATGAACCGCCCTTCGTTGTAGTACGCGAAGCCTTGAAGGAAGTGGATCAAAAGGCGAGGAAAGGAGCAGTCAGCGAGTCGCCAATCAGTTCCGCGAAGCAGTACTGTACTGCCCAATGATCCAGAATGCGAGGATGCTAAAGGCAAGACACTGAAGGCGATGAGCTGACCAAAAGGTGGATCCCCGAGTTCATCGGCGATCTCAACTAATGTCGCGAAACAATCTGTGAAAACTATAAATACTAGAGGAACAATTTTTAGAGTAAAATAAATAAATTATTATTAGTCTATAATATTTTTCTGTATTTTTCTCTCAAGTTTGGAGAGGGTTTTGTGGAGACTTGAAGAAAGGAGTTCTTCTTCCCCAAGTTGGAAGTGGGTCTTCTCTATTCATTTTCCTTTGCTTAATTTAAGGTTTAATTTCTTATACCCACTTGATTTCATTATCATGTTAGGTATAAGTTCTTATTTCTTTATGTGTGGCTAAAAACCCCCATTCTTGGGGTGTGATTTAGCAAATATGGGTTGATATTCTTGTTGGGTCTTGCTTGCTGATAGGCTAGATGTATTTTAATGGTGATTTCACCTAGTGGTTGTGGTTTAATCTAAAGGGTTTGTAGTTGAAAATACAAAGTCACCCATGTGTTTTCGGCTTGCTCGAGAGGTAGGTTGTGAAACCAAAACCACTAGACTGATGGCCTAAGGAGTCGGTCGACATGAGGTACAGCCCGAGAGGGTTAGCCCTAGTCCCATATCCTAACACTCAGCTCGATATAGTGAGTTAGGTAAGGCGTAGGCTGGTCTTCATGCGGCTAATGGTGATCCGAGAGTAACGCATTTGAAACGGGGTAAGTTGCCGGAGAGGGAAAATCGGCTAAATGGTGGGTTTTCTTGCTCCGGGGATTATTTGATGTTGAAAATGGGACGTTTTGGCTGTGGTGACCAACTATCTACATAGCTTAGGTCTTAACGGAGGTCTATGTAAATTTTTAGCAAAAATAACTTTAGAATTTTGGGTCACCAATAAATCGCGTGGACTATAGCCCACGAAAATTGATAAAATGGGGGGTTTACTTGCTCCGGGGTTTGTTTGACTTTAAAAATAGGCCGTTTTGGCCGTGGTGACCAAATGGCTCTATAACTAAGGTCTTAACGGAGGTTAATGTAAATTTTTGGCAAAAATAACGTCAGAATTCCAGATCACCAAAAAATCCCGTGGACTATAGCCCACGAAAATCGGTAAAATGGGGGGTTTACTTGCTCCGGGGTTTGTTTGACCTTGAAAATAGGTCGTTTTGGCCGTGGTGACCAAATGGCTCTATAGTTAAGGTCTTAATGGAGGTCCATGTGAACTTTAGGCAAAAATGATGTCGGAATTCCGAGTCACCAATAAATCTCGTGGACTATAGTACAGAAAAATTAGCAAAACGGGGGATTTACGTGCTCCGAGGATCGTTTGACCTTGAAAATGGGCCAATTTGGCCATGGTGACCAACTGGCTCCATAGCTAGGGTCTTAACAGAGGTCCATGTAAATATTTGGCGTAAATGACATCGGAATTCTAGGTGACCAATAAATCTCGTGGACTATAGCACATAAAAATTGGTGAAATGGGGGTTTACTTGCTCCAGAGTTCGTTTGACCTTGAAAATCGACCATTTTGTCCATGGTGAGCAGCTGGATCCATACCGAAGGTCTTAACGGAGGTCCATATAAATTTTTGGCAAAAATAACATCAAAATTCTAGGTCACCAATAAATCCCGTAGACTATATATAGCACACGAAAATTGGCAAAATAGGGGGTTTACCTTCTTCAGGACTCATTTGACCTTGAAAATGGGACGTTTTGGTTGTGGTGACCAACTGGATCCATAGATATGTTCTTAACGAAGGTCCATGTAAATTGTTGGCAAAAATTACATCGGAATTCCAAGTCACCAAAAAATCTCGTGCACTATATCACACAAAAATCATCAAAAATGGGGTGTTGACCTTCTCTGTGGCTCGTTTGAAATTGAAAATAGACGGTTTTGGCCATGGTGACAAACTAGCTCCATAGCTAAGGTCTTAACGGAGGTCCATGTAAATTTTTGACAAAAATGACGTCGGAATTCCGAGTCACCGAAAAATGCCATGGAGTTTAGCACACAAAAATTGGCAAAATGGGAAGTTAACCTGCTCTGGGTTCATTTGACCATGAAAATGGGCCGTTTTGGTCGTGGTGACCAAGTGGCTCCATAGATAAGGTCTTAACGTAGGTCCACGTAAAATTTTGGTGAAAATAGCGTCAGAATTCTGGGTAACCAATAAATCCCGTAGACTATAGCACACGAAAATTGGCAAAATGTGGGGTTTACCTTCTTCGGGGCTCGTTTGACCTTGAAAATGGGCCGTTTTGGCTGAGGTGGCCAACTAGATCTATAGATAAGTTCCTAACGAAGGTCCTTGTAAATTGTTGGCAGAAATGACATTGGAATTATAGGTCACCAAAAAATCTCGTGGACTATAGCACACGAAAATCATCAAAAATGGGGTGTTGACCTTCTTCGTGACTCGTTTGACCTTGAAAATGGGCGATTTTGGCCATGGTGACAAACTAGCTCCATAGCTAAGGTCTTAACAAAGGTCCATGAAAAATTTTGGCAAAAATTACGTCGAAATTCTGGGTCACCAAAAAATCCCATGGAGTATTGCACACGAAAATTGGCAAAATGGAGAGTTAACCTGCTCTGGGCTCATTTGACCTTGAAAATGGGTCGTTTTGGCCGTGGTGAACAACTGGCCCCATAGCTAAGGTCTTAACGTAGGTCCATGTAAAATTTTGGTGAAAATAACGTCGAAATTCTGGGTAACCAATAAATCCCGTAGACTATAGTACACGAAAATTGGAAAAATAGGGGGTTTACCTTCTTCGAGGCTCATTTGACCTTGAAAATGGGTCGTTTTGGCTATGGTGACCAACTGGCTCCATAGATGAGTTCCTAATGAAGATCTATGTAAATTGTTGGCAAAAATGAAAATGGGGGGTTGACCCTCTTCGGGGATCGTTTGACCATGAAAATGAAAGGTTTTGGCCGTGGTGACCAATTGGCTACATAGCTAATATCTTAACGGAGGTCCATGATTTTTTTTATCAAAATGACGCTAGAATTGTGGGTCACCAACAAATCCCATGAACTATAGCACATGAAAATCGTAAAAATAGGGGGGTTTACTTGCTGCGGGGATCGTTTGACCTTGAAAATGGTCTGTTTTGGCCTTGGTGACTAATTGGCGCCATAGCTAAGTTCTTAACGGAAGTCCATGTAATTTTTTGGTGAAAATGACATCGGAATTCTGGGTGACTAAAAAATCTCATGGACTATAGCACAGGAAAATCAGCAAAGTGGGGGGTTTACCTGCTCTAGGGATCGTTTGACCATGAAAATAGGCTGTTTTGGCCATGGTGACCAACTGTTTATATAACTTAGGTCTTAACTGAGGTCCATGTAAATTTTTGGTGAAAATGACGCCGGAATTCCAGGTCGCCATTAAATCCCGCGGTCTGTAGCATAAGAAAATCGGCAAAATATGGGGTTTACTTGCTCCGGGGCTGGTTTGACCTTGAAATTAGGCCGTTTTGGGCATGGTGACCAACTGGCTCCATAACTAAGGTCTTAACGGAGGTCCATGTAAATTTTTAGAAAAATTTACTCCAGAATTCTGAGTCACAAATAAATCTCGTGGATTATAACACACGAAAATCGGCAAAATTGGGGGTTTACCTGATCCGGGGTTCGTTTGACCTTGAAAATGGGCCGTTTTGGCCGTGGCACACCCTGGAACCATAGTTAAGGTCTTAATGGACGTCCATGTAAATATTCGCAGAAAATGACGTCGGAATTCTGGGTCACCTAATCTCGTGGACTACAGCACACGAAAATCAGCAAAATAAGGGGAGGGGGTTTACTTGCTTCGGGGTTCGTTTGACCTTGAAAATAGGTCGTTTTGGCTGTGGTGATCAACTGGCTCCATAGATAAGGTCTTAATGGAGGTCCGTGTAAATATTTTGCAAAAATGACGTTGAAATTCAAGTTCACCTATAAATCTCGTGGATAATAACACATGAAAATCGATAAAATTGGTGGTTTACTTGTTCGGGGCACCTTTGACCTTGAAAACGGACTGTTTTGGCCATGGTGACCAACTGGCTCTATAGCTACGGTCTTAACGGAGGTCCATATAAATATTTGGCAAAAATGACGTTGGAATTCCGAGTCACAAATAAATATCAGGGACTATAACGCTAAAAAATGGCAAAATGGGGGGTTTACCTGCTCCGGGCTCGTTCGACCTTAAAATTGGGACGTTTTAGCCGTCGTGACAACCTGGCTCCATATCTAAAGTCTTAAAGGAGGACCATGTTAAATTTTGGCGAAAATGACATCGTAATTCTGGGTCACCAATAAATCTCGTGGACAATAGTACATGAAAATCAGCAAAATGGGGGGTTTACTTGCTCCGAGGATTATTTCACCTTGAAAATGGGCCGTTTTGCCGTGGAGACCAACTATTTATACAACTTAGGTCTTAACTGAGGTCCATGTAAATTTTTAGTGAAAATGACATCGGAATTCCAGGTCACAATTATATCCCGCGGTCTATAGCACAAGAAAATCGGCAAAATGTGGGGTTTACTTGCTCTGGATCTTGTTTGACCTTGAGATTAGGCCGTTTTGGGCATGGTGATCAACTGGTTACATAACTAAGGTCTTAACGGAGGTCCATGTAAATTTTTTGAAAAATGTACTCCAGAATTTCGAGTCACAAATAAATCTCGGGGATTATATAGCACACGAAAATCAGCAAAATGGGGGGTTTACCTGATCCGGGGCTCGTTTGACCTTGAAAATGGGCCGTTTTGGCCGTCGTCACACCCTGGAACCATAGGTAAGGTCTTAATGGACGACAATGTAAATATTCACAAAAAATGACATCGAAATTCTGGGTCACCAATAAATCTCGTGGACTATAGCACACGAAAATCAGCAAAATAGGGGGGGTTTACCTGCTTCGGGGTTCGTTTAACCTTGAAAATAGGTCGTTTTGGCCATGGTGATAAACTGGCTCCATATATAAGGTCTTAACGGAGGTCCATATATATATTTGGCAAAAATGACGTCGAAATTCAGGGTCACCAATAAATCTCGTGGACAATAACACATGAAAATTGGTAAAATTGGGGGTTTACTTGTTTGGGGATCGTTTGACCTTGAAAATGGACCGTTTTGGCCATGGTGACCAACTGTCTTTATAGCTACGGTCTTAACGGAGGTCCATATAAATATTTGGCAAAAATGACGTTGGAATTCTAAGTCACAAATAAATATCAGGGACTATAGCGCTCGAAAATGGGTAAAATGGGGGGTTTACTTTCTCCGGGGATTCTTTGACCTTGAAAATGGGTCGTTTTGACCGTGGTGACAACCTGGCACCATAGATAAGGTCTTAAAAGTGGTCCATACAAATATTTACAGAAAATGACGTCGAAATTCCGGGTCAACAATAAATCTCGTGGACTATATAGCAATGGAAAATCAGCAAAAAGGGGGATTTACCTGCTTCGTGGTTCATTTCACCTTGAAAATAGGCCGGTTTGGCAATGATGACCAACTGGCTACATAGATAAGGTCTTAACGGAACTCCAACTAAATTTTTGATGAAAATGACATCGGAATTCCAGGACAGCAATAAATCCCGTGGACTATAGCACACGAAAATCAGAAAACTATAAAGTTTTAGTGAAATTTAGTGAATCCCGTGGACTATATCTAAGGTCTTAAGGAAGGTCCATGTAAAGTTTTAGTGAAATTTAATTCAGAATTTTTGGTCACCAATAAATCCCATGGACTATAGCACGTGAAAATCAGCAAAATGGAGGGTTTACTTCTCCGGGGATCGTTTCACCTTGAATATGAGCCGTTTTGGCCGTGGTGACAACCTGGCTCCATAGCTAAGTTCTTAATGGACGTCCATGTAAATATTTTCAAAAAATGACGTTGGAATTCTGGGTCACCAATAAATATCGTGGACTATAGCACAAGAATATCATAAAACTGGGGGTTTACTGTAACGACTCGGAAAATGATAGAGTGAAACTAGAGCCTCACATGTGAGTTTGGAGTCGAGAACTTAATGAAATGATTATATTTGAATTTGACCCAAAAGTTCTTAAAAATCTGTTTCGGAAGTTACCGGAAACTTGTTTAGTTGTATATAAAAAGATCCATTTCGTTTTTCGAAAATCCGACTTCATATTCTTGTTTAGGGGGTCAAATTGAGTGGGAAATGGGTCTAACCCAAATTTTAGAGCAACCGTATCAAAATCCGAAATTTCCAAGTGAAGCCTTTTTCGAGGGTCATATCTCCTAGCACACAAATTATTTGGCTGGCCAATAATATATCCATGGAAAGCCCTTTGAGTTAGCTACCTAACGCACTTCGTTTCACCTCATTCGGAGTTCGGACGAAGAAGTTATGCCCATTTTCGTAAAGTCTGTCCGGCAGAAAACGGAAATTCCAGTAGCTAAATTACTGTTCATTTACTGTTCATCCGCCCAAAATATTTTCTAAGTGTTGGACCATTTCTTCCAAATGACATATATTATTTCCTAGATACAATTAGTTCATTTCCCTCTCCACAATCCACCATTTAAGAAGAAGAAGAACTTGGAGCTAGGGCTTGGATTCAAGGCTTTCTTCATCAAATTTCGTGGGAGATCATAGCAAAGGTATGGTGGTCTTGATCCTTGTCTAAATTTCCATTCAAGGAGCCAAATCCAAAGTGATTTCAAAGTATGAAAAATCTAGGTTTTCACTCAATCTCATGGGTTCTTCCACCAAATGGTTTTAAAAGGTTTCTAATGGCACTTTATGGTTATATTGTTGTTGTATTGACGATTTAAGATGAAAATACTCCATGAACCCATGATTTCTCTCTATTCCTAGTTTATGCCTTTATAAAGTGGGTTGCTGGATTATGAATGTATATGAATCGAGCTTGTGTAAA
>NW_006239041.1:940974-952012 GCF_000226075.1 Solanum tuberosum
TTTTGATTGTAAAGGGCCGTGTCCCTACTTATGTTTTGCGACTGTGTCTAAGATGGCCATGTGAGACTTAGACTTCCGCTGTGTGTTTTTAAAGTTGTTTTAAGAAGTTTAAATGTGTGGATGTAAATAAGTTTTTTATTATTCCGCACTATTTTCATTATTGAATGCAATGAATGACTATGTGGCTTGTATAAGACCCCTTCGGGGTCGAGTACGTCTTGTTACGACTTGGGGGTGCTCCCGGGTCGTGAAATTTACCTGCTTCAAGAGTCGTTTGACCCGGAATATGGACCGTTTTGGCAGTCGTGACCAACTGGCTCCATTTATAAGGTCTTAACGGAGGTCCAAGTAAATTTTTGACGAAAATGACATCGGAATTCCAAGTCACCAATAAATCCCGTGGACTATAACAAACGAAAATCGGCAAAATGGGGGGTTTACCTGCTGCGGCAATCATTTGACCTTGAAAATGGTCTGTTTTGGCCTTGGTGACCAACTGGCGCCATAGCTAAGGTCTTAACGGAAGTCTATGTAATTTTTTGGCGAAAATGACATCGGAATTCTGGG
Source organism: Solanum tuberosum (assembly GCF_000226075.1). Taxonomy (NCBI): domain Eukaryota; kingdom Viridiplantae; phylum Streptophyta; class Magnoliopsida; order Solanales; family Solanaceae; genus Solanum; species Solanum tuberosum. The sequence continues at coordinate 941,542 of NW_006239041.1, forward strand.
TGACTAAAAAATCTCATGGACTATAGCACAGGAAAATCAACAAAGTGGGGGGTTTACCTGCTCTAGGGCTCTTTTGACCCTGAAAATGGGCCGTTTTGGCAGTGGTGACCAACTACACCCATATGTAAGGTCTTAACGGAGGTCCACGTAAATTTTTAGCGAAAATGACATTGGAATTTCGGGTGACTAAAAAATCCCGTGGTCTTTAACATAGGTAAATCATCAAAAGGGTAGTTTACCTGTTATGGGGAACGTTTGACCTTGAAAATAGGTCGTTTTAGCCATGGTGACAAACTGGCTCCGAAGATAAGGTCTTAACGGAGGTCCACGTAATCTTTTGGCAAAAATGACGTCGAAATTTTGGGTCACCAATAAATTCCATGGACTATAGAACATGAAAATTGGCAAAAAATGGGAGGTTCACCTGCTCCAGGGTTCATTTGACCTTGCAAATGGGTAGTTTTACCGTGGTAACAAACTTGTTCCATATCTAAAGTCTTAACGGAGGTCCATTTAAATTTTTGGCAAAAATAACGTCGGAAATCCAGGTCAGCAAGAAATCCCGTGGACTATAGCACACGAAAATATGCTAAATGGGGGGTTTAGCTGCTACGGGGATCGTTTGACCTTGAAAATGGGCTGTTTTGGCCATGGAGACCAACTGGCTCCATATCTAAGGTCTTAACGAAGGTCCATGTAAAGTTTTAGCGAAATTTCCTTCAGAATTTTGGGCAACCAATAAATCCCGTGGACTATATCAAATGAAAATTGGCAAAATGGGGGGTTTACCTGCTCCGGGGCGCATTTGACCTTGTAAATGGGTCGTTTTGGTAGTGTTGACAACCTGGCTCTATAGCTAAGTTCTTAATAGACGTCCATGTAAATATTTTTAGAAAATGACGTCGGAATTCTGTGTCACTAATAAATCTCGTGGACTATAGCACACAATAATCAGAAAATTGGGGTTTACCTGCTTCGAGGTTCGTTTGACCTTGAAAATTGGCCGCTTTGGACGTGGTGACCAACTAGTTCAATAGCTAAGTTCTTAACGGAGGTCCATGTAAATTTTTGGCAAAAATGATGTTGGAATTTCAGGTCACAAATAAATCTCGTGGACTATATAGCACACGAAAATTGGCAAAATGGGGGGTTTACTTGCTCCGGGGTTCGTTTGACCTTGTAAATAGGCCGTTTTGTCGTGGTGACAACCTGGATCCATAGATAAGGTCTTAGCGACGATCCATGTAAATATGAACAGAAAATGACGTCGAAATTTTGGATCAACAATAAATCTTGTGGATTATATAGCACCTGAAAATTGGCAAAAATGGGGGGTTTACCTGCTCTGGGGTTTGTTTTCCTTGATAATTGGTCGTTTGGGTCGTGTTGACCAACTGTCTCCATAACTAAGTTCTTCACGGAGGTCCATTTAAATTTTTGGCAAAAATGACGTCGGAATTCTGGGTGACTAAGAAATCTCGTGGACTATAGCATAGAAAATTCGGCAAAATAGGGGGTTTACCAATTATGGGGCTCGTTTGACCTTGAAAATGGCTTATTTTGGCCATGGTGACCAATTGGCTTCATAGATAAGGTTTTAACGGAGGTCCAAGTAAATTTTTGATGAAAATGACATCGGAATTCCAGGTCACCAATAAAACTCGTGGACTATAGCACAAGCAAATCGGCAAAGTGGGGGGTTTACCTACTGCAGGGATCGTTTGACCTTGAAAATTGTATGTTTTGGCAAGGTAACCAACTGGCGCCAAAGCTAAGGTCATAACGGAGGTATGTGTAAATTTTTGGTGAAAATGACATCAGAATTCTAGGTGACCAAAAAATCTCGTGGACTATAGCACAGGAAAATCAGCAAAATAGGGGTTTACATGCTTTGGGGTTCGTTTGACCTTGAAAATGGGGCATTTTGACCTTGGTAACCTATTGGCTCCATAGAAAAGGTATTAACGGAGGTCCATGTAATTTTTTGATGAAAATGACATTGAAATTCTAGGTCACCAATAAATCCCGTGGACTATAGTACACGAAAATCGGCAAAATGGGGGGTTTACCTGTTCCGAGGATTGTTTGACCTGTAAAATGGACTGTTTTAGCCGTGGTAACAAACTGGATCCATAGTTAAGGTCTTAACGAAGGTCTATTTAAATTTTTGGCCATGGTGACCAACTCGCTCCATATCTAAGTTGTTAAGGAAGTTCCATGTAAAGTTTTAGAGGAATTTTTTTTAGAATTCTGGATCACCAATAAATCTCGTGGACTATAGCACATGAAAATCGGCAAAATGGAGGGTTTACCTGCTCCGGGGCTCGTTTGACCTTGAAAATGGGTCGTGTTGGCCTTGGTGACAACCTAGCTCCATAGCTAAGTTCTTAATAGACGTCCAAGTAAATATTTTCAGAAAATGACGTCAAATTTCGGGTCACCAATAAATCTCGTGGACTATAGTACACGAAAATCAGAACACTAGGGGGGTTATCTTCTTCGGGGTTCGTTTGACCTTGAAAATGGGCCGTTTTGGCCGTGGTGATCAACTGTCTCTATAGATAAGATCTTAACGGAGATCCATGTAAATATTTGGCAAAGATGAAGTCGAAATTCCGGATCACCAATAAATCTCGTGGATAATAGCACATGAAAATCGGTAAAATTGGAGGTTTACTTTTATCGGGGATCATTTGACCTTGAAAATGGACAATTTTGGCCATGGTGATCAACTGGCTTTTTAGCTACGGTCTTAATGGAGGTCCATGTAAATTTTTGGCAAAAATGACGTTGGAATTCCGAGTCACAAATAAATATTAGGGACAATAGCACCCGAAAATAGGCAAAATTGGGGGTTTACTTGCTCCGGGGATCGTTTGACTTTGAAAATGGGTCGTGTTGTCCGTGGTGACAACCTGGCTCCATAGCTAAGGTCTTAATGGTGGTCCATGCAAATATCTACAGAAAATGATGTCAGCATTCCGGGTCAACAACAAATCTCGTGGACTATATAGCACTGGAAAATCGGCAAAATGGGGGATTTACCTTCTCCGGGGTTCGTTTCACCTTGAAAATGGGCCGGTTTGGCCGTGGTGACCAACTCGCTCCATAGATAAGGTATTAACGGAGGTCCAAGTAATTTTTTGATGAAAATGACATCGAAATTCCAGTTCACCAAAAAATCATGTGGATTATAGCACATGAAAATCGACAAAATGGGGAGGGGGGTTTTTAGCTGCTTCGAAAGTCGTTTGAACTTGAAAATGGGCCGTTTTGGTCGTGGTGACCAACTGGCTCTGTAGAAAAGGTCTTAACGGAGGTCCAAGTAAATTTTTGACGAAAATGACAACGGAATTCCAGGTCACCAATAAATCCCGTGGACTATACCACACAAAAATTGGCAAAAGGGGGTGTTTACCTGATGCGGGGATCGTTTGACCTTGAAAATGGTCTGATTTTGCCTTGGTGACCAATTGGAGCCATAGCTAGGGTCTTAACGTAAGTCCATGTAATTTTTTGGCGAAAATGACATCGGAATACTGGGTGACTAAAAAATCTCGTGGACTATAGCACAGGAAAATGAACAAAGTGGGGGGTTTACCTTCTCTAAGGCTCGTTTGACCATGAAAATGGGCCGTTTTGGCCTTGGTGACCAATTGGATCCATATGTAAGGTCTTAACGGAGGTCCATGCAAATTTTTGGCGAAAATGACGTCGGAGTTTCGGGTGACTAAAAAATCCCATGGACTTTAGCATAGGATAATCGGCAAAAGTGGAGTTTACCGGTTATGGGGCTCGTTTGACCTTGAAAATGGGTTGTTTGGGCCGTGGTAACAAAATGGCTCTATAGCTAAGGTCTTAACGGAGGTCCATGCAAATTTTTGGCGAAAATGACGTCGGAGTTTCGGGTGACTAAAAAATCCCATGGACTTTAGCATAGGGTAATCGGCAAAAGTGGAGTTTACCTGTTATGGGGCTCGTTTGACCTTGAAAATAGGTCATTTTAGCGGTGGTGACAAACTGGTTAGAAAGATAAGGTCTTAATGGAGGTCCATGTAATTTTTTTGGCAAAAATGACGTCGGAATGCTGGGTCACCAATAAATCCCGTGGACTATATCACATGAAAATCGGTAAAATGAGGGGTTCACCTGCTCCGGGGTTCGTTTGACCTTGAAAATGGGTTGTTTGGGCCGTGGTAACAAAATGGCTCTATAGCTAAGGTCTTAACGGAGGTCCATGCAAATTTTTGGCGAAAATGACGTCGGAGTTTCGGGTGACTAAAAAATCCCATGGACTTTAGCATAGGGTAATCGGCAAAAGTGGAGTTTACCTGTTATGGGGCTCGTTTGACCTTGAAAATAGGTCATTTTAGCGGTGGTGACAAACTGGTTAGAAAGATAAGGTCTTAATGGAGGTCCATGTAATTTTTTTGGCAAAAATGACGTCGGAATGCTGGGTCACCAATAAATCCCGTGGACTATATCACATGAAAATCGGTAAAATGAGGGGTTCACCTGCTCCGGGGTTCGTTTGACCTTGAAAATGGGTTGTTTTGGCCGTGGTAACAAAATGGCTCTATAGCTAAGGTCTTAACGGAGGTCCATGTAAATTTTTTACAGAAATGACGTTGGAATTCCAAGTCACCAAGAAATCCCGTGTACTATAACACACGATAATCAGCTAAATGGGGGGTTTACCTACTCCGGGGCTCGTTTGACCTTGAAAATGGGCCGTTTTGGCTGTGGTGACAACCTGGCTCCATAGCTAAGTTCTAAATGGATGACCATGTAAATATTTTCAGAAAATGACGTCGAAATTCCGGTTCATTAATAAATCTCGTGGACTATTATAGCACACGAAAATCAGAAAACTAGGGGTTTACCTGCTACGGGGTTCGTTTAACCTTGAAAATAGGCCGTTTTGGCCGTGGTGACCAACTGGTTCTATATCTTAGGTCTTAACGGAGGTCCCTGTAAATTTTTGGCAAAAATGACATTGGAATTCTTGGTCACAAATAAATTTTGTGGAATATAGCACACTAAAATTGGGAAAATGGTGGGTTTACTTGCTCCGGGGATCGTTTCACCTTGTAAATGAGCCGTTTTGGCTGTGGTGACAACCTGGCTCCATAGATACTGTCTTAACGACGATCCATGTAAATATTTACAGAAAATGACGTCCGAATTTGAGGTCGACAATCAATGTCGTGGATTATATAGCCCTTGAAAATTGGCAAAAATGGGGGGTTTACCTTCTCTGGGTTTCGTTTGCCTTGATAATGGGTCCTTTTGGCCGTGTTGACCAACTGTCTCCATAACTAAGTTCTTCACAGAGGTCCATGTAAATTTTTGGCGAAAATGACGCCGGAATTCTGGGTGACTAAGAAATCTCGTGGACTATAGCACAGAAAAGTCGCCAAAATGATGGGTTTACCAGTTATGGGGATCGTTTGACCTTGAAAATGGCTTATTTTGGTTGTGGTGACCAACTGGCTTCATAGATAAGGTTTTAACGAAGGTCCAAGTAAATTTTTGATGAAAATGACATCGGAATTCCAAGTTATCAATAAATCTCGTGGACTATTGCACACGAAAATCGGCAAAATGGGGGGTTTACTTACTGCGGGGATCGTTTGACCTTGAAAATGGTATGTTTTGGCCATGGTGTCCAACTACTGCCATAGCTAAGGTCTTAATAGAGGTCCATGTAAAATTTTGGTAAAAATGACATCGAAATTCTAGCTGACCAAAAAATCTCGTAGACTATAGCACAGGAAAATCAGCAAAATGGGAGGTTTACCTGCTCCGAGGTTCGTTTAACGTTTAAAATGGGGCGTTTTGGCCGTTGTAACCTACTGGCTCTATAGAAAAGGTCTTAACGGAGGTCCATGTAAATTTTTGATGAAAATGACATCGGAATTCTGGGTCACCAATAAATCCCGTGGACTATAGCTAAAAAAAATTGTCAAAATCGGGGGTTTACCTACTCCAAGGATCGTTTGACCTGCAAAATTGACTGTTTTAGCCGTGGTAACAAACTGTATCCATAGATAAGGTCTTAACGAAGGTCCATGTAAATTTTTGGCCATGGTGACCAACTTTCTCCATATCTAAGGTCTTAACAAAGTTTCATGTAAAGTTTTAGCGAAATTTACTTCAGAATTCTGGGTCACCAACAAATCCCGTGGACTATAGCACATGAAAATTGGCAAAATGGAGGGTTTACCTGCTCCGGGGCTAGTTTGACCTTGAAAATGGGCCGTGTTGGCCTTGGTGACAACCTGTCTCCATAGCTAAGTTCTGAATGGACGTCCATGTAAATATTTTCAGAAAATGAAGTCGGAATTCCGGGTCACCAATAAATCTCGTGGACTATAGAACACGAAAATCAGAAAACTAAAGAGTTTACCTTCTTCGGGGTTCGTTTGACCTTGAAAATGGGCCATTTTGGCCGTGGTGAACAACTAGCTCTATAGATAAGATCTTAACGGAGGTCCATGTAAATATTTGGCAAAGATGACGTCGAAATTTCGGGTTACCAATAAATCTCGTGAAGAATAGCACATGAAAATCGATAAAATTGGGGATTTACTTTCATCGGGGATCGTTTGACTTTGAAAATGGACCGTTTTGGCTATGGTGACCAATTGGCTCTCTAGCTACTGTGTTAACGGAGGTCCATGTAAATTTTTGGCAAAAATGACGTTGGAATTCCAAGTCACAAATAAATATCATGGACTATAGCACCCAGAAATAGGCAAAATGGGGGTTTACTTACTCCGGGGATCGTTTGACCTTGAAAAGAGGTCGTTTTGGCCGTGGTGACAACCTGGCTCCATAGCTAAGGTCTTAATGGTGGTCCATGAAAATATTTACAGAAAATGACGTCGGAATTCCAGGTCAACAATAAATATCGTGGAACTGGAAAATCGGCAAAATGGGGGATTTACCTGCTCTGGGGTTCGTTTTAGCTCGAAAGTGGGCCGGTTTGGCAGTGGTGACCAACTCGCTTCATAGATAAGGTCTTAATGGAGGTCCAAATAAATTTTAGACTAAAATGACATCGAAATTACAGGTCACCAAAAAATCATGTGGATTATAGCACATGAAAATCGACAAAATGGGGTGGTTTACCTGCTTTGAAAGTTGTTTGACCCTGAAAATGGGTTGTTTTGGTCGTGGTGATCAACTGGCTTCGTAGATAAGGTGTTAACAGGAATTCTGAGTAAATTTTTGACGAAAATGACAACGGAATTCCAGGTCACCAATAAATCCCTTGGACTATAACATACAAAAATCGGCAAAATGGGGTGTTTACCTGCTGCGGGGATTGTTTGACCTTGAAAATGGTCTGTTTTGGCCTTGGTGACCAACTGGCGCCATAGCTAGGGTCTTAACGAAAGTATATGTAATTTTTTGGCGAAAATGACATCGGAATTCTGGGTGACTAAAAAATCTTGTGGACTGTAGCACAGGAAAATCAACAAAGTGGGGGGTTTACTTGCTCTAAGGATCGTTTGACCATGAAAATGGGCCGTTTTGGCCTTGGTGACCAATTGGATCCATATCTAAGGTCTTAACGGAGGTCCATGTAAATTTTTGGTGAAAATGACGTCGGAATTTCGGGTGACTAAAAAATCCCGTGGACTTTAGCATAGGCAAATCGGAAAAAGGGGAGTATACCTGTTATGGGGTTCGTTTGAGCTTGAAAATAGGCCATTTTAGTGATGATGACAAACTGGCTCCAAAGATAAAGTCTTAATGGAGATCCATGAATTTTTTTTCCATAAATGACGTCGGAATTCCGGGTCACCAATAAATCCCGTGGATTATAGCACATGAAAATCGGTAAAATGGGGGGTTCACCTGCTCCGGGGTTCGTTTGACCTTGCAAATGGATTATTTTGGCTGTGGTGACCAACTGGCTCCATACCTAAGGTCTTAACAGAGGTCCATGTAAATTTTTTGCAGAAATGAGGTCGAAATTCCCAGTCACCAAGAAATCTCGTGGACTATAGCACACTAAAATCAGCTAAATGGGCGGTTTATCTACTCCGGGGTTCGTTTGACCTTGAAAATGGGCCGTTTTGGCTGTGGTGACAACCTAGCTCCATAGCTAAGTGCTAAATGGACGTCCATGTAAATAGTTTCAGAAAATGACGTCGGAATTCCGGTTCACCAATAAATCTCATAGATTATAGCACACGAAAATAAAAAAACTAGGGGTTTACCTGCTACGGGGTTTGTTTGACCTTGAAAATGGTCCCTTTTTTTCCGTGTTGACCAACTGGTTCTATATCTAAGGTCTTAACTGAGGTCCCTGTAAATTTTTGGCAAAAATGATGTTGGAATTTTGGGTCACAAATAAATCTCGTGGACAATAGCAAACAAAAATTGGAAAAATAGTGGGTTTACTTGTTCCGGGGATCGTTTCACCTTGTAAATGGGCCGTTTTGGCCATGCTGACAACCTGGCTCCATAGATAAGGTTTTAATGATGATCCATGTATATATTTACAGAAAATGACTTCGGAATTCTGGGTCAACAATAAATCTCGTGGATTATATAGCACCTGAAAATTGGCAAAAATGGGGTCTTACCTTCTCTGGGGTTCGTTTGCCTTGATAATGGGTCGTTTTGGATGTGTTGACCAACTGCCTCCATAGCTAAGTTCTTCACGGAGGTCCATGTAAATTTTTGGTGAAAATGACGTCGGAATTCTATGTGACTAACAAATCTCGTGGACTATAGCATAGAAAATTCGGCAAAATGGGGGGTTTACCAGTTATGGGGATCGTTTTACCTTGAAAATGGGTTGTTTTGGCCGTGGTGACCAACTGGCTTCAAAGATAAGGGTTTGACGGAGGTCCAAGAAAATTTTTGATGAAAATGACATCGGAATTCCAGGTCACCAATAAATCTTGTGGACTATTTCACATGAAAATCAGCAAAATGGGGGGTTTACCTACTGCGAGGATCGTTTGACCTTGAAAATAGTATGTTTTGGCCATGGTGACCAACTTCCTCCATACCTAAGTTCTTCACGGAGGTCCATGTAAATTTTTGGCGAAAATGACGTCGGAATTCTGGGTGACTAACAAATCTCGTGGACTATAGCACAGGAAAATCAGCAAAATGGAAGGTTTAGCTGCTCTGGGGTTTGTTTGACCTTGAAAATGGGGCGTTTTGGCCGTGGTAATCTACTGACTCCATAGAAAAGGTCTTAACGGAGGTCTACGTAAATTTTTGTTGAAAATGACGTCGGAATTTTGGGTCACCAATAAATCCCGTGGACTATATAGCACACAAAAATTGGCAAAATGGGGGGTTTACCTACTCTGAGGATCGTTTGACCCGTAAAATGGATTGTTTTATCCATGGTAACAAACTGGATCCATAGCTAAGGTCTTAACGAAGGTCCATGTAAATATTTGGCTAAACTGACGTCGGAATTCCGGGTCACCAAAAAATCTCGTGGACTATACCACATGAAAATAGGCAAAATGGGGGGTTTACCTGCTCCGGAGCTCGTTTCACTTTGAAAATGGGTTATTTTGGTTGTGGTGACCAACTAGCTCCTTATTTAAGGTCTTAACGGAGACCCAAGTTAAATTTTAGCCAAAATGACATCGGAATTTCGGGACACCAATAAATATCATGGACAATAGTACATGAAAATCGGTAAAATGGGGGGGATTACTTTCTCCGGGGGTTATTTCACCTTGAAAATGGACCGTTTTGTCCGTGGTGACCAATTGTTTCCATAGCTTAGGTCTTAACTGAGATCCATGTAATTTTTTGGTGAAAATGATTTCGGAATTCCCGGTCATCATTAAATCTCGTGGTCTATAACACATGAAAATCGGCAAAATGAGGGGTTTACCTGCTCCGGGAGTTGTTTGACCTTGAAAATGGGACGTTTTGGCCATGGTGACCAACTGGATCCATAGCTAAGGTATTAACGGAGGTCCATGTAAATTTTTAGAAAAATTTACTCCAAAATTCCAGGTCACCAATAAATCCCGTGGATAATAGCACAAGAAGATTGGTAAAATGGGGGGCGGTGGTTTACCTTATCCAGGGATCGGTTGACCTTGAAAGTGGGTCGTTTTGGCCGTGGTCACAACCTGGCACCATAGTTTAAGGTCTTAATGGACGTCCAGGTAAATATTCGTAGAAAATGACGTTGGAATTGTGGGTCACCAATAAATCTCGTGGACTGTAGCACACAAAAATCAGCAAAATGGGGGGGGGGGGGGTTTACCTACTTCGGGGTTCGTTTGAACTTGAAAATATACCGTTTTGGCCGTGGTGATCAACTAGCTCCATAGATAAGGTCTTAAAGGAGGTCAATGTAAATATTTGGCAAAAATGACATTGGAATTCTGGGTCACCAATAAATCCCGTGGACTATAGCATATGAAAATCGGCAAAATGGGGGGTTCACCTGCTCCGGGGTTCGTTTGACCTT
>NW_006239041.1:952091-971333 GCF_000226075.1 Solanum tuberosum
CTTAACGGAGGTCCATGTAAATTTTTTGCAGAAATGACGTCGGAATTCCAAGTAACCAAGAAATCCCATGGACTATAGCACACGAAAATCAGCTAAACGGGGGTTTTATCTACTCCGGGGTTCTTTTGACCTTGAAAATGGGCCGTTTTGGCTGTGGTGACAACCTGGCTCCATAGCTAAGTTCTAAATGGACATCGATGTAAATTTTTTCAGAAAATGATGTCGGAATTCCGGTTCACCAATAAATCTGGTGGACTATAGCACACGAAAATAAAAAAACTAGGGGTTTACCTGCTATGGGGTTCGTTTGACCTTAAAAATGGGCCGTTTTGGCCGTGGTGACCAACTGGTTCTATATCTAAGGTCTTAACTGAGGTCCCTGTAAATTTTTGGCAAAAATGATGTTCGAATTTCGGGTCACAAATAAATCTCGTGGACTATAACACACAAAAATTGGAAAAATAGTGGGTTTACTTGTTACGGGGATCGTTTCACTTTGTAAATGGGCCGTTTTGGCTGTGGTGACAACCTGGCTCCATAGATAAGGTCTTAACGATGATCCATGTAAATATTTACAGAAAATGACATCAGAATTTCGGGTCAACAATAAATCTCTTGGATTATATAGCACCTGAAAATTGGGAAAAATAGGGGGCTTACCTTCTCTGGGGTTCGTTTGCCCTGATAACGGGTCATTTTGGCCTTGTTGACCAACTGCCTCCATAGCTAAGTTCTTCATCGAGGTCCATGTAAATTTTTGGCAAAAATGACGTCGGAATTCTGGGTGACTAACAAATCTCGTAGACTATTGCACAGAAAATTCGCTAAAATGGGGGGTTTACCAATTATGGGGATCGTTTGACCTTGAAAATGGGTTGTTTTTGTCGTGGTGACCAACTGGCTTCAAAGATAAGGTTTTAACGGAGGTCCAAGTAAATTTTTGATGAAAATAACAATGAAATTCCAGGTCACCAGTAAATCTCGTGGACTATTGCACACGAAAATCAGCAAAATGGGGGGGTTTACCTTCTGCGGTGATCGTTTGACCTTAAGTTCATACGCACGTCTATGTAAATATTTGCAGAAAATGACATCATTATTTCAGGTCACCAAAAAATCTCGTGGACTATAGCACATGAAAATCCGCAAAATAGGGGTGTTTACCTGCTTCGAGGTTCGTTTGAGCTTGAAAATGGGCCGTTTTGGCCGTGTAACTAACTGGCTCCACAGATAAGGTCTTAACGGAAGTGCATGTAAATTTTTTGCAAAAATGACGTCGGAATTTTGGGTCACCAACAAATCCCATTGACTATAGCACACGAAAATCAGTAAAATGGGGGGTTTACTTGCTCCGGGAATCGTTTGACCTTGAAAATGGATCGTTTTGGCCGTGGTGACCAACTGGCTCTATAGCTTAGATCTTAACGGAGGTTCATGTAAATTTTTGGCAAAAATGACATCGGAATTATGGGTCACAAATAAATCTCGTGGAATATAGCACACGAAAATCGGCAAAATGGGGGGTTTACCTGGTTCGGGGTTCGCTTAACCTTGGAAATGGACTTTTTGGCCATGGTGACAGCCTGGCTCCATAGCTAAGGTCTTAATGGAGGTTCATGTAAATATTTACAGAATATGAAATCGAATTTCCAGGTCACCAATAAATCTCGTGGAATATATAGCACACGAAAATCGACAAGAATGGGGGTCTTACCTGCTCCGGGGTTCGTTTACCTTGAAAATTGGCTGGTTTGGCTGTGGTGACAAATTGGCTCCATAGCTAAAGTCTTAACGGAGGTCCATGTAAATATTTGACAAAAGTAACGTCGGAATTCCGGGTCACCAATAAGTCTCGTGGTTTAGAACACACGAAAATCAACAAAATGGGGGGTTTACCTGCTCCGGGGATTGTGTAACCTTGAAAATGGATTGTTTTGGCCGTGGTGACCAACTGGATTCATAGCTAAGGTCTTAACGGAGGTTTTTAGCGAAAATGACTTTAGAATTCCAGGTCACCAATTAATCTCGTGTACTATAGCACATGAAAATTGGCAAAATGGGGGGTTTACCTGCACCGGGGCCCGTTTGACCTTTAATATGGGCCATTTTGGCCGTGATGACAACCTGGCTCCATAGTTATGGTCTTAACGGAGGTCCATGTAAATATTTATAGAAAATGAAGTCGGAATTCTGGGTCACCAATAAATATCGTGGACTATAGCACACGAATATCGACAAAAATGGGGGGTTTACCTACTCCAGGGCTCTTTTTTCCTTGAAATTGGGCTGTTTTAGCCGTGGTGACCAAATGGATCCACAGCTAAGGTCTGAACAGAAGTCCATGTAAATTTTTGGCAAAAATGACATCGGAATTCTGGGTCATCAATAAATCTTGTGGTCTATAGCACACGAAAAATGGCAAAAATGAGGGGTTTACCTTCTCCAGAAATCGTTTGAACTTGAAAATGGGTCGTTTTGGCCGTGGTGACAACCTGGCTCCATAGCTATGGTCTTAACGGAGGTCCATATAAATATTTGCATAAAATGACGTCAGAATTCCAGGTAACCAATAAATCTAGTGGACTATAGCACACAAAAATCGGCAAAATAGGGGGCTTACTTGCTCTGGGGCTCATTTGACCTTGTACAAGAGCTGTTTCTACCGTGGACACTAACTGACTCCATAACTAAGGTCTTAACTAAGGTCCATGTAAATATTTGGCAAAAATGACATTGGAATATTGGGTCACCAAAAAATCCTGTGGACTATAACACACGAAAATCAGCAAAATGGGGGGTTTACCTGCTCTGGGTTCTTTTGACCTTGAAAATGCGCCGTTTTGGCCGTGGTGACCAAATGGCTCAGTAACAAAGGTCTTAACGAAGGTCCATGCTAAATTTTGGAAAAAATGACTTTGGAATTTTGGGTCACCAATAAATCTCATGTACTATAGCACACGAAAATCGGCAAAATAGCGGGTTTACGTGCTTTAGGGCTTTTTTGACCTTAAAAATGGGTCATTTTTGCCATAGTGACCAGCTATCTCCGTAGCTTATGTCATAACAGAGGTCCATGTAATTTTTTAGTGAAAATGACGTTGGAATTCTGGGTCACCAATAAATTCCGTGGTCTATAGCAAACGAAAATCAGAAAATTTGGTGTTTTACCTGCTATAGGAATTCTTTGACCTTTAAAATGGGCCGTTTGAGACGTGGTGACCAACTGGCTCCATACCTAAGGTATTAACGAAGGTCCATGTAAATTTTTAGAAAAAATGACTTCAGAATTCAGGGTCACCAATAAATCACGTGGACTATAGAATACAAAAATTGGCAAATTGGAGGGTTTAGCTGCTTTGGGCTCGTTTTACCTTCAAAATGGGTCGTTTTCGCAGTGGTAACCAACTGACTCCATTGATAAGGTCTTAATGGAGGTCCATGTAGCATTTTGGTGAACATGACGCCAAAATTTTGGGTCACCAATAAATCACGTGGACTATAGCACACGAAAATTTGCATAATGGGGGGTTTACATGTTTTGGGGATCGTTTGACTTGTAAAATGGACCGTTTTGGCTTTGGTGACAAACTAGCTCCATCGCTAAGGTAATAATGGAGATTCATGTAATTTTTTGGCAAAAATGACGTTGGAATTTCGAGTCACCAAAAAATCTCGTGAACTATATAGCACACGAAAATTGGCATTATAGGGGTTTACCTGTTCTGGAGCTCGTTTAACCTTGAAAACGGGCCGTTTTGGCTGCGGTGACCAACTGGCTCCATATCTATGGTCATAACGAAGGTTCATGTAATATTTTGGCAAAAATGACATCGGAATTCGAGGTCACCAATAAATCTCGTGGACTATAGCACACGAAAATCAACAAAATGAGGGGTTTATGTGCTCCGGGGCCTATTTGACCTTGAAAATGGGCCATTTTGGCCGTGGTGACCAACTGTGTCCACAACATAGGTCATAACAGAGGTCCACGTAAATTTTTGGTGAAAGTGACATCGGAATTCTGGGTCACCAATATATCCCGTGGTCTATAGCAAACGAAAATCAAAAAAATTGGGGCTTTACTTGCTTCGGGGATTCTTTGACCTTTAAAATGGGTCATTCCAGACATGGTGACAAACTGGCTCCATACATAAGGTCTTAACGAAGGTCCATGTAATTTTTTGCAAAAATGACTTCAGAATTCTGGATCACCAATAAATCACGTGGACTATAACAAACAAAAATCGGCAAATTAGGGGGTTACCTGCTCTGGGGCTCGTTTGACCTTGAAAATGGACCGTTTTCACTGTGGTGACCAACTGGATTCATATCTAAGGTCTTAATGGAGGTCCATGTAAATATTAGGTGAACATGACGTTAGAATTCTGGGTCACCAATAAATCCCGTGGACTAGCACACGAAAATCGGCAAATTGTGCGGTTTTAATGTTCCGGGGATCGTTTGACCTATAAAATGGAACGTTTTGGATGTGGTGACAAACTAGATCCATTTCTAAGGTCTTAAATGAGGTTCATGTAAATTTTTGGTAAAACTGACATCGGAATTCTGGGTCACCAAAAAATCACGTGGACTATAAGCACATGAAAATCGGCAAAATGGGGGGTTTTCCTACTCTGGAGCTTGTTTAACTTTGAAAATGGGCTGTTTTGGCCATGGTTTACCAACTGGCTCCATAGCTATGGTCTTTACGAAGGTCCATGAAAATATTTGGTAAAAATGACGTCGTCATTCTAGATCACCAAAAAATCACGTGGACTATAGCTCACGAAAATTGGCAAAATGATGAGTTTACCTGCTCTGGGGTTCGTTTACTATGTAAATGGGCTGTTTTGGCTATGTTGACCAACTGGCTCCATAGCTAAGGTCTTAACGGGGGTCCATGTAAATATTTGGCAAAAGTGACATCGGAATTTTCGATTAACAAAAAATCTCATGGACTATAGCACACAAAAATCGGCAAATTGGGGGGTTACCTGCTCCGGGGCACATTTGACCTTGTAAATTAGCAGTTTTGGCCGTGGAGACCAAATGGCTCCATAGCTAAGTTATTAACGGAGGTCCAAGTAAATTTTTGGCATAAATGATATCGGAATTCTGGGTCACCATAAATTCTCGTGGACTATAGCAGAAGAATATCGGTAAAATTGGGGGTCTTCCCGCTCCGGGGCTTGTTTGACCTTGTAAATGAGTTGTTTTGACCGTGGTGACCAATTGTCTCCATAGCTAAAGTCTTAATGGAGGTTCATCTAAATTATTGGAATAAATGACGTCGGAATTCTGGGTCACCATAAAATCTTATGGACTATAGCACACGAAAATCCGCAAAATGGGGGTTTACCTGCTCCGGGGATCGTTTGACCTTGTAAATGGGCCGTTTTGGCGGTGGTTACCAACTATCTCCATAGCTAAGGTCTTAATGGAGGTCGATGTAAATTCTTGGCAAAAATGATGTCGCAATTCAGGGGCACCAAAAACTCTTGTGGCCTATAGCACAAGAAAATCAACAAAATGGGGGTTTTACCTTCTCCGGGATTTCGTTTGAACTTGTAAATGGGCCATTTTGGCTATGGTGACAAACTGGATCCATGGCTAAGGTCTTAACGGAGGTTCACGAATTTTTTTGTCAAAAATGAGAACGGAATTAAGGGTCACCGAAAAATCTCGTGGACTATAGCATATGAAAATCGGCAAAATGGGGGGTTTTCCTACTCTGGAGCTCGTCTAATCTTGAATATGGGACGTTTTGGCCGTGGTTACGAACTGGCTCCATAGCTATGGTCTTTACGAACGTCTATGTAAAATTTTGGTGAAAATGAAGTCGTAATTCGGGGTCACCAATAAATCTCGTGGACAACACACGAAAATCGACAAAATAGGGGATTTACGTGCTTCGGGGCATATTTGACCTTGCAAATGGGCCATTTTGGCCATGGTGACCAACTGTCTACATAGCTTAGGTCTTAATGGAGGTCCACGTAATTTTTTGGTGAAAATGACTTTGGAATTTCGGGTCACCAATAAATTTTGTGGGCTATAGCACACGAAAATTGGAAAAATGGGGGGTTTACCTGTTCCGGGAATTGTTCGACCTTGAAAATGGACCATTTAAGATGTGGTGACCAACTGACTCTATACCTATGGTTTTAACGGAGGTCTATGTAAATTTTTAGCGAAAATGATTTCAGTATTTCGGGTGACCAATAAATCCCGTGGAGTATAGCACCTGAAAATCGACAAATTGGGGGGTTTACATGCTCCGGGACTTAATTGACATTGAAAATGGGCCATTTAAGCTGTGGTGACCAACTGTCTCCATAGCTTGGGTTTTAAGGGAGGTCCAAGGAATTTTTTGGCGACAATGACGTCGGAATTCTGGGTCACCAACAAATCCCGTGGCCTATAGCACATGAAAATCAGCAAAATAGGGGTTTACTTTCTCCGGGGCAGGTTTGACCTTGAAAATGTGTCGTTTTGGCCGTGGTGACCAACTTGTTCCATAGCTAAGGTCTTAACGAAGGTCCATGTAAATTATTAGCGAAATTGACTTTAGAATTCCGGGTCACCAATAAATCCCGTGGAGTATAGCACACAAAAATTGGCAAAATGGGGGATTTACCTGCTCCGGGACTCATTTGACCTTGGAAATGACCCGTTTTGGCCAAGGTGACAACCTGTCTTCATAGCTAAGGTCTTAACGGAGGTCAATGTAAATATTAGAAGAAAATGACAACGAAATTTCGGGTCACCAATAAATCTCGTGGACTGTAGCACACGAAAATAAGCGAAATGGGGGGTTTACCTGCACCAGAGCTCATTTGACCTTGAAAATTGGCCGTTTTCGTTGTGGTGACCAACTGGCTCCATACCTAAGGTCTTAACAGAGGTTCATGTAAATTTTTGGCAAAAATGACGCCAAAATTCCCTGTCACCATTAAATCCAGTGGCCTAAGCACATGTAAATCGGCAAAATAGGCGATATACCTGCTCGTGGGGTCGTTTATACTTGAAAATGGGCCGTTTTGGCCATGGTGACTAACTGGATCCATAACTATGGTCTTAACGGAAGTACATGAAATTTTTTGGCAAAAATGACGTCAGAACTCCGGGTCACCAATAAATCCCGTTGATTATAGCACACGAAAAATCAGTAAAATGAGGGGTTTACCTGCTCCGGGGTTCGTTTGACCTTGAAAATGGACCAGTATGGACATGGTGACCAACTGGATCGATAACTAAAGTCTTAACGGAGGTCCATGAAAATTTTTGGCGAAAATGTCATCGGAATTCCGGGTCACCAATAAATCCCGTGGACTATAGCACAAAAAAATCTTCAAAATAGGGGATTTACCTGCTCTGGGGATCGTTTGAGATTGAAAATGGGATATTTTAGCAGTGGTGACCAACTAGTTCCATTGCTAGGGTCTTAATAGGGGTCCATTTAAACTTTTGGCAATACCAACATCAGAATTCTAGGTCACCAAAAAATCCCGTGAACAATAGCATACAAAAATTGGCAAAATGGGGGGTTTACCCTCTCTGGGTTCATTTGACATTAAAAATGGGCCGTTTTGGCCGTGGTAACGAACTGGCTGCATAGCTAAGGTCTTAACGGAGGTCCATGTAAATTCTTGGCAAAAATGACATCGGAATTCTGGGTCACCAAAAAATATCGTGGACTATAGCACACGAAAATTGCAAAATGGGGAGCTTACCTACTTCGGGGATCGTTTGACCTTGTAAATAGGCTGTTTTAGTCGTGGTAACCACCTGGCTCCATATCTAAGGTCTTCATGGAGGTCCATGTAATTTTTTTGCAAAAAAGACATCGGAATTCTGGGTCACCATAAAATCTCGTGGACTATAGTGCACAAATATCGGTAAAATAGGGGGTCTACCTGCTCTGGGGATTGTTTAACCATGTAAATGAGCTGTTTTAACCTTGGTGACCAATTGTCTCCAACACTAAGGTCTTAATGGAGGTCTATGTAAATTTTTGGAAAAAATGACGTCATAATTCTGGGTCACCCTAAAATCTCGTGGACTATAGCACACGAAAATTGGCAAAATAGGGGGTTTACTTGTTCCGGGGCTCGTTTGACCTTGTAAATGGGTTGTTTTTAGCTTTGGTGACCAACTGGCTCCATAGCTAAGGTCATAACAGAGGTCTATGTAAATATTTGGTAAATCTCGTGGACTATCGCACACGAAAATTGGTAAAATGGGGGGCTTACCAGCTCTGGGCTTGTTTGACCTTGCAAATGGGTCGTTTTGGTCGTGGTGATCAACTGGCTCCATAGCTAAGGTCTTAACGGAGGTCCATGCAAATTTTTAGCAAAAATGACGTTGGAATTCCGGGTCACAAAAAACTCTTGTGGACTGTAGCACACGAATATCGGCAAAATGGGGGGTTTACATGCTCCGAGGATCGTTTTACCTTGTAAATGGGCCATTTTTGCCGTGGTGACCAATTGACTCCAAAGCTAAGGTCTTAACGTAGGTCCATGTAAATTATTGGCAAAAATGACATCGAAATTCTAGGTCACCAAAATATCTAGTCGACTATAGCACACGAAAATTGGCAAAATAGAGGTTTACCTACTCCGGGGATCGTTTGTCTTTGTAAATGGGCCGTTTTGGCCATGGTGACCAACTGGCTCTATACCTAAGGTCTTAATAGAGGGCCATGTAAATGTTTTGCAAAAACAACGTTGGAATTCTGGGTTACCAAAAAATCTCATGAATATAGCACACGAAAATCGACAAAATGGGAGGTTTACCTTCTCCGGGGTTCATTTGACCATGTAAATGGACCGTTTTCGCCATGGTGACCAATTGTCTCCATAGCTAAAGTCTTAACGGAGGTCCATGTAAATTTTTGGCAAATATGACGTCGAAATTCTGGGTCACCAAAAAACCCATGGACTAGCACACGAAAATAAAAAAAATGGGAGGTTTACCTACTCCGGGGTTCGTTTGACCTTGTAAATGAGACGTTTTGACCATGGTGACCAATTGGCTCCATAGAAAAGGTAATAACGGAGGTCTATGTAATTTTTGGCAAAAATGACATCGGAATTCAAGGTCATCATAAAATCCCATGGACTATAGCACACGAAAATTGGTAAAATGGGGGATTTACGTGCTCCGGGGCTCGTTTGACCTTGTAAATGGGCCATTTTAGCCGTGGTGACCAACTGGCTCCATAGCTAAGGTCTTAACGGAGGTGCATGTAAATGTTTTGCAAAAATGATGTCGGAATTCCGATTCACCATAAAATCCCGTGGATTATAGCACACGAAAATTGGCAAAATGGGGGGTTTACTAACTCCGTAACTCATTTGACCTTGTAAAGTGGTCGTTTTGGCCGTGGGGACCAACTGGCTCCATAACTAAGGTCTTAATAGAGGTCCATGAAAATTTGTAGCAAAAATGTCGTTGGAATTTCGGGTCACCAAAAACTCTTATGGACTGTAGCACACGAATATCGGCAAAATAGGGGCTTTACCTGCTCCAGGGATCGTTTTACCTTGTAAATGTGCCGTTTAGGACATAGTGACCATTTGGCTGCATAGCTAAAGTCTTAACGGAGGTCAATGTAAATTTTTGACAAATATGACGTCGAAATTCCAGGTCACCAAAAAATCTCGTGGACTATAACACACGATAATCGGTAAAATAGGGGGTTTACCTGCTCTGGGGATTGTTTGACCTTGTAAATGGGCCATTTTGGCCATGGTGACCAACTGGCTCTATACCTAAGGTCTTAATAGAGGGACATGTAAATGTTTTGCAAAAACAACGTTGGAATTCTGGGTTACCAAAAAATCTCATGAATATAGCACACGATTGGGCCACCACAAAATCTCGTGGATTATAGCACACGTAAATCAGCAAAATGGGGGGTCTACCTTCTCCGGGTCTAGTTTGTCCTTGAAAATGGGTTGTTTTGGCCGTGGTGATGAACTGGCTCCATAGCTAAGGTGTTAACGGAGGTCTATGTAAATTTTAGACAAAAATGACGTCGCAATTCTAGGTCACCATAAATTCTCATGGACTATAGCATATGCAAATTAGTAAAATAGGTGGTTTACCTATTCTAGGGATCGTTTAAATTTGTAAATTGGCCTTTTTGGCTGTGGTGGCTAACTGGCTCCATACCTAAGGTCTTAACGGAGGTCCATGAAAATATTTGGCAAAAATGACGTCGGAATTCTGGGGTCACCAAAAAATCGCGTGGACTATAGCCCACGAAAATCGGCAAAATGACGAGTTTACTTGCTCCGGGGTTCGTTTACCATGTAAATGAGATGTTTTGGCTATGTTGACCAATTGGTTCTATAGCTAAGGTCTTAACAGAGGTCCATGTAAATATTTTGCAAAAGTGACATCGGAATTCCAGGTTAACATAAAATCTCTTGGACTTATAGCACACAAAAATTGGCAAATTAGGGGGTTTACCTGCTCCGGGTCTCGTTTGACCTTGTAAATGGGCCATTTTGGCCGTGGTGACCAACTGGCTCCCTAGAAAATGTCTTCACGGAGGTCAATGTAAATTTTTGGCAAAAATGACGTCGGAATTCTGGGTCACCGTAAAGTCTTGTGGACTATAGCACACGAAAATCTGCAAAATGGGGGGTTTACTTGCTCCGAAGGTCATTTGACCTTGTAAATGGGTCGTTTTGGCTGTAGGGAACAATTATCTCCATAGCTAAAGTCTTAACGGAGGTCCATGAAATTTTTTGGCAAAATTGGCTTCAGAATTCTGTGGCACTATAAAATCTCGTGGATTATAACACATGAAAATTGGTAAAATGGGGGTTTACCGTAGGATTTAAATCCTATTCTATTTAGGATAGGTTTTCCTATATATAGGGGTTGATTTTATTATTTTGAATAGACATGATTAATATTATTTGAGAGGTTTCTCTTCTTTACACCTTTGTGTGTGGTGACTATGAATTTATCTTACAACCTTATAAGAACGATTCTTTAAAAGGTAAGATTAATTCTTAATTTGATATCTTTGGTTTCTATTCATAAATTAAAGAACCTGATTAGTCTTATACTAATTGTTGTCTCTAATTTCTTCGTAATAGGGGTCTAGATCACTTTTGATCTAAGTTCTTGAATTGACTCTATTAGTATCATAATTAGTGTTAATCCGCTAATTTTGAATACTAAGATCAATTAGGGTTCTTAGCACTTTATTTTGAAATTGGGGATTTTATTCTTGAATTTCACATATCTTTCAATTTCTGTCTTTAATCTTTATAATTTCGCTTCCGCATTATTTTCTTTTTTATTCTGATAACCCGATTCTTATCATTAAGGGTATTGGGTTTAGAGTTTAGGGTTTAAGGGTTAGGCTTTATAGGCTTTAGGGTTTAGTCTTTAGGGTTTAAGGTTTAGGGTTAAGGGTCTAGGGTTTAATGTTTAGGGTTTAGGGTTTAGGGTATGGGGTATAGGGTTTTAAGGTTTAGGGTTTGGGGTGTAGGGTTTGGGATTTAGGGTATGGGGTTTAGAGTTTAGGTGATGCAATACGGATTGCATCAAGGCCATTTACTAGAAGCCAAGCTTAAGACCTTCAAAGGATGCAAGGGTTATTTATGAAGATGGAGGTGCTCGAGATGGTGTTGATGACCAGCAAGGACTTTCATACCTTGAAGATTGCAGAAGAAGGCACTGTTGGCGAGCAGGGACTACTTGGCGCATCGCCCAAAGGTTTAGGCGATGGTCCTAGATCGTCTAATTCCCCAAAACGTGACCATGGTTGAAGATCACGCAGAGAAGCTCGCCTACCAGGTCGGCGGATCACCTAACCCACTTAGCGACCCGACCCAGTTTGCCCATTGTCCTTGCTTTTGTTGAACTTTATTAGAAACATTGGTTGCTTGGGATATCAATTCGCTTGAGGTCATCGTAAGAGTTAGGTGCTATAGTTGGATCAACAAATCGAGGTCATTGTGTTTAATATACCCTTTGGTTGTCTTTTGTTTCCTCTTGTGTGTCTATCTATCTATCTTTACTTTATTGTCTTTCAATTTCCGCATATTATCATCATTTCTCTCTTGAGAATCGTATCATTTGGTATCAGAGCCGAGTCTAGATTCGATCCTATGATTCTAGTATTGGGGTTTTGTTACAATTTTTTTTTGTCATTTTCAATTTTGTGAATTTGCTGAAATGGGTCTTGTTGGTTTGAGTCTTGTTTGAGTGTCTATTGTTGGAATAGTTTTCTCCAACCCTATTTGAGTGTTAGGCTGAGATTGAAAGGAGTTTGTTTGCTTTGTTGAAGATTACACTATTGGAGAACCTTGAAGAAGATGAAAATGGGTTTAGAAATTTCAAGGTTTTGGTTTGGAATTGAAGGTTAAAATGTTTTGGGTGTTGTTCCCTATATCAAGGAGAGATTTCACCTAAATTTTTGTCAAATTCCGAGACAAAAATTCTAATGGTTTTATTTTGGTGTTCATCTTGTTCTTGAAGATTCTTGAAGAACATTCATATCTTCAAGGAAGAGAATATTTGAAAAGGCAAGTGTTTGATTCAAAAGGGGAAGAAAGAGAAAGATTAAAGTTGTTTGTAAGAGGAAAATTACTAAAGGCGTAAGTCCTAAAGGGGAAATGGACAAGAGCAGAGGGGATAACCAGATTTCAAATTTTAGAACATTGAAGGAGTTGCAGAAGGTCCATTGGGCAAGCAAAAATGAACATTGCCCAACTATTCGGCGCCTTACCCTTTGGGCAGGTTGTCCGCTGAATTGGCCACCCATTTGAGGGAGCTACTAGAGGATTCAACGGAACCAAGCCTTGGTCGTCGAGTCCCATCGGTGCAATGCCGAACTACCACCCCTATCGCCGAGTTGCATTGTCGGTTTGCAGAGTTTGGTGAGTCCACCTTCAAGTTGGCGAGCTGAACTTCAACATAGGCGAAGAAAATAGGTCATTCCGCGATCAGAAACTCTAGTTACTCCTAATCTCGGGTTCTTGTTTCTTAGTTTCCTTTCTTTTGATTCTAGTTCGTTGTCAAGAATCCTAAACTGATTTTCAACTAGTAAGTACTCTACTTGTTGACCATTTAGTTATTGAATTCACTTCTTTGTTTGTGCCTTTTCTTTTCGTGCTTTTCTCATTTTTACTTCATTGATACGATTCTAACAAGAGAAACGACGATAATATGCAGAAATTGAAAAGACAATAAAACTAAAGATAGATAGATAGACAAACAAGAGGAAAAAAAAGGCAACCAAAGGGTATATTAAACCCAATGACCTCGATTCGTTGATCCAACTATAGCACCTAAGTCTTACGATGACCTCAAGGGAATCGATATCCCAAGCAACCAACGCTTCTAACAAAGTTCAACAAAAGCTTAACCAAGCTCTTAATACTCAAGCATGAGTTATCAGTTTTTAATATTCAAAATAATCCAAGTCTAAAATGAACCTAGGATTGATATTTATAGGCCTAAGACAAAAAGGCCCAAAAGTGCCTTGGAATGATCAAGGGCGAGCCAAGTTGTGCTCACCAAGTGGGATGGTCGATGCGCCGACAGGTCGGTGATGCTTCCTGCGTGGACTCCACCTCTAGCTATGTCTTGGAAAATTAGGCGAGCTAGGGTCATCGCCCAAGTCAGTGGGTGACGCGTCGAAGGGTTTGGCGATGGATCATGCTTTTGCCAACACCCTGTAACTTTGGGTGGTCTGGGAGTCATCGCCCAAGTCATTGGGCGATGCGCCAAAGTGTTTGGCAAGGGATCCTGCACCTGGCTTGGTCCTGTAGCATTAGGCAATCTGTAGGTCATCACCCGAGCAATTGGATGACGCGCCAAAGTGCCAATGTCGGCCAGTCTCTTCCGTTCACCTGCCCAAGCAATCTTCCATGCATGTGAACCTTTTTTTACCACCATTACCAGCCCACAAACGTCCATCCTTGTGAATAACTCTTCCACACATTGGAGTTCCCAAGCTTGGCAATGAATTAAAGGCCTCGAGGAAATCCATTTTACATCACCCTTTATTCTTGCTCCTAGAATTGGAAGATGAAGTCTTGTACTTAGCCACCTTTTCTTCCTTGAATTCTAGCTCTATCTCATGGGTGGCCTCGAAGGCATCATTCAAAGTGCCAAACCTATGAATGGTCATCTTAGAAGAAATCTCTTTGTTCAACCCTACTTGAAGTGAATCACGACATGCTCTTCAATTTCCCTATATTCCAGCTTCATGACTATGTTTTGGAACTCGTCATGATATGCTTCAACACTTTTTCTTCCTTTCCTTAAGTTATACAATTTGGCAAGTAATCCTTGGCGGTATCTTTTCAGCACATACTTAGCTCTCATCAACCTTTTCAACTCGGGCCATGGTGGAGGATGACCTTCTTGAATGACCAAGTGATACCTCTTCATGTATTCCCACCATGTGATAGCATACCCCTCGAATTAGGCAATAGCATAGCAACTACTTTTGACCTCCGCCAATTCATTAACATTGAAAATCTTGTCACATTGCGACTCCCATTCTAAGTAAGCATCGGGACTGCACTCCCCTTTGAATGTCGAAAGAGTCATTTTGATAAAGTTGATGCCAACATCTCGGCCCCCATGGCCACCGTGGTCATTATAGTGATAACCCCTTTAATAGTGGTTTCCATGTTCTTCTCTAGCGTCTTGACCAACTTTATGATTGACATTGGCTTCCCATTAATTTCCACCTTGAGGGTGGTTCCCTGTTGTCTTCTATTAAATGGCATGGGACCCAATCTACCTCTTGGTCCTCCTTGCAAGACTTGACCTCTTGGTCGATTTCTGGGTGACTCATTTCATGGCGCTTCTTCACCTAAACCTTCACTACCTCCTTGATCTTCATCATTCCTCACCTCATTCACGGGATTTGGTTGTGGTTGTGGTCTTTGGTATGGAATATTTTGGTTAAGTGGTGTTTGGTAAGGATGGCTTTGAGATGGTAGAGCTTCTTGACTAAGCGAAAAATGGAACGGTCGATTGGAACTTTGGCTATTTGAACCTAATTAATTGAAATTTGGGTGCAAATCTTGGTGGAGGGTTCCCGGTGTGAGAGTAGCAGAATTAGTGTGATCATGCCCACTTGTAGAAAGCAGGAAGTTAGCTTGTGGTGTGGAGTCATTAGAGTTGACTCTACCTTCCACAGTAGCAAGCCTACCGTCCATCATTGCTATATCACCTCTCACATTGTTCAACACGTCCAACAAAGTTGCCAAAATAATTTCTCCGATGAGTGCTTGAGTATCTCCTCTTGTCTCCATTGTACCTGACATTACAACAACTCACAAAAATAAGCAGCAAACAACGTTAGCGTTAATAAATTGAACTCACAATCACTCATGTTTACACACGTTTAATTGCCTCTCAATTGGTGCATCTAATGTTGACAATTGTTATATTCCATTGATCACAAGGTACCAATTTCAACTCTAGGTTGGAATGGATTCTTATTTGAAGAAAAATGGATGACTCGATTAAACAAATGGACTGCAATCAAGAATTAACTACGAATGGTGTAAAATGGATTGCCTCGAGGCCTTTAATTCATTGCCAAGCTTAGGACCTCCAATCTGTGGAAGAGTTGTTCACAAGGATGGACGTTCGTGGGCTTGTAATGGTGGCAATCAAAGGTTCACATGCGTGGAAGATTGCTTGGGCAGGTGAACGAAAGAGATTGGCTGACATTGGCACTTTGGCGAGCAAGAGGCCTTTGGCGCATCGCCTAACTGCTTGGGCGATGACCTACAGATTGTCTAATACTACATGACCAGGTTAGGTGTAGAATCCCTCGCCAAACCCTTTGGCGCGTCGCCTAATGAATTGGGCGGTGACTCCCAGACCGCCCAAAGTTACAGGGTGTTGGCAAGAGCAGGATCCATCGCCAAACCCTTCGGTGCGGCGTCCACTGACTTGGGCGATGACCCTAGCTCGCCTAATGTTCCAAGACGTAGCTAGAGGTGGAGTCCACGCAGGAAGTATCGCCAACCAGTCGGTGCATGGCCCATCCCACTTGGCTTGCCCTTTATCATTTCGGGTCACTTTTGGGCCTTTTTGTCTTAGGCCTATAAATATCTAGCTTAGGTTCATTTTAGACTTAGATTATTTTGAATGTTGAAAACTGAAAACTCATGTTTGAGTATTGAGAGATTGGTTAAGCTTTTGTTGAACTTTGTTAGAAATGTTGGTTGCTTGGGATATCGATTCCCTTGAGGTCATTGTAAGAGTTAGGTGCTATAGTTGGATCAACGAATCGAGGTCATTGGGTTTAATATACCCTTTGGTTTCCTCTTGTGTGTCTATCTATCTATCTTTACTTTATTGTCTTTCGATATCTGCATATTATCGTCGTTTCTCTTGTGAAAATTGTATCATTTGGTATCAGAGCAAGGCTTAGATTCGTTTCTACGAATTCTAGTCTTGGGCTGTTATAAAAAAAATTATATTATTAGAAAACCCCAAAAGTATTTTGTTGATTTGATTCTTTTTTGAAGTTTCTAAGGTTAGATTAGTGTTCTCTAACCTTATTTGAGTTTAGATATGAGATTTTGGTGAAGTTTGGAGCTCTATTGAAGAATCCACCATTGTTGGGTGAAGAAGCTTGAAAAACTTCAAATGGGTTGTCAAATTTAGGTTAAATTGGATGCTCTTGGGTATTGGGGTTTAATCTCTTTATCCTTAGGAGTTCATATCTAAAATTTGGGTGAAAACGGATTAGAAATCCATTGGGTTTGAAAATTGGGTGTTTTTCATGTTGATGGTGTTCTTCATGACTTGAAGAAAGAAGGAAATGGGTTTTGAAATCTATAGATTTTGGCAAGGAATTGGAGGATAAAAAGTATTGTGGTTTGCTTCCTATACCAAGGGGAGCTTATATCTCAAATTTCATGAAATTCTGAGTTAATATCATTGAGGGTTTTATTTTGGGTCTTCATCTTGTTCTTGAGAAAATTCATATCTTCAAGGAAGGGAATATTTGAAAAGTAAGAGTTTGACTCAAAAAGGAAGAAAGAGAAAGTTCAAAAGTGTTTGAATTAAGGGAATTTACCTAAAAAGGATAAAGACTAAAGGACAAAGGAAGGGGGGGACCACAACAGGTAAAAATTTCGGAGCATTGCAAGTGCAGACGCTGGACATTGGGCGTGCCCCAACTTAGCTCGCCTAGTCCACTCGGTGCCTCGCCTTTTGGGCAATTAGGTCACCGAGTTGTCCCTTATTTTGGTGGTGCTACTGGAAAATTCGATGAGCTAAGCCTTGGTCGTCGAATCCACTAGGTGCATCGCCAAACTTCCACCCCAGATCACCTAGTTGACTTGGCGGATTGTCGAGTTTGGCGAGTCAATCTTCAAGTTGGTGAGCTGAACTTCATGTTTGGCGAAAAAAACAAGCCGTTTGACGAAGGGAAACACATGTTATAACCTTTTCTAATCTCAGGTTCTAATTTTAGTTTCCTTTCTTTTGATTCTAGTTCGTAATCAAGAATACTAAACTGATTTTCAACTCGTAACTACTCTATTTGTTGACTATTGGTTATCGAATTGACTTTCCTTGTTAGTGCCTTTTTCTTTGTGTGCTCTTATTCATTTTACTTCGTAGTTAACTTCTTGATTCAAGTCTGTTTGCTTTAACTGAGTCGTCCGTTCTTCTTGAAATAAAAATATATTCTGACCAAGAGTAGAAATTGAGACCTTGTGATCAACTGAGTTTAAGCAATCTTCAACATTAGTCGCGCCAATTTGAGAGGCAATCAAAGGTGTGTAAAGACGAGCGATTGTGAGTTTATTTTACTAACGCTAATGTTGTTTGTTATTTTAGTGAGTTGTCATTTTATAGGTACAAGGGATTTATAAGGCAGCATGTCCTCAATTGCCTCAGACCCATGTGACTATGATATGGGATGTGTCAAGGGTCTCGATACCAAAAGGATTGAATTTCCTATATTGAAGGGATGGCGTGATCCCGAGGCATATCTTGATTGGGAGTGGCAATGAGCAGATTTTCCAACGCCATGATTTGAGAGGACCAAAACAACCCTTGTATGCCCTGGGTCATTTGAAAGGTCTTGCATTGGGTTGGTGGACTCAATAAGAAAG
This sequence comes from Solanum tuberosum, assembly GCF_000226075.1. Classification (NCBI taxonomy): domain Eukaryota; kingdom Viridiplantae; phylum Streptophyta; class Magnoliopsida; order Solanales; family Solanaceae; genus Solanum; species Solanum tuberosum. Next base: position 970,223 of record NW_006239041.1, read on the forward strand.
GCTCTGGACACTCCAAAGAAATATCCACCCATTGGCATGGGAAGAATTGAAGAGGCTGATGAGGTTCAAGTATGTGTCAAAAGGGTACACAAAACTTTTCAATGTCGACCCGAGAAGACCAGTTCTTAAGACAAAGGTTGGAATTTGCGGGGCTTTGGGATTTGACCTTGTCATCGATGATGGGTACAATCTAAACTACATCACTCTAGAGGTGGTATCCTACTTGGGGTTACCTCGACTACACATGAGTTATCCATACACCATGGAGGGATGTAAAGTTACCAAAGGGGTAAAAGTCTCTTTCACACACAGTAAATACTATGAGGAGGTTTTGTGTGATATAATGCCCATGGTTTATTGTCACTTAAGTTTGGGAGCCAATTGGTTTGCTGAACATAGTGTCCCAAACGAGCAGAATGGGTACAAGTGTGTTGTGGATCAATGGGGAACACATCTATTTCCTCTTTCTAAGGTGAAAAGTGAGAGACAAAAGATTGAGATGAGTAAGGGAAAGCAATGTGGCAACCTTAGAGTGGAAAAATGAGAGGTTGAGAGGAATGAGGTGAGAGGGTTGCCACAATCTCAATCTAACATTTCCATTCATCCTTTACTTGGTAATATTCTTATGTAGGTACAAGTGTAGTGAATGGAGGAACACAAGTTCCTGCCAAAGAGCCTACAGTCGAAGGTGTGATGGATGCACTAATGGAATGTTCCAACATCCAAGGTAAATAAGATCATTCTTGTGGGTGTCTAGGTACAATAGCTAATCTTAACACTTTTACCATTACAAATGCACAAAGTGTGAATGTTAGCTTGTCTTTATGTGAGTCTATTGATTCTTTACCATGTGTTGATAATGTGTTGGTTGAGAATGTGGATACACTAGTTGATCCTATTGATGACCGAATTGATTCTTCTAGGAAGATCGATTTGTGTCCCCCTAGTGTTGACACCTATGATATGAATGCCAGCTCATTATTTTGTATTGATTATGTTGATCAACCTGTTTGTAAGTGTATTTCACTGGTTGAGGGTCCTTGTAATGTGATTAAGGAGCCTCTAGTTGGTGGCACTAATGAGAATGTTGATCATCTGATTAGGAGTGACT
>NW_006239041.1:973387-1008779 GCF_000226075.1 Solanum tuberosum
CTTGTTGAGAGTGTGGATACACTAGTTGATCCTATTGATGACCGAATTGATTCTTCTAGGAAGATCGATTTGTGTCCACCTAGTGTTGACACCTATGATTTGAATGCCAGCTCATTATTTTGTATTGATTATGTTGATCAACCTGTTTGTAAGTGTATTTCACTGGTTGAGGGTCCTTGTAATGTGATTAAGGAGCCTCTAGTTGGTGGCACTAATGAGAATGTTGTTCATCTGATTAGGAGTGACTCTTTGAGAATATGTATTGCGAAAGATCCAATTGCTTGCTTTGATCATAGGGATCATGTGCTTGAAAATTCTTCGAAAACTGATATGTGCCTTTCTGAGGGTGAACTTGCATGTTTTAACTCTTCCCTAGTGGTGGATCATTCCCTCTTTAAGTACAATATCCAATTTGAAGATGATGAAATCACTCCTAGTGATGTAGCTAGTGGTGTGAATCTTAAGAGTAGTATAGTTTTTGATAGCTATACTTGTGATAGTAACCCACTATGGTGTGAGGCTTTCCCTCCCAAAGATGGAAATCCCTTCTTCAAAGATGAGACTCTTGTGGGAAAGAAATGTGATGAGGAGGAAGGTGGTGTGTGTTTTTCCGTTATTTCTTCTTCTTGGTGTGTTTCACTCCTTGATAGTATGACCAATGCTTTTGAGCCTATTGGTAGTCATACACATGAAAACACCCTAGAGGAGGTTGATTTGCGTCTCACCGTTCTCTATTACTTGTTTTACATATGATGATGTTGATATACCGTGAGTTTACGGTATTTCTAATACATTTCACTTACAAGTTGTGTGTGTCTAGGGCCTTTTTGTATTGGTTTTATGTGTTTTATCTATATTTTGTAGGAAAGATGTTCAGGCGCGGAAGTATAGGGATAGCTGAAAGAAATGCAGAAAAAGGGCATACACGGAGGTGATCTACGGACCGTAGGTCCATCAACGGCCCGTATGTGATGACCGTGGATCAGCAGGCAAGATATGGAAGACAAATCAGGGAAATCTGACCAAGTGTGGAACCACGGTGGCCATTGACGGTCCGTATATTGATCTACGGACCGTACTGTTGATCCGTAGATTGATACTGCGAGGGTTCCAGTACCTGATTTTTGAAAATTCTAAGTGTGGAGCTACGGAGGGGATTGACGGACCGTAGATCGATCTACGGTCCATACTGCTATATCTAAGGTCTTAACTGAGCTCCCTTTAAATTTTTGGCAAAAATGATGTTGGAATTTCGGGTCACAAATAAATCTCGTGGACTATAGCACACAAAAATTGGAAAAATAGTGGGTTTACTTGTTACGGGGATCGTTTCACTTTGTAAATGGGCCGTTTTGGCCGTGGTGACAACCTGGCTCCATAGATAAGGTCTTAACGATGATCCATGTAAATATTTACAAAAAATGACATCGGAATTTCGGGTCAACAATAAATCTCTTAGATTACATAGCACCTGAAAATTGGCAAAAATGGGGGGCTTACCTTCTTTGGGGTTCGTTTGCCTTGATAATGGGTCGTTTTGGCTGTGTTGACCAACTGCCTCCATAGCTAAGTTCTTCACCGAAGTCCATGTAAATTTTTGGCAAAAATGACGTCGGAATTCTGGGTGACTAACAAATCTCGTAGACTATAGCACAGAAAATTTGCTAAAATGGGGGGTTTACCAATTATAGGGATCGTTTGACCTTGAAAATGGGTTGTTTTGGCCGTGGTGACCAACTGGCTTCAAAGATAAGGTTTTAACGGAGGTCCAAGTAAATTTTTGATGAAAATGACATCAGAATTCCAGGTCACCAATAAATCTCGTGGACTATTGCATATGAAAATTAGCAAAATGGGGGGTTTACCTGCTGCGGGAATCATTTGACCTTGAAAATGGTATGTTTTGGCCATGGTGACCAACTGGCGCCATAGCTAAGGTCTTAACGAAGGTCCATGTAAAATTTTGGTGAAAATGACTTCGGAATTCTAGTTGACCAAAAAATCTCGTGGACAATAGCACAGGAAAATCAGCAAAATATGAGGTTTACCTGCTCTGGGGTTCGTTTGACCTTGAAAATGGGACGTTTTGGCCGTGGTAATCTACTGGCTACATAGAAAAGGTCTGAATAGAGGTCCATGTAAATTTTTGTTGAAAATGACGTCGAAATTCTGGGTCACCAATAAATCCTATGGACTATAGCACACAAAAATTGGCAAAATGGGGGGTTTACCTATCCCGAGGATCGTTTGACCCGTAAAATGGATTATTTTAGCCATGGTAACAAACTTGATCCATAGCTAAGGTCTTAACGAAGGTCCATGTAAATTTTTGGCAAAACTGACGTCGGAATTTCGGGTCACCAAAAAATCTCGTGGACTATACCACATGAAAATAGGTAAAATGGGGGGTTTACCTGCTTTGGAGCTCGTTTCACCTTAAAAATGGGTTGTTTTGGTTGTGGTGACCAACTAGCTCCTTATTTAAGGTTTTAACTGGCAAAATGGGTTTACCTCCTTTGGGCTCGGTTGACCTTGAAAATGGCCTATTTTGGTTGTGGTGACCAATTGGCTCTATATCTACGGTCTTAACGGAAGTCCATGTTAAATTTTGGCGAAAATGACATGGGAATTCCGGGTCACTAATAAATCTCGTGGACAATAGTACAAGAAAATAGGCAAAATTGGGGGTTTACTTGCTTCGTGGATTATTTCACCTTGAAAATGGGCCGCTTTGGCTGTAGTGACGAACTGGCTCTATCGCTAAGGTCTTAACGGAGGCCCATGTAAATTTTTGGCAAAAACGACAGTGGAATTCTGGGTCACAAATAAATTTCACGGACTATATCACTCGAAAATTTGCAAAATAGGGGTTTATTTGCTCCGGGGATCGTTTGACCACGGAAATGAGTTGTTTTAGCCATGGTGACCAACTGTCTCCATAGATACGGTCTTAACAGGGTCCAAGTAAATTTTTGACGAAAATGACATCGGAATTCCAGGTCACCAATAAATCCCGTGGACTATAGCACATGAAAATTGGCAAAATGGGGGGTTTACCTACTGCGGAGATCGTTTGACCTTGAAAATGGTTCGTTATGACCGTGGTGACCAACTGGAGCCGTTACTAAGGTCTTAATGGAGGTCCATGTAAATTTTTGGTGAAAATGACCTCAGAATTCCGGGTGACTAAAAAACCCTGTGGACAATGCACAGGAAAATTAGTAAAAGGGGGGCTTTACCTATTATGGGACTCGTTTGACCTTGAAAATGGGATGTTATAGCCGTGGTGACAAACTAGCTCCAAAGATAAGGGCTTATCGGAGATCCATTTAAATTTTTTAGCAAAAATTACGTCAGAATTCTGGGTCACCAATAAATCCTATGGACTATAGCACACGAAAATTGGCAGAATGGGGGGTTTACTTGCTCTGGGGATCATTTGACCTTGAAAATAGGCTGTTTTGGCAGTGGTGATCAACTTGCTCCATAGCTAAAGTCTTAACGAAGGTCCATGTAAATATTTAGCGAAATTTACTTCAGAATTTTGGGTCACCAATAATTCCCGTGGACTATAGGACATGAAAATCTGCAAATATGGGGGATTTACCTGCTCCGTGGATTGTTTGACCTTGAAAATGGGCCGTTTTGGCCATGGTGACCAATTGAGGTCGATGTCAATTTTTAGAAAAATTTCCTCCAGAATTTCGGTTCACCAATAAATCTCGTGGATTATAGCACATGAAAATTGGCAAAATGGGGGGTTTACCTACTGCGGAGATCGTTTGACCTTGAAAATGGTTCGTTATGACCGTGGTGACCAACTGGAGCCGTTACTAAGGTCTTAATGGAGGTCCATGTAAATTTTTGGTGAAAATGACCTCAGAATTCCGGGTGACTAAAAAACCCTGTGGACAATGCACAGGAAAATTAGTAAAAGGGGGGCTTTACCTATTATGGGACTCGTTTGACCTTGAAAATGGGATGTTATAGCCGTGGTGACAAACTAGCTCCAAAGATAAGGGCTTATCGGAGATCCATTTAAATTTTTTAGCAAAAATTACGTCAGAATTCTGGGTCACCAATAAATCCTATGGACTATAGCACACGAAAATTGGCAGAATGGGGGGTTTACTTGCTCTGGGGATCATTTGACCTTGAAAATAGGCTGTTTTGGCAGTGGTGATCAACTTGCTCCATAGCTAAAGTCTTAACGAAGGTCCATGTAAATATTTAGCGAAATTTACTTCAGAATTTTGGGTCACCAATAATTCCCGTGGACTATAGGACATGAAAATCTGCAAATATGGGGGATTTACCTGCTCCGTGGATTGTTTGACCTTGAAAATGGGCCGTTTTGGCCATGGTGACCAATTGAGGTCGATGTCAATTTTTAGAAAACTTGCTCCGGGGAACCTTTGACCTAGAAAATGGACCGTTTTGGCCATCTTAACCAACTGGCTCTATAGCTAAGGTCTTAATGGAGGTCCACGTAAATTTTTGGCAAAAATGATATTGGAATTTCGGGTCACAAATAAATATCATAGATTATAGCACTCGAAAATCGGCAAAATGAGGGGCTTACTTGCTCCGGGGATCATTTGGCCTTGAAACTAGGTCGTTTTGGCTATGGTGACAACTTGGCTCCATAGCTAATGTCCTAACGGTGGTCCATATAAATATTTACAGAAAATGACGTCGGAATTTCAGGTCAACAATAAATCTTGTGGACTATATAACACCTGAAAATTGGCAAATATGGGGAATTTACCTGCTCCGGGGTTCGTTCGACTTGAAAATGGGCCGTTTTTGACGTGTTGACTAGCTAGCTCCATAGCTAGGGTCTTAATGGAGGTCCATGTAAATTTTTGACGAAAATGACATCGGAATTCAGGGTGACTAAAAAATCTCGTTGACTATAGCACGGGAAAATCGGCAAAATGGTGGGTTTCCTGTTATGGGGATCGTTTGACTTTGAAAATGGATTGTTTTGGTCGTGGTGACCAACTATCTTTATAGATAAGGTCTTAACGGAAGCCCAAGTAATTTTTTGATGAAAATGACATTGGAATTCCAAGTCACCAATAAATCCCGTGGACTATATATAGCACATGAAAATCGGCAAAATGGGGGGTTTACCTGCTGCGGGGATCGTTTGATCTTAAAAATGGTCTGTTTTGGCCATGGTGACTAACTGGATTTATAGCTAAGGCCTTAATGGAGGTCCATGTAAATTTTTGGCGAAACTGACATCGGTATTCTAGGTGACCAAAATATCTCGTGGACTATAGCCATGAAAATCAACAAAATGGGGGGTTTACCTGTTCTGGGCTCGTTTGACCTTGAAAGTGGGCCGTTTTGGCCGTGGTAACCTACTGGAGCCATAGCTAAGGTCTTAACGGAGGTCCATGTAAATTTTTTGGTAAAAATTACGTCGGAATACCGGGTCATCAATAAATCCTGTGGACTATAACAGAAGAAAATTGGCAAAATGGGGAATTTACCTGCTGCGGGGATCGTTTGACCTTGAAACTGGTCTATTTTGGCCGTGGTGACCAACTAGCACCATAGCTAAGGTTTTAGTGGAGGTCCATGTAAATTTTTGGCGATAATGACATTAGAATTCTGGGTGACTAAAAATTCTATTAACTATAGCATAGGAAAATCAAGAAAATTGGGGGTTTACCTACTCTGGGGATCGTTTGACCTTGAAAATGGGCCGTTTTGGCCGTGGTGACCAACTGGATGCTTAGCTAAGGTCTTAACGGAGGTCCTTGTATATTTTTTTGGCAAAAAGGACGTCGGAATTCTGGGTGACTAAAACATCCCATGGACTATAGCACAAGAAAATCAGCAAAATGGGGGGTTTACCTGTTATGAGGATCGTTTGACCATGAAAATGGGCCATTTTATCCGTGGTGACAAACTAGCTCCAAAGATAAGGTCTTAATGGAGATCCATGTAATTTTTTTGGCAAAAATGACGTCGAATTCCAGGTCACCAATAAATCCCGTGGACTATAGCACACGAAAATTGGCAAAATGGGGGTTTCGCCTGCTCCGGGGATCGTTTGACTTGAAAATGGTTTGTTTTGACCGTGGTAACAAACTGGCTCCATAGCTATGGTCTTAACGGAGGCCCGTGTATATTTTTGGCAAAAAAGACGTCGGAATTCCGGGTCACCAATAAATTGTGGACTATAGCACACGAAAATCGGCAAAATGGAGTGTTTACCTGCTTTGGGGCTCGTTTGACCTTGAAAGTGGGTTGTTTTGGCCGCGGTGACCAACTGGCTTCATAGGTAAGGTCTTAAGGAAGGTCCAAGTAAATTTTTGATGAAAATGACATCGGAATTCCAGGTCACCAATAAATCCCATGGACTATAGCACACAAAATCGGCAAAATGGGTGGTTTACCGGTTGCGGGGATCGTTTGACCTTGAAAAAGGTCTGTTTTGGCCATGGTGACAAACTGGCGCCATAGCTAAGGTCTTAACGGTGGTCCATATAATTTTTTGGTGAAAATGTCATCTGAATTCTAGCTGACCAAAAAATCTCGTGGACTTAGCACAAGAAAATTAGCAAAATGGGTGGTTTACCTGCTCTGGGGTTCGTTTGACCTTGAAATTGGGCCGTTTTGGCCGTGGTAACCTTCTGGCTCCATAGAAAAGGTGTTAACAGAGGTCCATGTAAATTTTTGGTGAAAATAACATTGGAATTCTGGGTCACCAATAAATACCGTGGACTATAGCCCACGAAAATCAGCAAAATGGGGGGTTTACCTGTTATGAGGATCGTTTGACCATGAAAATGGGCCATTTTATCCGTGGTGACAAACTAGCTCCAAAGATAAGGTCTTAATGGAGATCCATGTAATTTTTTTGGCAAAAATGACGTCGAATTCCAGGTCACCAATAAATCCCATGGACTATAGCACACAAAATCGGCAAAATGGGTGGTTTACCGGTTGCGGGGATCGTTTGACCTTGAAAAAGGTCTGTTTTGGCCATGGTGACAAACTGGCGCCATAGCTAAGGTCTTAACGGTGGTCCATATAATTTTTTGGTGAAAATGTCATCTGAATTCTAGCTGACCAAAAAATCTCGTGGACTTAGCACAAGAAAATTAGCAAAATGGGTGTGTCACCAATAAATCTCGTGGACAATATTACGAGAAAATAGGCAAAATTAAGGATTTACTTGCTCCGAGGCTTATTTCACCTTGTAAATGGGTTATTTTTGTTGTTGTGACCAACTGGCTTTATAGCTAAGGTCTTAACGGAGGCGTGTCACCAATAAATCTCGTGGACAATATTACGAGAAAATAGGCAAAATTAGGGATTTACTTGCTCCGAGGCTTATTTCACCTTGTAAATGGGTTATTTTTGCTGTTGTGACCAACTGGCTTTATAGCTAAGGTCTTAACGGAGGTCCACATAAAATTTTGGCAAAAATGGCATCGGAATTCTGGGTGACTAAAAAACTCATGGACTATTGCACAGGAAAATTATCAAAATTATGGGTTTACCTGCTCTGGGTCTCGTTTGACCTTGAAAATGACCCGTTAGGTCGTGGTGACCAACTTGCTCCACAGATAAGGTCTTTACGGAGGACTAAGTAAATTTCTGGCGAAAATGACGTCGGAATTCTGGGTGACTAAAAAATCTCATGGACTATAGCACAGGAAAATCGACAAAATTGGGGGTTCACCTGTTACGGGACTCATTTGACCTTGAAAATGGGTCGTTTTAGCCGTGGTGACAAACTGGCTCCAAAGCTAAGGTCTTAACGGAGGTCCATCTAAATTTTTGGCTAAAACAACGTTTGAATTCCGGGTCACAAATAAATATCACGGACTATAGCACTCGAAAATTGGTCAAACCGGGGATTACTCGGAATTCCAGGTCACCAAAAAATCCTGTGGATTATACCTCATGGAAATCAGCAAAATAAGGAGTTAACATGCTTCGAGAGTCGTTTGTCCCCGAAAATGGGATGTTTTGGCCGTGGTGACCGACTGGATCTATAGATAAGGTCTTAACGGAGGTCCAAATAATTTTTTGACGAAAATGACATTGGAATTCCAGGTCACCAATAAATCCCGTGGAATATAACACACAAAAATCGGCAAAATGGGGTTTTACCTGCTGCGGGGATCATTTGACCTTGAAAATGGTCTGTTTTGGTCGTGGTGACCAACTAGCGCCATAGCTAAGGTCTTAACGGAGGTCCACATAAAATTTTGGCAAAAATGGCATCGGAATTCTGGGTGACTAAAAAACTCATGGACTATTGCACAGGAAAATTATCAAAATTATGGGTTTACCTGCTCTGGGTCTCGTTTGACCTTGAAAATGACCCGTTAGGTCGTGGTGACCAACTTGCTCCACAGATAAGGTCTTTACGGAGGACTAAGTAAATTTCTGGCGAAAATGACGTCGGAATTCTGGGTGACTAAAAAATCTCATGGACTATAGCACAGGAAAATCGACAAAATTGGGGGTTCACCTGTTACGGGACTCATTTGACCTTGAAAATGGGTCGTTTTAGCCGTGGTGACAAACTGGCTCCAAAGCTAAGGTCTTAACGGAGGTCCATCTAAATTTTTGGCTAAAACAACGTTTGAATTCCGGGTCACAAATAAATATCACGGACTATAGCACTCGAAAATTGGTCAAACCGGGGATTACTCGGAATTCCAGGTCACCAAAAAATCCTGTGGATTATACCTCATGGAAATCAGCAAAATAAGGAGTTAACATGCTTCGAGAGTCGTTTGTCCCCGAAAATGGGATGTTTTGGCCGTGGTGACCGACTGGATCTATAGATAAGGTCTTAACGGAGGTCCAAATAATTTTTTGACGAAAATGACATTGGAATTCCAGGTCACCAATAAATCCCGTGGAATATAACACACAAAAATCGGCAAAATGGGGTTTTACCTGCTGCGGGGATCATTTGACCTTGAAAATGGTCTGTTTTGGTCGTGGTGACCAACTAGCGCCATAGCTAAGGTCTTAACGGAGGTCCACATAAAATTTTGGCAAAAATGGCATCGGAATTCTGGGTGACTAAAAAACTCATGGACTATTGCACAGGAAAATTATCAAAATTATGGGGCCGTTTTCTCCGTGGTGACCAACTTTCTTTATATCTACGATCTTAATGGAGGTCGATGTAAATATTTGGTGAACATGACGTTAGAAGTCTGGGTCACCAGTAAATTCCGTGGACTATAGCACACGAAAATCGATAAAGTGGGGCGGTTACATGTTCTGGGGATCGTTTGACCTGTAAAATGGAACGTTTTGGATGTGGTGACAAACTGGCTCCATTTTTAAAGTCTTAACGGAGGTTCATGTAAATTTTTGGCAAAATTGACGTCGGAATTTTGAGTCACCAAAAAATCCCGTGGACTATAATAAGCACACGAAAATTGGCAAAATAGGGGGTTTACCTGCTTTGGAGCTCGTTTAACCTTGAAAATGGGCCGTTTTGGCCTACCAACTGGCTCCATAGCTATGGTCTTTACGAAGATCCATGTAAAATTTTGGTGAAAATGACGTCGTAATTCGGGGTCACCAATAAATCTCGTGGACAGCACACGAAAATTGGCAAAATGGGGGGTTTACGTGCTTCGGGGCCTATTTGACCTTGAAAATGGGCCATTTTGGCAGTGTTGACCAACTTTCTCCACAGCTTAGGTCTTTACGGAGGTTCATGTAATTTTGGTGAAAATGACTTCGGAAATTCGTGTCACCAATAAATACCGTGGTGTATAGCACACGAAAATTGGAAAAAATGGGGGTTACCTGTTCTGGGGATTGTTTGACCTCGAAAATGGACCGTTTTAGCCGTGCTAACAAACTGGCTCTATTTCTAAGGTCTTAACGGAGGTCCATGTAAAGTTTTGGCAAAAATAACGTCGGAATTCCGCGTCACAAAAAAATAATGTGGACTATAGCACACGAAAATCGGCAAAAGGGGGGGTTTACTTACTCCGGGGGTTTATTTGACTATTGAAAATGGGCCGTTTTAGCCATGGTGACCAACTGTCTCCATAGCATAGGTGTTAAGGGAGGTCCATGGAATTTTTTGGCGACAATGACTTCAGAATTCCGGGCCACCAACAAATTATGTGGTCTATAGCACATGAAAATCATCAAAATAGGGGATTTACCATCTTCGGGGATGGTTTGACCTTGAAAATCTACCATTTTGGCCGTGGTGACAACCTGGCTGAATAGCCAAAGTCTTAACGGTGGGCCCTGCAAAAATTTACAGAAAAAGACACCGGAATTTTGGGACAAGAATAAATCTCGTGGACTATATAGCACTAGAAAATCGGTAAATTGGGGGATTTACCTTCTCCGGGGTTTATTTCACCTTGAAAATGGGCCGGTTAGGCCGTGGTGACCAACTCGCTCCATAGATAAGGTCTTAAAGGAGGTCCAAGTAAATTTTTTACGAAAATGACATCGGAATTCTAGGTCACCAAAAAATTTCGTGGATTTAGAACATGAAAATCCCAAAATGGGGGGTTTACCTTCTTCGAGAGTCTTTCGTCCCTGAAAATGGGCCGGTTTGGCCGTGGTGACCAACTCGCTCCATAGATAAGGTCTTAAAGGAGGTCCAAGTAAATTTTTTACGAAAATGACATCGGAATTCTAGGTCACCAAAAAATTTCGTGGATTTAGAACATGAAAATCCCAAAATGGGGGGTTTACCTTCTTCGAGAGTCTTTCGTCCCTGAAAATGGGCCGGTTTGGCCGTGGTGACCAACTATCTCCATAGATAACGTCTTAACGGAGGTCCAAGCAAATTTTTGAAAATGACATCGGAATTCCAGGTCAGCAATAAATCCCATGGAATATAGCACACGAAAATTGGCAAAATGTGGGGGGGGGTTTACTTGCTGCGGGGATCATTTGACCTTGAAAATGGTCTGTTTTGGCCGTGGTGACCAACTGGCGCCATATCTAAGGTCTTAACGGAGGTCCATGTAATTTTTAGCGAAAATGACATCGGAATTCTGGGTGACTAAAAAATCTCATAGACTATGATAGCACAGGAAAATCAGCAAAATAGGGGGTTTACCTACTCTGGGGCTCGTTTGACCTTGAAAATGAGTCGTTTGGCCGTGGTGACCAACTCACTCCATAGATAAGGTCTTAACGGAGGTCCAAGTAATTTTTTGGCGAAAATGACGTCGGAATTCTAGGTGACTAAAAAATATCGTGGACTATAGCACAGGAAAATCGACAAAATTGGGGGTTTACCTGTTATGAGACTCGTTTGACCTTGAAAATTGGCCGTTTAGCCATGGTGAAAAATTGACTCCAAAGCTAAGGTCTTAACGGAGGTCCATGTAAATGTTTTGGCAAAAATGACGTCGGAATTCTGGGTCTCCAATAAATCTCATGGACTATAGCATACGAAAATCGGCAAGATGGGGGATTTACCTGCTCCGGAGCTCGTTTCACCTTGAAAATGGGCTGTTTTGGACGTGGTAAAAAACTCGCTCCATAGCTAAGGTCTTAACGGAGGAGCATTTAAATTTCTGGCAGAAATGACGTCGGAATTCCTGGTCACCAATAAATATCGTGGACAATAGCACATGAAAATAGGCAAAATGGGGGATTTACCTGCTCCGGGGATTATTTCTCCTTAAATATGGGTCGTTTTGGATGTGGTGACCAATTTTCTCCATATCTTAAGACTTAACGGAGGTCCATGTAGATTTTTTGCTAAAATGACGTCCAATTAATGGAATACCATTAAATCCCGTGGTCTGGAGCACATGATAATAGGCAAAATGGGGTGTTTACCTGCTCCGGGGTTTGTTTGACCTTGAAAATGGGCCGTTTTGGCCGTGGTGACAACATGGCTCCATAGCTAAAGTCCTAACGGTTCTCTAGGTTAATATTTACAGAAAAGGACGTCGGAATTTCAGGTCAACATTAAATCTCGTGGACTATATAGCACACGAAAATAGGCAAAAATGGGGGGTTTACCTGTTCAGGGGTTCGTTCACCTTAAAAATGGGCCGTTTTGGCCGTGGTGACCAACTGTATCCATAGCTAAGGTCTTAACGGAGGTCCATGTATATATATGGCGAAAATGACGTCGGAATTCTGGGTGACTAAAAAATCTCGTGGACTATAGCACAGGAAAATCGGAAGAGTGGAGGGTTTACCTGTTATGGGGCTCGTTTGTCCATGAAAATGGGGCATTTTGGCTGTGGTGACCAACTGGCTCCATAGATAAAGTCTTAACGGAAGTGCACGTAAATTTTTGGCAAAAATGATGTCGGAATTCCTAGTCACCAATAAATCTCTTGGACAATAGCACATGAAAATCGGCAAAATGAGGGATTTACCTGCTCCGGGGTTTATTTCACCTTGAAAATGGGCCATTTTGGTCGTGGTGACCAATTTTCTCCATATTTTAGGACTTAACGGAGGTCCATGTAAATTTTTTGCAAAAATGACGTCGAAATAACGGATTACCATTAAATCTCGTGGTCTATAGCACATGAAAATAGGCAAAATGGGGGGGTTTACCTGCTCCGGGGTTTGTTTGACCTTGAAAATGGGCCTTTTTGGCCATGGTGACAACATGGCTCCATAGCTGAGGTCTTAACGATGGTCTAGGAAAAAATGGGTGGCTACCTGCTCAGGATTCGTTTCACCTTGAAAATGGGTTGCTTTGGCCGTGGTGACCAACTGGATCCATAGCTAAGGTCTTAACGGAGGTCGATGTATATTTTTGATGAAAATGACGTCGAAATTCTGGGTGACTAAAACATCTCGTGGACTACACCACAGGAAAATCGATAAAATGGGGGGTTTATCTGTTATTGGGCTCGTTTATCCATGAAAATGGGTTGTTTTGGCCGTGGTGACCAACTGGATCCATAGATAAAGTCTTAACGGAGGTCCATGTAAATATTTGGCAAAAATGATGTCGAAATTCCTGGTCACAAATAAATCTTGTGGACTATAACACACGAAAATTGGCAAAATGGAGGGTGTACTTGCTCCGGGCCTCGTTTGAGCTTGTAAATGGGCCGTTTTGGCCGTGTTGACAACCTGGATCCATAGATAAGGTATTAACAACGATCCATGTTAATATTAACAGAAAATCACGTCGGAATTTCATGTCAACAATAAATCTCGTGGACTATATAGCACACGAATATAAGTAAAAATCGGGGGTTTACCTACTCAGGGCTTCGTTTCACCTTGAAAATGGGCCATTTTGGTCGTGGTGACCAACTGGATCCATATCTAAGGTCTTAACGGAGATCCATGTATATTTTTGGTGAAAATGACATCGAAATTCTAGGTGACTAAAAAATCTTGTGGACTATAACACATGAAAATCGGCCAAGTGAGGGGTTTACCTGTTATGGGTCTCGTTTGTCCATGAAAATGGGCCGTTTTAGCCATGGTGACCAACTGACTCCATAGATAAAGTCTTAACGGAGGTCCATGTAAATTTTTGGCAAAAATGATGTCGGAATTCCTGGTCACCAAAAAATCTCGTGGACAATAGCACATGAAAATCGGCAAAATCGGGGATTTACCTGCTCCGGGGCTTATTTCACCTTGAAAATGGGCCATTTTGGCCGTGGTGACCAACTGGATCCATAGCTAATGTCTTAATAGAGGTCCAAGGAAATTTTTGGCGTAAATGACGTCGAAATTCTGGGTGACTAAAAAATCTCGTGGACTATAGACAGGAAAATCTGCAAAGTGGGGGGTTTACCTATTATGGGGCTCATTTGACCATGAAAATGGGCCGTTTTGTCCGTGATGACCAATTGGCTATATAGATAAGGTCTGAATGGAGGTCCATGCAAATTTTTGGTGAAAATGACATCGGAATTCTGGGTCACCAATAAATCCTGTGGACTATAGAATACGAAAATCGGCAAAATGTAGCGTTTACCTGCTCTGGGGATCGTTTCACCTGTATAATGGATTGTTTTAGCCGTGGTAACAAACTGGATCCATAGCTAAGGTCTTAACAGAGGTCCATGTAAATTCATAACAAAACTGACTTCAGAATTTTGGGTCACCAAAAAATCCCATGGACTATAGCACACGAAAATCGGTAAAATGTGGGGTTTACCTGCTCTGGGCTCGTTTGACCTTGATAATGGGCTGATTTGGTAGTGGTGACCAACTGGCTCTGTAGTTAAGGTCTTAACGGAGGTCCATGTTAAATATTAGCAAAGATGACATCGGAATTCTGGGTCACCAATAAATCTTGTGGACAATAACACATGAAAATCGGCAAAATGGGGGCTGGGGGGGTGGGGTTTACTTGCTCTGAGGTTTATTTTACCTTCAAAATGGGTCGTTTTGGCCGTGGTGACCAACTGTCTCCATAATTTGGGTCTTAACAGAGGTCCATGTAAATTTTTGGCGAAAATGACATCAGAATTCCGGGTCACCATTATATCCCGTGGACTATAGCACACGAAAATTGGCAAAATGAGGGGTTTACCTGCTCTCGGGCTCGTTTGACCTTGAAAATGGGCTGTTTTGGCCATGGTGACAACCTGGATCCATAGCTAAGGTCTTAACAAACATCCATGTAATTATTTACAGAAAATGACGTCGGAATTCTGGGTCACCAGTAAATCTCGTGCAGTATAGCACACGAAAATCAGCAAAATGGGGGGTTTACCTGCTTCGGTGTTCGTTTTACTTTTTAAATGGGTCATTTTGGCTGTGGTACCCAACTGGCTCAATAGATAAGGTCTTGACGGAGTACATGTAAGTTTTTGGCAAAAATGACGTCGAAATTCTGGGTCACCAATAAATCCCGTTGACTATAGCATATGGAAATCGATAAAATAGGGGGTTTACTTGCTCCGGGGATCGTTTGACCTTGAAAATGGACCGTTTTGGCCGTGGTGACCAACTGGCTCTATAGCTAAGGTCTCAAAGGAGGTCCATGTAAATTTTTTGCAAAAATGACGTTGGTTTTTTGGGTCACAAATAAATCTCGTGGACTATATAGCACACAAAAATCTGTAAAATGGGGGATTTACATGCTCCGGGGATCGTTTTACCTTGAAAATTGGTCGGTTTGGCCGTGTGACAACCTGACTCTATAGCTAAGGTCTTAACGGTGGTCCAAGTAAATATTTACAGAAAATAATGTCGGAATTCTAGGTTATCAATAAATCTCGTGGACTATATAGTATACGAAAATCGGCAAATATGGGGGTTTACCTGCTCTGAGGTTCATTTCCCCTTGAAAATGGGCCTTTTGGTAGTGGTGACCAACTGGCTCCCTAACTAGGGTCTTAACGGAGGTCCATTTAAATTTTTGGCGAAAATGACATCGGAATTCTAGGTGACTAAAAATTCTCGTGGACTAGCACAGGAAAATCGGCAAAATGGGGGGCTTACCTGTTATGGGGCCCCGTTTGACCTTGAAAATGGGTCGTTTTGATCGTGGTGACCAACTGGTTCCATACATAATGCCTTAACGGAGGTCCATGCAATTTTTTGGTGAAAATGACGTCGGAACTCTACGTCACTAATAAATCCATGGACTATAGCACATGAAAATCGGCAAAATGGGGGGTTCACCTGCTTTGGGGTTCGTTTCACCTGTAAAATGGATTGTTTTAGCCATGGTAACAAACTTGCTCCATAGTTATGGTTTTAACGGAGGTTCAAGTAAATTTTTTGGTAAAAATGACGGCGGAATTCTGAGTCACCAAAAAATCCCGTGGAGTATAACACACAAAAATAGGCAAAATGGGGGGTTAACCTGCTCTGGGCTCGTTTGACTTTGAAAATGGGCTATTTTGGCCGTGGTGACCAATTAGCTCAATAGATAAGGTCTTAATGGAGGTCCATGTTAAATTTTGGCAAATATGACATCGGAATTCTAGGTTAACTATAAATCTCGTGAACAATAACACATGAAAATCGGCAAAATAGGGGGTTTACCTGCTCCGGGGTTTATTTGACCTAAAAATGGGCCGTATTGGCCGTGGTGACCAACTGTCTCCATAGCTTAGGTCTTAACGGAGGTCCATATAACTTTTTGGTTAAAATGACGTCGGAATTATGTGTCACCATTAAATCCCATGGACTATAGCACACAAAAATTGGCAAAATGGGGGGGTTTACCTGCTCCGGGGGTTGTTTGACCTTGAAAATGGGCCGTTTTGGCCATGGTTACAATTTGGATCCATAACTAAAGTCTTAACGGACGTCCATGTAAATATTTGCACAAAATGAAGTTGGAATGGGGGGTTTACCTACTTCGGGGTTCATTTTATCATGAAAAATGGGCCGTTTTAGTAGTGGTGACCAATTGGTTCCATAGATAAGCTCTAAACAGAGGTCCATGTAAATTTTTGGGAAAACTGACGTCGGAATTTTGGGGAACCAATAAATCCTATGGATTATAGAACACGAAAATTGGTAAAATAGGGGGTTTACTTGCTCAGGGGCTCGTTTGACCTTGAAAATGGGCCATTTTTGCCGTGCTAACAACCTGGCTCCATAGCTAAGGTCTTAACGGTGGTCCATGTAAATATTTACATAAATGAAGTCAGAATTTTGGGTCAACAATAAATCTCGTAGACAATATAGCACACGAAAATTGGCAAAAATGGGGGGTTTACCTGCTCCGGGGTTCGTTTCACTTTGAAAATGTGTTGTTTTAGCTGTGGTGACCAACTGGCTTCATAGCTAAGGTCTTAACGGAGGTCAATATAAATTTTTGGCGAAAATGACATCGGAATTCTGGGTGACTAAAAAATCTCGAGGTCTATAGCATAGGAAAATCGGCAAAATGGGGGGTTTTACCTGTATGGGGATTGTTTGACCTTGAAAATGGGTCGTTTTGGCCGTGGTGACCAACAGGCTCCATAGATAACGTCTTAACAGAGGTCCATGTAAGTTTTTGGCTAAAATGACGTAGGTATTTCGGGTCACCAATAAATCTCGTACACTATAGCACACGATAATCGGCAAAATATAGGGTTCACCTGCTCCGGTGTTTGTTTGACCTGTTAAATAGATTGTTTTAACCGTTGTAACAAACTGGCTCCATAACTAAGCTCTTAACGGAGGTCCATGAAATTTTTTGGAAAAAATGACGTCGGAATTCTGGGTCACCAAAAAATCACGTGGACTATAGCACATGAAAATAGGCAAAATGGGGGGTTTACCTGCTCTGGGCTCGTTTGACCTTGAAAATGGGTTGTTTTCGCCGTGGTGACCAACTTGCTCCAAAGCTAAGGTCTTAACAGAGGTCCATTTTAAAATTTGGCGAAAATGACATCGGAATTTTGGGTCACCAATAAATCTCGTCGATATTAGGACACGAAAATCGGCAAAATAGGGGGCTTTACCTGCTCCGGGACCCATTTGACCATGAAAATGGGCCATTTTAGCCGTGGTGATAACCTGGATCCATAGCTAAGTTCATACGCACGTCTATGTAAATATTTGCAGAAAATGACATCATTATTTCAGGTCACCAAAAAAATCTCGTGGACTATAGCACATGAAAATTTGCAAAATAGGGGTGTTTATCTGCTTCGGGGTTCGTTTGAGCTTGAAAATGGGCCGTTTTGGCCGTGTGACCAATTGGCTCCACAGATTAGGTCTTGATGGAGGTGCATGTAAATTTTTGGCAAAAATAACGTCGAAATTTTAGGTCACCAAAAAATCCCATTGACTATAGCACATGAAAATCAGTAAAATGGGGGGTTTACTTGCTTCGGGAATCGTTTGACCTTGAAAATGGACCGTTTTAGCCGTGGTGACCAATTGGCTCTATAGCTTAGGTCTTAACGGAGGTTCATGTAAATTTTTGGCAAAAATGATGTCGGAATTATGGGTCACAAATAAATCTTGTGGACTATAGCACACGAAAATCGGCAAAATGAGGGGTTTACATGCGTTTTGGTCGTGAGGGCTAACTGGCTCCATAGCTAAGACAGCCTGGCTCCATAGCTAAGGTCTTAATGGAGGTTCATGTAAATATTTACAGAATATGAAATCGAATTTCCACGTCACCAATTAATCTCCTGGATTATATAGCACACGAAAATCGGCAAGAATGGGGGGCTTACCTGCTCCGGGGTTCGTTTACCTTGAAAATTGGCTGGTTTGGCTGTGGTGACAAATTTGCTCCATAGCTAAGGTCTTAACGGAGGTCAATATAAATTTTTGGCGAAAATGACATCGGAATTCTCAATAAGTCTCGTGGTTTATAGCATACGAAAATCAACAAAATGGGGGGTTTACCTGCTCCGGGGCTTGTGTATCCTTGAAAATGGGTTGTTTTGGCCGTGGTGACCAACTAGATCCATAGCTAATGTCTTAACGGAGGTTCATGTTAATTTTTAGCGAAAATGACTTCAGAATTCCAAGTCACCAATTAATCTCGTGTACTATAGCACATGAAAATTGGCAATATGGGGGGTTTACCTGCACTGGGGCCCGTTTGACCTTTAATATGGGCCATTTTGGCCGTGATGACAACTTGGCTCCATAGTTATGGTCTTAACGGAGGTCCATGTAAATATTTATAGAAAATTAAGTCGGAATTCTCGGTCACCAATAAATATCGTGGACTATAGCACACGAATATCGACAAATATGGGGGGTTTATGCAGTGGTAACCAACTGACTTCATAGATAAGGTCTTAATGGAGGTCCATGTAGCTTTTTGGTGAACATGACGCCAGAATTTTGGGTCACCAATAAATCCCGTGGACTATAGCACACGAAAATCAGCATTATAGGGGGTTTACCTATTCTGGATCTCGTTTATCCTGTAAAATGGGCCGTTTTGGCTGTGGTGACAAACTAGATCCATACGGTCACCAATAAATATCGTGGACTATAGCACACGAATATCGACAAATATGGGGGGTTTATGCAGTGGTAACCAACTGACTTCATAGATAAGGTCTTAATGGAGGTCCATGTAGCTTTTTGGTGAACATGACGCCAGAATTTTGGGTCACCAATAAATCCCGTGGACTATAGCACACGAAAATTTGCATAATGGGGGTTTACATGTTTTGGGGATCGTTTGACTTGTAAAATGGACCGTTTTGGCTGTGGTGACAAACTGGCTCCATCGCTAAGGTAATAATGGAGGTTCATGTAAATTTTTGGCAAAAATGACGTTGGAATTCCGGGTCACCAAAAAATCTCGTGAACTATATAGCACACGAAAATCAGCATTATAGGGGGTTTACCTATTCTGGAGCTCGTTTAACCTTGAAAATGGGCCGTTTTGGCTGTGGTGACCAACTGGCTCCATAGCTATGGTCATAACAAAGGTCCATGTAATATTTTGGCAAAAATGACGTCGGAATTCGGGGTCACCAATAAATCTCGTGGACTATAGCACACGAAAATCAACAAAATGAGGGGTTTATGTGCTCCGGGGACTATTCGACCTTGAAAATGGGCCATTTTGGCCGTGGTGACCAACTGTGTCCACAACATAGGTCATAACGGAGGTTCATTCAAATTTTTGGTGAAAATGACATCGAAATTCTGGGTCACCAATATATCCCGTGGTCTATAGCAAACGAAAATTAGAAAAATTGGGGCTTTACTTGCTCCGGGGATTCTTTGACCTTTAAAATGGGTCGTTCCAGACATGGTGACAAACTGGCTCCATACATAAGGTCTTAACGAAGGTCCATGTAATTTTTTGCAAAAATGACTTAAGAATTCTGGATCACCAATAAATCACGTGGACTATAACACATAAAAATCGTCAAATTAGGGGGTTACCTGCTCTAGGGCTTGTTTGACCTTGAAAATGGACCATTTTCACCGTGGTGACCAACTGGATTCATATCTAAGGTCTTAATGGAGGTCCATGTAAATATTAGGTGAACATGACGTTAGAATTCTGGGTCACCAATATATCCTGTGGACTATAGCACACGAAATTCAGCAAAGTGTGCGGTTTTAATGTTTCGGGGATCGTTTGACCTATAAAATGGAACGTTTTGGATGTGGTGACAAACTGGATCCATTTCTAAGGTCTTAAAGGAGGTTCATGTAAATTTTTGGCAAAATTGACGTCGGAATTTTGGGTCACCAAAATATCACGTGGACTATAAGCACATGAAAATCGGTAAAATGGGGGGTTTTCCTACTCTGGAGCTTGTTTAACTTTGAAAATGGGCCGTTTTGGCCATGGTTACCAACTGGCTCCATAGCTATGGTCTTTACGAAGGTCCATGAAAATATTTGGTGAAAATGACGTCGTCGTTCTAGATCACCAAAAAATCACGTGGACTATAACTCACGAAAATTGGCAAAATGATGAGTTTACCTGCTCTGGGGTTCGTTTACCATGTAAATGGGCTGTGTTGGCTATGTTGACCAACTGGCTCCATAGCTAAGGTCTTAACGGAGGTCCATGTAAATATTTGGCAAAAGTGACATCGGAATTCTGGGTTAACAAAAAATCTCATGGACTATAGCACACAAAAATCGGCAAATTGGGGGGTTACCTGCTCCGGGGCACATTTGACCTTGTAAATTAGCAGTTTTGGCCGTGGAGACCAAATGGCTCCATAGCTAAGTTATTAACGGAGGTCCAAGTAAATTTTTGGCATAAATGATATCGGAATTCTGGGTCACCATAAAATCTCGTGGACTATAAGTAGAAGAATATCGGTAAAATGGGGGGTCTTCCCGCTCCGGGGTTTGTTTGACCTTGTAAATGAGTTGTTTTGACCGTGGTGACCAATTGTCTCCATATCTAAAGTCTTCATGGAGGTTCATCTAAATTATTGGAATAAATGACGTCGGAATTCTGGGTCACCATAAAATCTTATGGACTATAGCACACGAAAATCCGCAAAATGGGGGTTTACCTACTTCGGGGATCGTTTGACCTTGTAAATGGGCCATTTTGGCAGTGGTTACCAACTATCTCCATAGCTAAGGTCTTAATGGAGGTCGATGTAAATTCTTGGCAAAAATGATGTCGCAATTCTGGGGCACCAAAAACTCTTGTGGCCTATAGCACAAGAAAATCGACAAAATGGGGGTTTTACTTTCTCCAAGATTCCGTTTGAACTTGTAAATGGGCCATTTTGGCTGTGGTGACAAACTAGATCCATAGCTAAGGTCTTAACGGAGGTTCATGAATTTTTTTGTCAAAAATGAGAACGGAATTAAGGGTCACTGAAAAATCTCGTGGACTATAGCATATGAAAATCGGCAAAATGGGGGGTTTTCCTACTCTGGAGCTCGTCTAACCTTGAATATGGGACATTTTGGCTGTGGTTACGAACTGACTCCATAGCTATGGTCTTTACGAAGGTCTATGTAAAATTTTGGTGAAAATGAAGTCGTAATTCGGGGTCACCAATAAATCTCGTGGACAACACACGAAAATTGACAAAATGGGGGATTTACGTGCTTCGGGGCATATTTGACCTTGCAAATGGGCCATTTTGGCCGTGGTGACCAACTGTCTACATAGCTTAGGTCTTAACGGAGGTCCATGTAATTTTTTGGTGAAAATGACTTTGGAATTCCGGGTCACCAATAAATTTTGTGGTCTATCGCACACGAAAATTGGAAAAATGGGGGGTTTACCTGTTCCGGGGATTGTTCGACCTTGAAAATGGACTGTTTAAGATGTGTTGACCAACTAATTCTATACCTATGGTTTTAACGGAGGTCTATGTAAATTTTCAGCGAAAATGATTTCAATATTTTGGGTCACCAATAAATTCGGTGGAGTATAGCACATGAAAATCGACAAATTGGGGGATTTACATGCTCCGGGACTTATTTGACATTGAAAATGGGCCGTTTAAGCCGTGGTGACCAACTGTCTCCATAACTTGGGTTTTAAGGGAGGTCCATGGAATTTTTTGGGGACAATGACGTCGGAATTCTGGGTCACCAACAAATCCCATGGCCTATAGGACATGAAAATCAGCAAAATGGGGGGTTTACTTTCTCTGGGGCAGGTTTGACCTTGAAAATGTGCCGTTTTGGCCTTGGTGACCAACTTGCTCCATAGCTAAGGTCTTAACGAATGTCCATGTAAATTATTAGCGAAATTGACTTTAGAATTCCGGGTCACCAATAAATCCCGTGGAGTATAGCACACAAAAATTGGCAAAATGGGGGATTTACCTGCTCCGGGACTCATTTGACCTTGAAAATGACCCGTTTTGGCCAAGGTGACAACTTGTCTTCATAGCTAACGTCTTAACGGAGGTCAATGTAAATATTTGAAGAAAATGACATTGAAATTTCGGGTCACCTATAAATCTCGTGGACTGTAGCACACGAAAATAAGCGAAATGGGGGGTTTACCTGCACCAGAGCTCGTTTGACCTTGAAAATTGGCCGTTTTCGCTGTGGTGACCAACTGGCTCCATACCTAAGGTCTTAACGGAGGTCCATGTAAATTTTTGGCAAAAATGACGCCGAAATTCCCTGTCACCATTAAATCCCGTGGCCTAAGCACATGTAAATCGGCAAAATAGGCGATATACCTGCTCGTGGGGTCGTTTAAACTTGAAAATGGGCCGTTTTGGCCATGGTGACTAACTAGATCCATAACTATGGTCTTAACGGAAGTACATGAAATATTTTGGCAAAAATGATGTTAGAACTCCGGGTCACCAATAAATCCCGTTGATTATAGCACACGAAAATCAGTAAAATGAGGGGTTTACCTGCTCTGGGGTTCGTTTGACCTTGAAAATGGACTAGTATGGACATGGTGATCAACTGGATCTATAATTAAAGTCTTAACGGAGGTCCATGAAAAATTTTGGCTAAAATATCATCGAAATTTCGGGTCACCAATAAATCCCATGGACTATAGCACAAAAAAATCTTGAAAATGGGGGGTTTACCTGCTCTGAGGATCGTTTGAGTTGAAAATGGGCCATTTTGGCAGTGGTGACCAACTAGTTCCATTGCTAAGGTCTTAATAGGGGTCTATTTAAACTTTTGGCAATACCGACATCAGAATTCTGGGTCACCAAAAAATCCCGTGAACAATTGCATACAAAAATTGGCAAAATGGGGGGTTTACCCTCTCCGGGTTCATTTGACATTAAAAATGGGTTGTTTTGGCCATGGTAGCGAACTGGCTGCATAGCTAAGGTCTTAACGTAGGTCCATGTAAATTCTTGGCAAAAATGACATCGAAATTCTGGGTCACCAAAAAATATGGTGGAATATAGCACACGAAAATTGCAAAATGGGGAGTTTACCTACTTCGGGGATCGTTTGACCTTGTAAATAGGCTGTTTTAGTCGTGGTAACCACCTGGCTCCATAGCTAAGGTCTTCATGGAGGTCCATGTAATTTTTTTGCAAAAATGACATCAGAATTCTGGGTCACCATAAAATCTCGTGGACTATAGCACACAAATATCGATAAAATAGGGGGTCTACCTGCTCCGGGGATTGTTTAACCTTGTAAATGAGCTGTTTTAACCTTGGTGACCAATTGTCTCCACAACTAAGGTTTTAATGGAGGTCCATGTAAATTTTTGGAAAAAATAACGTCATAATTCTGGGTCACCCTAAAATCTCGTGGACTATAGCACATGAAAATTGGCAAAATAGGGGGTTTACTTGTTCCGTGGCTCGTTTGACCTTGTAAATGGGTTGTTTTAGTTGTGGTGACCAACTGGCTCCATAGCTAAGGTCATAACAGAGGTCTATGTAAATATTTGGCAAAAATGACATCGGAATTCCGGGTCACCATAAAATCCCGTGGAGTATAGCACACGAAAATTGGTAAAATGGGGGGCTTACCAGCTCTGGGCTTGTTTGACTTTGTAAATGGGTCGTTTTGGTCGTGGTGATCAACTGGCTCCATAGCTAAGGTCTTAACGGAGGTCCATGTAAATTTTTAGCAAAAATGACGTTGGAATTCCGGGTCACAAAAAACTTCTGTGGACTGTATCACACGAATATCGGCAAAATGGGGGGTTTACATGCTCCGAGGATCGTTTTACCTTGTAAATGGGCCATTTTTGCCGTGGTGACCAATTGACTCCAAAGCTAAGGTCTTAACGTAGGTCCATGTAAATTATTGGCAAAAATGATATCGAAATTCTAGGTCACCAAAATATCTAGTAGACTATAGCACACGAAAATCGACAAAATGGAGGTTTACCTACTCCGGGGATTGTTTGTCTTTGTAAATGGTCCGTTTAGGCCATGGTGACCAACTGGCTCTATACCTAAGGTCTTTATAGAGGGCCATGTAAATGTTTTGCAAAAACGACGTTGGAATTCTGGGTCACCAAAATATCTCATGGATATAGCACACGAAAATTGGGAAAATGGGAGGTTTACCTTCTCCGGGGTTCATTTGACCATGTAAATGGACCGTTTTCGCCATGGTGACCAATTGTCTCCATAGCTAAAGTCTTAACGGAGGTCCATGTAAATTTTTAGCAAAAATGACGTTGGAATTCCGGGTCACAAAAAACTTCTGTGGACTGTATCACATCACCAAAAAACCCATGGACTAGCACACGAAAATAAAAAAAAAGGGAGGTTTACCTACTCCGGGGTTCGTTTGACCTTGTAAATGGGACGTTTTGACCATGGTGACCAATTGGCTCCATAGAAAAGGTCATAACGGAGGTCTATGTAATTTTTGGCAAAAATGACATTGGAATTCAAGGTCATCATAAAATCCCATGGACTATATAGCACACGAAAATTGGTAAAATGGGGGATTTACGTGATCCGGGGCTCGTTTGACCTTGTAAATGGGCCATTTTAGCCGTGGTGATCAACTGGCTCCATAGCTAAGGTCTTAACGGAGGTGCATGTAAATGTTTTGCAAAAATGACGTCGGAATTTCGGTTCACCATAAAATCCCGTGGATTATAGCACACAAAAATTGGCAAAATGGGGGGTTTACCAGCTCCGTCGCTCATTTGACCTTGTAAATTGGTCGTTTTGGCCGTGGGGACCAACTGGCTCCATAGCTAAGGTCTTAATAGAGGTCCATTAAAATTTGTAGCAAAAATGACGTTGGAATTTCGGGTCACCAAAAAATCTTGTGGACTGTAGCACACGAATATCGGCAAAATAGGGGCTTTACCTGCTCCAGGGATCGTTTTACCTTGTAAATGTGCCTCTTAGGACATAGTGACCATCTGGCTCCATAGCTAAAGTCTTAACGGAGGTCCATGTAAATTTTTGACAAATATGACGTCGAAATTCCAGGTCACCAAAAAATCTCGTGGACTATAACACACGATAATCGGTAAAATAGGGGGTTTACCTACTCCGGGGATTGTTTGACCTAGTAAATGGGCCGTTTTGGCTATGGTGACCAACTAGCTCCATACCTAAGGTCTTAACGGAGGGCCTTGTAAATGTTTTGCAAAAATGACGTTGGAATTCTGGGTCACCACAAAATCTCGTGGATTATAGCACACGTAATTCAGCAAAATGGGGGGTCTACCTTCTCCGGGTCTAGTTTGTCTTTGAAAATGGGTTGTTTTGGCCGTGGTGATGAACTAGCTCCATAGCTAAGGTGTTAACGGAGGTCTATGTAAATTTTAGACAAAAATGACGTCGCAATTCCAGGTCACCATAAATTCTCATGGACTATAGCATATGCAAATTAGTAAAATAGGGGGTTTACCTACTCTAGGGATCGTTTAAACTTGTAAATGGGCCGTTTTGGCTATGGTGGCTAACTAGCTCCATACCTAAGGTCTTAACGGAGGTCCATGAAAATATTTGGCAAAAATGACGTCGGAATTCTGGGTCACCAAAAAATCGCGTGGACTATAGCCCACGAAAATTGGGAAAATGATGAGTTTACCTGCTCCGGGGTTCGTTTACCATGTAAATGAGATGTTTTGGCTATGTTGACCAATTGGCTCTATAGCTAAGGTCTTAACAGAGGTCTATGTAAATATTTTGCAAAAGTGACATCGGAATTCCAGGTTAACATAAAATCTCATGGACTTATAGCACACAAAAAATGGCAAATTAGGGGGTTTACGTGCTCAGGGTCTCGTTTGACCTTGTAAATGGGCCATTTTGGCCGTGGTGACCAATTGGCTCCATAGAAAATGTCTTCACGGAGGTCAATGTAAATTTTTGATAAAAATGACGTCGAAATTCCGGGTCACCGTAAAGTCTCGTGGACTATAGCACACGAAAATTAGCAAAATGGGGGGTTTACTTGCTCCGAAGGTTATTTGACCTTGTAAATGGGTCGTTTTGGCTGTAGGGAACAATTGTCTCCATAGCTAAAGTCTTAACGGAGGTCCATGAAATTTTTGGCAAAATTGGCTTTCAGAATTCTGTGGCACTATAAAATCTCGTGGACTATAACACATGAAAATTGGTAAAATGGGGGTTTACCGTAGGATTTAAAACCTATTCTATTTAGGATAGGTTTCCCTATATATAGGGGTTGATTTTATTATTTTGAATAGACATGATTAATATTATTTGAGAGGTTTCTCTTCTTTACACCTTTGTGTGTGGTGACTATGAATTTATCTTACAATCTTATAAGAACGATTCTTTAAAAGGTAAGATTAATTCTTAATTTGATATCTATGGTTTCTATTCATAAATTAAAGAACCTGATTAGTCTTATACTAATTGTTGTCTCTAATTTCTTCGTAATAGGGGTCTAGATCACTTCTGATCTAAGTTCTTGAATTGACTCTATTAGTATCATAATTAGTGTTAATCTGCTAATTTTGAATACTAAGATCAATTAGGGTTCTTAGCACTTTATTTTGAAATTGGGGATTTTATTCTTGAATTTCACATATCTTTCAATTTCTGTCTTTAATCTTTATAATTTCGCTTCCGCATTTTTTTTTTATTCTGGTAACCCGATTCTTATCATTAAGGGAATTAGGGTTAGAGTGTAGGGTTTAAGGGTTAGGCTTTATAGGCTTTAGGGTTTAGTCTTTAGGGTTTAAGGTTTAGGGTTAAGGGTCTAGGGTTTAATGTTTAGGGTTTAGGGTTTAGGGTATGGGGTATAGGGTTTAAGGTTTAGGGTTTGGGGTGTAGGGTTTGGGATTTAGTGTATGAGGTTTAGAGTTTAGGTGATGCAATACGGATTGCATCAATGCCATTTACTAGAAGCCAAGCTTAAGACCTTCAAAGGATGAAAGGGTTATTTATGAAGATGGAGGTGCTCGAGATGGTGTTGATGACCAGCAAGGACTTTCATACCTTGAAGATTGCAGAAGAAGGCACTGTTGGCGAGCAGGGACTACTTGGCGCATCGCCCAAAGGTTTAGGCGATGGTCCTAGATCGTCTAATTCCCCAAAACGTGACCATGGTTGAAGATCACGCAGAGAAGCTCGCCTACCAGGTCGGCGCATTGCCCAACCCACTTGGTGACCAGACCCAGCTCGCCTAATGCTCCAGAACGTGACCATTGCTGAAGATCATGCAGAGAAGCTCGCCTACCAGGTCGGCGGATCACCTAACCCACTTAGCGACCCGACCCAGTTTGCCCATTGTCCTTCCGGGTAACTTTTGGGCCCTTTTATCTAAAACCTACAAATAGCTAACTAGGGTTCATTTTAGGACTTAGATTATTTTTTATGTTAAAAACTGAAAACTCATGTTTGAGTTTTGAGAGCTTGGTTAAGCTTTTGTTGAACTTTGTTAGAAACATTGGTTGCTTGGGATATCAATTCGCTTGAGGTCATCGTAAGAGTTAGATGCTATAGTTGGATCAACAAATCGAGGTTATTGTGTTTAATATACCCTTTGGTTGTCTTTTGTTTCCTCTTGTGTGTCTATCTATCTATCTTTACTTTATTGTCTTTCAATTTCCGCATATTATCATCGTTTCTCTCTTGAGAATCGTATCATTTGGTATCAGAGCCGAGTCTAGATTCGTTCCTATGATGCTAGTATTGGGGTTTTGTTACAAAGAAAAATTGTCATTTTTATTTTTGTGAATTTGCTGAAATGGGTCTTGTTGGTTTGAGTCTTGTTTGAGTGTCTATTGTTGGAATAGTTTTCTCCAACCCTATTTGAGTGTTAGGCTGAGATTGAAAGGAGTTTGTTGCTTTGTTGAAGATTACACTATTGGAGAACCTTGAAGAAGATGAAAATGGTTTTAGAAATTTCAAGGTTTTGGTTTGGAATTGAAGGTTAAAATGTTTTGGGTGTTGTTCCCTATATCAAGGAGAGATTTCACCTAAATTTTTGTGAAATTCAGAGACAAAAATGCTAATGGTTTTATTTTGGTGTTCATCTTGTTCTTGAAGATTCTTGAAGAACATTCATATCTTCAAGGAAGAGAATATTTGAAAAGGCAAGTGTTTGATTCAAAAGGGGAAGAAAGAGAAAGAGTAAAGTTGTTTGTAAGAGGAAAATTACTAAAGGGGTAAGTCCTAAAGGGGAAAGGGACAAGAGCAGAGGGGATAACTAGATTTCAAATTTTAGAACATTGAAGGAGTTGCAGAAGGTCCATTGGGCAAGCAAAAAACGAGCATCGCCCAACTATTCGGCGCCTCACCTTTTGGGCAGGTTGTCCGCCGAATTAGCCACCCATTTGAGGGAGCTACTAGAGGATTCGACGGAACCAAGCCTTGGTCGTCGAGTCCCATCAGTGCAATGCCGAACTACCACCCCTATCGCTGAGTTGTCTTGTCGGTTTGCAGAGTTTGGTGAGTCCACCTTCAAGTTGGCGAGCTGAACTTCAACTTAGGAGAAGAAAACAAGTCATTCCGCGATTAGAAACTCTAGTTACTCCTAATCTCGGGTTCTACTTTCGTAGTTTCCTTTCTTTTGATTCTAGTTCGTTGTCAAGAATCCAAAACCGATTTTCAACTAGTAAGTACTCTACTTGTTGACCATTAGTTATTGAATTCACTTCTTTGTTTGTGCCTTTTCTTTTCGTGCTTTTCTCATTTTTACTTCATTGATACGATTCTAACAAGAGAAACGACGATAATATGCAGAAATTGAAAGACAATAAACTAAAGATAGATAGATAGACAAACGAGAGGAAACAAAAGGCAACCAAAGGGTATATTAAACCCAATGACCTCGATTCGTTGATCCAACTATAGCACCTAAGTCTTACGATGACCTCAAGGGAATCGATATCCCAAGCAACCAACGCTTCTAACAAAGTTCAACAAAAGCTTAACCAAGCTCTTAATACTCAAACATGAGTTATCAGTTTTTAATATTCAAAATAATCCAAGTCTAAAATGAACCTAGGCTAGATATTTATAGGCCTAAGACAAAAAGGCCCAAAAGTGACCTGGAATGATCAAGGGCGAGCCAAGTTGTGCTCACCAAGTGGGATGGTCGATGCGCCGACAGGTCGGTGATGCTTCCTGCGTGGACTCCACCTCTAGCTATGTCTTGGAAAATTAGGTGAGCTAGGGTCATCGCCCAAGTCAGTGGGCGACGCGTCGAAGGGTTTGGCGATGGATCATGCTCTTGCCAACACCCTGTAACTTTGGGTGGTCTGGGAGTCATCGCCCAAGTCATTGGGCGATGCGCCAAAGTGTTTGGCGAGGGATCCTACACCTGGCTTGGTTCTGTAGCATTAGGCAATCTGTAGGTCATCACCCAAGCAATTGGGCGACGCGCCAAAGTGCCAATGTTGGCCAGTCTCTTCCGTTCACCTGCCCAAGCGATCTTCCATGCATGTGAACCTTTTTTTGCCACCATTACAAGCCCACAAACGTCCATCCTTGTGAATAACTCTTCCACACATTGGAGTTCCCAAGCTTGGCAATGAATTAAAGGCCTCGAGGCAATCCATTTACATCACCCTTTATTCTTGCTCCTAGAATTGGAAGATGAAGTCTTGTACTTAGCCACCTTTTCTTCCTTGAATTCTAGCTCTATCTCACGGGCGGCCTCGAAGGCATCATTCAAAGTGCCAAACCTATGAAGGGTCATCTTAGAAGAAATCTCTTTGTTCAACCCTACCTTGAAGCGAATCACGACATGCTCTTTAATCTCCCTATATTCCAGCTTCATGACTATGTTTTGGAACTCGTTATGATATGCTTCAACACTTTTGCTTCCTTTCCTCAAGTTATACAATTTGGTAAGTAATCCTTGGCGGTATCTTTTCGGCACATACTTAGCTCTCATCAACCTTTTCAACTCGGGCCATGGTGGAGGATGACCTTCTTGAATGGCCAAGTGATACCTCTTCATGTATTCCCACCATGTGATAGCATACCCCTCGAATTGCGCGATAGCATAGCAACTACTTTTGACCTCCGCCAATTCATTAACATTGAAAATTTTGTCACATTGCGACTCCTATTCTAAGTAAGCATCGGGACTACATTCCCCTTTGAATGTCGGAAGAGTCATTTTGATAGAGTTGATGCCAACATCTTGGCCCCCATGGCCACCGTGGTCATTGTAGTGATAACCCCTTTAATAGCGGTTGCCATGTTCTTCTCTAGCGTCTTGACCAACTTTATGATTGACATTGGCTTCCCATTAATTTCCACCTTGAGGGTGGTTCCCTGTTGTCTTCTATTAAATGGCATGGGACCCAATCTACCTCTTGGTCCTCCTTGCAAGACTTGACCTCTTGGTCGATTTCTGGGTGACTCATTTCATGGCGCTTCTTCACCTAAACCTTCACTACCTCCTTGATCTATCATTCCTTACCTCATTCACGGGATTTGGTTGTGGTTGTGGTCTTTGGTATGGAATATTTTGGTTAAGTGGTGTTTGGTAAAGATGGCTTTGAGATGGTAGAGCTTCTTGACTAAGCGAAAAATGGAACGGTCGATTGGAACTTTGGCTGTTTGAACCTAATTGATTGAAATTTGGGTGCAAATCTTGGTGGAGGGTTCCCGGTGTGAGAGTAGCAGAATTAGTGTGATCATGCCCACTTGTAGAAGCACGAAAGTTAGCTTGTGGTGTGGAGTCATTGGAGTTGACTCTACCTTCCACAATAGCAAGCCTACCGTCCATCCTTGCTATATCACCTCTCACGTTGTTCAACACGTCCAACAAAGTTGCCAAAATAATTTCTCCGACGAGTGCTTGAGTATCTCCTCCTGCCTCCATTGTACCTGACATTAAAACAACTTACAAAGATAAGCAGCAAACAACGTTAGCGTTAATAAATTGAACTCACAATCACTCATGTTTACACACCTTTAATTGCCTCTCAATTGGTGCATCTAATGTTGACAATTATTATATTCCGTTGATCACAAGGTACCAATTTCAACTCTAGGTTGGAATGGATTCTTGTTTGAAGAAAAATGGATGACTCGATTAAACAAATGGACTGCAATCAAGAATTAATTACGAATAGTGTAAAATGGATTGCCTTGAGGCCTTTAATTCATTGTCAAGCTTAGGAACTCCAATCTGTGGAAGAGTTGTTCACAAGGATGGACATTCGTGGGCTTGTAATGGTGGCAATCAAAGGTTCACATGCGTGGAAGATCGCTTAGGCAGGTGAACGGAAGAGATTGACTGACATTGGCACTTTGGCGAGCAAGAGGCCTTTGGCGCATCGCCTAACTGCTTGGGCGATGACCTACAGATTGTCTAATACTACATGACCAGGTCAGGTGTAGGATCCCTCACCAAACCCTTTGGCGCATCGCCTAATGAATTGGGCGGTGACTCCCAGACCGCCCAAAGTTACAGGGTGTTGGCAAGAGCAGGATCCATCGCCAAACCCTTCGGTGCGGCGTCCACTTACTTGGGCGATGACCCTAGCTCGCCTAATGTTCCAGGACGTAGCTAGAGGTGGAGTCCACGCAAGAAGCATCGCCAACCAGTCGGTGCATCGCCCATCCCACTTGGCTCGCCCTTTATCATTTCGGGTCACTTTTGGGCCTTTTTCTCTTAGGACTATAAATATCTAGCTTAGGTTCATTTTAGACTTAGATTATTTTGAATGTTGAAAACTGAAAACTCATGTTTGAGTATTGAGAGATTGGTTAAGCTTTTGTTGAACTTTGTTAGAAATGTTGGTTGCTTGGGATATCGATTCCCTTGAGGTCATTGTAAGAGTTAGGTGCTATAGTTGGATCAACGAATCAAAGTCATTGGGTTTAATATACCCTTTGGTTTCCTCTTGTGTGTCTATCTATCTATCTTTACTTTATTGTCTTTCGATAACTGCATATTATCGTCATTTCTCTTGTGAAAATTGTATCATTTGGTATCAGAGCAAGGCTTAGATTCGTTCCTACGAATTCTAGTCTTGGGCTGTTATAAAAAAATTATATTATTAGAAAACCCCAAAAGTATTTTGTTGATTTGATTCTTTTTTGAAGTTTCTAAGGTTAGATTAGTGTTCTCTAACCTTATTTGAGTTTAGATCTGAGATTTGGTGAAGTTTGGAGCTCTATTGAAGAATCCACCATTGTTGGGTGAAGAAGCTTGAAAAACTTCAAATGGGTTGTCAAATTTAGGTTAAATTGGATGCTCTTGGGTATTGGGGTTTGATCTCTTTATCCTTAGGAGTTCATATCTAAAATTTGGGTGAAAACGGATTAGAAATCCATTGGGTTTGAAAATTGGGTGTTTTTCATGTTGATGGTGTTCTTCATGACTTGAAGAAAGAAGGAAATGGGTTTTGAAATCTGAAGATTTTGGCAATGAATTGGAGGATAAAAAGTATTGTGGTTTGCTTCCTATATCAACGGGAGCTTGTAACTCAAATTTCATGAAATTCTAAGTTAATATCATTGAGGGTTTTATTTTGGATCTTCATCTTGTTCTTGAAGAAAATTCATATCTTCAAGGAAGGGAATATTTGAAAAGTAAGAGTTTGACTCAAAAAGGAAGAAAGAGAAAGTTCAAAAGTGTTTGAATTAAGGGAGTTTACCTAAAAAGGATAATGACTAAAGCACAAAGGAACGGAGGGACCACAACAGGTAAAAATTTTGGAGCATTGCAAGTGCAGACGCTGGACATTGGGCGTGCCCCAACTTAGCTCGCCTAGTCCACTCGGTGCCTCGCCTTTTGGGCAGTGAGGTCACCGAGTTGGCCCTTATTTTGGTGGTGCTACTGGAAAATTCGGTGAGCTAAGCCTTGGTCGTCGAATCCACTAGGTGCATCGCCGAACTTCCACCCAGATCACCTAGTTGACTTGGCGGATTGTCGAGTTTGGCGAGTCAATCTTCAAGTTGGCGAGTTGAACTTCATGTTTGGCGAAAAAAACAGGCCGTTTGACGAAGGGAAACACATGTTATAACCTTTTCTAATCTCAGGTTCTAATTTTAGTTTCCTTTCTTTTAATTCTAGTTCGTAATCAAGAATACTAAACTGATTTTCAACTCGTAACTACTCTACTTGTTGACTATTGGTTATTGAATTCACTTTCCTTGTTAGTGCCTTTTTCTTTGTGTGCTGTTATTCATTTTACTTCATAGTTAACTTCTTGATTCCAGTCTGTTTGCTTTAATTGAGTCGTCCGTTCTTCTTGAAATAAAAATTATTCTGACCAAGAGTAGAAATTGAGACCTTGTGATCAACTGAGTTTAAGCAATCTTCAACATTAGTCGCGCCAATTTGAGATGCAATCAAAGGTGTGTAAACACTAGCGATTGTGAGTTCATTTTACTAACGCTAATGTTGTTTGTTATTTTAGTGAGTTGTCATTTTATAGGTACAAGGGAGTTATAAGGCAGCATGTCCTCATTTGCCTCAGACCCATGTGACTATGATATGGGTTGTGTCAAGGGTCTCGATACCAAAAGGATTGAATTTCCTATATTTAAGGGATGGCGCAATCCTGAGGCATATCTTGATTGGGAGTGGCAATGAGCAGATTTTCCAACGCCATGATTTGAGAGGACCAAAACAACCCTTGTATGCCCTGGGTCATTTGAAAGGTCTTGCATTGGGTTGGTGGACTCAATAGGAAAGGCTCCGGACACTTCAAAGAAATACCCACCCATTGGCATGGGAAGAATTGAAGAGGCTGATGAGGTTCAAGTATGTGCCAAAAGGGTATACAAAGCTTTTCAATGTCGACCCGAGAAGACCAGTTCTTCAGACAAAGGTTGGAATTTGCGGGGCTTTGGGATTTGACCTTGTCATCGATGATGGGTACAATCTAAACTACATCACTCTAGAGGTGGTATCCTACTTGGGGTTACCTCGACTACACATGAGTTATCCATACACCATGGAGGGATGTAAAGTTACCAAAGGGGTAAAAGTCTCTTTCACACACAGTAAATACTATGAGGAGGTTTTGTGTGATATAATGCCCATGGTTTATTGTCACTTAAGTTTGGGAGCCAATTGGTTTGCTGAACATAGTGTCCCAAATGAGCAGAATGGGTACACGTGTGTTGTGGATCATTGGGGAACACATCTATTTCCTCCTTCTAAGGTGAAAAGTGAGAGACAAAAGATTGAGATGAGTAAGGGAAAGCAATGTGGCAACCTTAGAGTGGAAAAATGAGAGGTTGAGAGGAGTGAGGTGAGAGGGTTGCCATAATCTCAATCTAACATTTCCATTCATCCTTCACTTGGTAATATTCTTATGTAGGTACAAGTGTAATGAATGGAGGAACACAAGTTCCTGCCAAAGAGCCTACAGTCGAAGGTGTGATGGATGCACTAATGGAATGTTCCAACATCCAAGGTAAATAAGATCATTCTTGTGGGTGTCTAGGTACAATAGCTAATCTTAACACTTTTACCATTACAAATGCACAAAGTGTGAATGTTAGCTTGTCTTTATGTGAGTTTATTGATTCTTTACCATGTGTTGATAATGTGTTGGTTGAGAATGTGGATACACTAGTTGATCCTATTGATGACCGAATTGATTCTTCTAGGAAGATCGATTTGTGTCCCCCTAGTGTTGACACCTATGATATGAATGCCAGCTCATTATTTTGTATTGATTATGTTGATCAACCTGTTTGTAAGTGTATTTCACTGGTTGAGGGTCCTTGTAATGTGATTAAGGAGCCTCTAGTTGGTGGCACTAATGAGAATGTTGATCATCTGATTAGGAGTGACTCTTTGAGAATATGTATTGCGGAAGATCCAATTGCTTGCTTTGATCATAGAGATCATGTGCTTGAAAATTCTTCGAAAACTGATATGTGCCTTTCTGAGGGTGAACTTGCATGCTTTAACTCTTCCCTAGTGGTGGATCATTCCCTCTTTAAGTACAATATCCAATTTGAAGATGATGAAATCACTCCTAGTGATGTAGCTAGTGGTGTGAATCTTGAGAGTAGTATAGTTCTTGATAGCTATACTTGTGATAGTAACCCACTATGGTGTGAGGCTTTCCCTCCCAAAGATGGAAATCTCTTCTTCGAAGATGAGATTCTTATGGGAAAGGAATGTGATGAGGAGGAAGGTGGTGTGTGTTTTTCCGTTACTTCTTTTT
>NW_006239041.1:1009366-1009508 GCF_000226075.1 Solanum tuberosum
CTGCGGAGGGGATTGACGGACCGTAGATTGATCTACGGTCCGTACTGCTATTCCGTCGTTTGCTTCAGAGAAGCTGATTTTGGAAACTAAAATATTTTCTAAGTCCTGGCTGACGGAAGGGACTTACGGACTGTAGATCCAT
>NW_006239041.1:1011726-1012664 GCF_000226075.1 Solanum tuberosum
CTAACTTATTACTTTGCATGTAATACACTAGGAAAGAATTGCTGTTACTAGAATTACTGCGTTATGAGCTTGTGGTGAACACGTATACCTTAGTTAATTTTCTCATCTTGATAACAACCGAAATTGACTTTTGTTTATTGATTACTTACTGAATTCTTACAATTTGTTTCACAAATCCCCCATTTTTATTACTTGTTTCTGGAAGTATTTTGGCTAATTAAATATAATTGTTGGTTAAAAGTAAAGTCTAACCATTTTCCACGTGGGATCGACCCCAACCTACAAGTTGGGTTCTTTACTTGATAACGATCGCTTATACTTCTTTAGGGAGGTGTAATTTGAGCGTATCAAATTTTGGCGCCGCTACGTGGGGAATTTGGTCTTTTAGTATTTATTCTTAACTACATTATTGAACGTTAGTCAAATATTTCCTAATTTTACTTTTTTCTTTTTGTTTTTGTCTCTTTCAGATTCTGACTCTAGTGTATGCCAAGTACACGGAGCCAACGCGAACCACTCACTCCGTACGATCCAGAGTTGAACAGAACTTTGAGAAAAATGAATAATCAAGGACTTCCAATTAATCCTATCGGAGAAAATCTTGGTGATGCAGTTGAGTTACAACAGCCAAGAGTAGTTGGTGAGGAAAATCGGGGTCTAGCTGAAGCTCAACTGGGAGATGTAGTGAGGGTACATGGTCCACCAGGCCCATGACAACATGACAACTATCGAGGCAACATCGATATAGCAGACTCTGATGGACCTATTGTCCTACCTCCTCTACCTCCAGGACACACATTTGTGGTGACTAGTAGTTTGATGCAGATGCTTACAGAAAGAGGCTTATTTTCAGGATCGCCATCGGAGGATCCACATGCTCACTTAGCCAAGCTAAGGGTGGTTTGCAAAAGTTGTGTAGGTAGACCAGACTTAGATAT
>NW_006239041.1:1014535-1015861 GCF_000226075.1 Solanum tuberosum
ATGATGTGATAGAGATTAGAGAAGAGTCTGAGAATGCAACAGAGTAAGAAGCGGAGATACCTCAGAAAGTGGTCCCCATACCTAGACCTCCACCACTTTTTCCACAGAGGTTAGTGAAGAAGACTGAAGATGGTAAATATCACAGGTTTATTAGTATGTTGAAGCAGCTTTCTATCAACATTTCTTTGGTAGAAGCTTTGGAGCAAATGCCTGGGTATGCAAAGTTTATGAAAGATATGGTAACAAAGAAGAGGTCTGTGAGTTTTGAAGATGATGATAGATTGCAGCATTGTAGCGCTATCGCTACAAGATCTCTTGTGCAGAAGAAGGAAGACCCTGGTGCTTTCACGATCCCATGTACTATAGGGTTGTTACACTTTGCTAAGGCATTGTGTGATCTTGTTGCTAGCATCAACCTCATGCCATTGTCTATTTACAAGAAGTTGGGTCTAGGGGACCCAAAGCCCACTGCAATGCGGTTACTAATAGCCGATCGAACTGTGAAAAGGCCCATTGGTATACTTCTTGATGTGCTAGTGAAAGTGGAGTCTTTCATTTTTCCGGCAGATTTTGTGATTCTTGACTGTGAGATTGATTTTGAGGTTCCCATCATCCTTGGGAGACCATTTCTTGCCACAGGGCGTGCGTTGGTTGATATGGAAAAGGGACAGATGAAGTTCAGACTGAATAATGAAGAAGCAACTTTCAATATTTGTAGGTCCATGAAGCAAAGTGGTGAGCTCCAAACAGTATCTTCTATAACTTACAGAGTGGAGAGTAGGACAGAAGTGTAAATCGAAGAACGACTAGGTGTTGAGGCACTAGCAGCAGTTATGATGAATTTCGATAATGATGGTATTAAAGAGTATGATGAGTTGGTATCCGCACTCGATAAGTGTGAATATCGGTCCAAACCAAAGAAGTATGAGTTAGACATGAAGAATCGCAAGTCCCCAACGACAAGACCATCTATTGTGGAAGCACCAAAATTGGAGCTTAAGGCTCTAGCACCGCACTTGAGGTGTGTATACTTGGGCGAAGAGAATACTTTGCCGGTCATCATTACGGCAGATTTGAATGCGATATTGGGTGGACTATTGCAGATATTATTGGGATTCCCCCCGGTATTTGCTCTCACAAATCCAACTCATGCCAGATCATAAGCCCAGTATTGAGCACCAGAGAAGATTAAATCCGCCTATGCAAGAGGTAGTTAAAAAGGAGATCATCAAGTGGCTGGACGCAGGAGTTATTTATTCCATTGCAGACAGTAGTTGGGTATGCCCTGTGCAGTGCGTGCCTAAAAAGGGAGGTATGACTGTGGTT
>NW_006239041.1:1015924-1085658 GCF_000226075.1 Solanum tuberosum
AAGACCACCTTCACTTGCCCATATGGGACTTTTGCTTTCAAACGGATGCCATTTGGATTATGCAATGCTCCAGCTACCTTCCAGCGCTGTATGATGTCGATATTTTCTGATATGGTGGAGGACACGATAGATGTATTTATGGTTGATTTCTCTGTAGTTGGTGACTCATTTGGCTGATGTACTAAAACAGTGTGAAGAGTGCAATCTTATGCTCAACTGGGTGCCAATTTATAGTGAAAGAGGGTATAGTTTTGGGTCATCAAATTTTGTAGAAAGTTATTGAAGTTGATAGAGCTAAAGTTGGTGTAATAGAAAAAAGCCCACCACACATCTCTGTAAAAGGTTTTAGAAGTTTTCTTGGGCATGCAGGTTTTTATAGGAGGTTCATCAATGATTTCTCCAAAATTGCACACCCATTGTGCAGACTACTCGAGAAGTATTGTAAGTTCTATTTTGATGATGATTGTCTTAGAGCATTTGGAGAGTTGAAGAAGAGGTTGGTTACAGCACCAATCATTATTTCACCGGATTGGGGACAACCGTTTGAGGTAATGTGCGATGCAAGTGTAGTGGCACTTGGTGTAGTATTGGGTCAAAGGCGAGAGAAAATTCTTCACCCTATTTACTATGCTAGCAAAGCTCTAAATGTGGCCCAGAAGAATTATACTGTGACCGAACAAGAACATCTTGCGGTGGTTTTTGCATTCGAGAAATTTCGATCCTACTTGGTTGGTACTAAGGTCATAGTGCATATTGACCATTCTGCATTGAGGTATTTGATGGCGAAAAAGGGTGCAAACCAAGATTGATTAGATGGGTATTGTTGCTGCAAGA
This sequence comes from Solanum tuberosum, assembly GCF_000226075.1. Classification (NCBI taxonomy): domain Eukaryota; kingdom Viridiplantae; phylum Streptophyta; class Magnoliopsida; order Solanales; family Solanaceae; genus Solanum; species Solanum tuberosum. Next base: position 1,016,759 of record NW_006239041.1, read on the forward strand.
GTTTGATTTTGTGGTAAAAGATAGAAAGGGAACCGAAAAACAAGTTGCCGATCACTTGTCCAGATTAGAGGAAGAGGCTATGCTAAAGCTTGGAGATAGGGCTGAAATTAATGATGCTTTTCCAGATGAACAGGTATTGGCTGCTTCTCATGATTTGATTCCTTGGTTCGCAGACTTTGCTAATTATTTGGCAAGCGATATTGTGCCCCCCGATGTGTGTTTCCACCAAAGGAAAAAGTTTATGCATGATATGAAGAAATTCTTTTGGGATGAACCTTATTTGTATCATAGTTGTGCTGATGGAATTATTCGTCGTTGTGTGCCCGAGGTTGAGATGTTGAGTGTACTTGAAGCATGCCTTTCATCACCCGTTGGTGGGCATCAAGTGGTATTCGGACTGCACATAAGATTTTGCAGTGTGGATACTACTTGGCCTACCATCCACCAAGATGCTCATGATTTTGCCAAGTCTTGTGATCGTTGCCAAAGAGAAGGAGGGATTTCAAAGAGGCAAGAGCTCCCAATGAATCCTATATTGGTGATAGAGTTGTTTGATGTATGGGGCATTGATTTTATGGGTCCATTTGTGAGTTCATATGGGATGAAGTATATTCTTGTTGCGGTTGATTATGTATCGAAGTGGGTGGAAGCAGTTGCGCTCTCCAACAATGAAGGTAAAAGTGTCACCACATTCTTGAAAAAGAATATCTTCTCCAGATTTGGTACACCAAGGGCTATTATTGGCGATGGAGGTTCTCACTTTTGTAATAAGTTGTTCAAGGCACTACTTGAGAAATATGGTGTCCGTCACAATGTAGCCACTCCTTACCATCCACAGACTAGCGGTCAAGTTGAAGTATCCAACAGAGAGATCAAATAGATATTGGCGAAGACTGTGAACGCTAATAGAAAGGATTGGTTAAGGAAGCTTGATGATGCTCTATGGGCATATCACACTGCATACAAGACCCCCATAGGTATGTCTCCTTACCAACTTGTATATGGGAAATCTTGTCATCTGCCAGTAGAGCTAGAGCATAAGGCGATGTGGGCAATGAAGAAGTTAAATTTGGATTGGGGTGCCACATCTAATTAGCTGGGTCATCAGTGGAATTATGAAGACAGCATCCCAGGGGTTAAAATGCCTAGCATGGGTCATCCTCTTCTACCACTAATCAGCTGGTCATTTGTATCATATGTCTTATAAAGATTATAACACACAGAAAAGTAAAGAAAAAAATGTAACATACAGGATTCCACAAGTATAAGCAAAGGTGATCTCAAATCCTTCTCTATGTTTGTGGTTTCACTTAAGCTCTTATTTTACCTATGGTTGTATTGTGCCTCACATATTCAGTACATTCCTTCGTACTAACGTCCTTTATTGGGGACGCTGCATTTCATGCTGCAGGTACAAGAACTCAGCTAGTAGATCTCCCCAATAGAAGCACATGATACTCAGCGGTTGTTGGTGAGCTCTAGGTTGATTTGGGGCCTTGCCGAGTCTTTACTATGCATATTTTTGTAGTGGTACAGTCATGGATTCCAGTAGAGTCTTTGTAGACATTGTAAAGCTATCATTTGTATTCATAGTTTTACTTGTCACATGTATTGGTTCAACTAGTCGACATGTATTGTATATGTAGATTCTCATTAGTAAATCTATCTGCATTGTAGTTCACTATCTCATCATAGGTTACTTGTACAACATGCGTTCATATGGTACTTGTCTGCCTCACCTTGGGTTGGGGTATGACACCTGAGATGACACCCGATGAATTCGAAAGACTATTGAAGGGCACTACTCATCGTGATAAAGAACTTAAGGTGTTGCAAAACTAAGGGTGAAGAAACTTCATGTTATGAGCTAGAAGGTAACAATTCTTATTCTTCCACTTCCTTAAACTTGGAAATTCATTATGTGGCTAGTAGCCAATTGAGTATAAGTGATAGCTTGGTTTCATATGAGCTTAATGATTCTGTGCCACATAGTGATAATGTATTTGTTGAGAGCGTTTAGAGTTTAGGGTTTAGGGTTTGGGTATTAAATTTTTTTCTAAGTGTCCAAATTCATTTCTTCTTCTGAACTCTTTTATTTCGGCCTCAAAATTTGGCTAAGTATGGGAATGTTTTGGGGTTTAAATTTTTTCTCTATGTCCAAATTCATTTCTTCTTTTTCTAAACTCATTTTTCGTCCATTCCTTAACTATTTTATAACTAATTAACATCATTAATTACTTGTTAACTAATTTTAATCATCAAATTATCCAATCAAAGTCTTACAAGAGATGATGAACTTCTTTGAGGCTTAAATATTTTTAAGTGTCCAAATTCACTTCATCTTCTTCCACTCTTATTTTTCTTTATTCCTCAATTATTTAATATTTAATTAACATCTTTAATTACTTTTTAACTAGTTTCTAATCATCAAATCAATTCGTTGATCCTTCAAATTAAGTAACAACACGTAATTCTTCTACTTTTGTTACTTAGTTTTATTTGTGGCCGAATCTTTTTGTACTTCTCTCATCTTAGTTTGTTAATAACCTTCCTGATTCAAGTCCATTATATTTTTTTTGGGTCATACTTCTTCAAGAGTGAAAAGAATCCACTCCATCACAAAGAATAGGTGACCTTGAGTCAGTTGGCAAAGCTAGTTCACTATCAATTTTGTGGCTAGCAGCCAATTGAGTATACGTGATAGCTTGGTTTAATGTGAGCTTAACGATTCTCTGCCACATTACGTATTTGGTGAGAGCGTTCATTCACTAGTTTATCTTATTCATGACCGAGTAAATTCTTCTTGTATAATTAATTTGTTTCCACCTGGTGTTGACTCTTGTGCCTTGAGTTACATTAAATTGTCATGGAGTTCTTTTCCATGTTTTTATAATGTCCATATTGAGAATGTGAATCCAATAGTGAGGGTTGAGGGTTGAAGGTTTAGGGTTTATGTGGTTAGGGTTCCATGTTTAGGGTTTAGTGTTTAAGATTTATAGTTTAGGGTTTAGGGTTTATGGTTTAGAGTTTAGAGTTTAGTGTTTAGGGTTTAGGGTTTAGCATTTAGGGATTAACACTTAGGGTTTAGGGTTTAGAGTTTATGGTATAGGATTTAGGGATTAGGATTTTGGATTTAGGGTTTAAGGTTAATGGCTTAGGGTTTAGGGTTTAGGGTTTAGGGTTTAGGTTTTAGGTTTTAGGGTTAGGGTTTAGGATTTAGGTTTTTGGGTTTAGGGTATAGGGTTTATAGTTTAGGGTTTTGGGTTAAGGGCTTAGGGTTTAATGTTTAGGGGCTAGGGTTTAGGGTTTAGGGTTTTGAGTTTTGAGTTTAGGGTTTAGGGTTTAGGTTTTTGAATTTAGGTTTTAGGGTTGAGGGTTTCAAATTTAGGTTTTAGGGTTTAGTGTTTTGGGTTTTGAGTTGAGGGTTTAGGGTTCCAAGATTAAAGTTTAGGTTTTGGGGTTTAGGATTTAGGATTTAGGGTTTAGGGTTTAGAGTTTAGGGTTTAGGGTTAGGGTTAGGGTTAAGGGATTTGGGTTTATGGTATGAAATTTAGGGTTTAGGGTTTTGGGTTTTAGATTTAGGGTATAGGGTTTATGGTTTAGGGCTTAGTGTTTAGGGTCTAGGGTTTAGGGTTTTTTTTTTTTTTAGTAGAACGACCCTTGAGGGGGTCAAGGGCTGAGCAACACCCCCAGGCCTTATCATATATAAAATTCAGAATATACAAGGACGGGGGCATTGACCTTACCTCCATTCCTAGGGTGGGTCAAGAGTCAACCTACCTACTAAGGTTAGTCGACTCATCCCTATACATTGAGATGTAGTATTAAATTAAGCACCTAGAAAGGAATCCTCTCTTAATACAAAGTTACTAATAATACATAAATAAGGGAGACTCTCCCCTTACAAGGAGAGAAATTAAAAAAATAGGCCTTATTGAGAAGATGGTATCACAAGAATCCAAATGCATTAAGTGTAGTAATTATATGCTTTCTACGTCTGCAAATTGCATCTCTTTCTATAATTGATAGCGACCATAGAACTCCCTTATTGTATGCCTCAATAGAATGTCCACCACCACCAGAATCTCATGTTCCTAATCAAACAACCAAACTAAGTTAAGAGTTAAGCTAAAGATAGAAACAGAAAATCGAGGAAGTGTTTTAAAAGATCAATTAAGGAGGAAATTTAATCCTTCACAATTTTTTCCTTCGGAAACTTTGAATTCCCATTTTCTCCAGAATATAACTTCCTCTAGTTGCTTTTGGTAACTGGTTGAGAGTATAATAATGTTGGATGATATCATGTTGGTGGCTTTGTTTGGACAACAAGTCTGCTGTACTGTTGGCTTCTCTGTATGTATGAACACATTGAAAATATGCACATTGTTTAGCAATATCTTGTAGTTCCTGCACAAACCTGTTAAGCCTCCAAGGAGGATCAGAAATCTGCAAAAACCATTTGGTTAGTAGTTCAGAATCTACTTCTAAAATGATGTTTTGATACCCATGTTGGATGCACCAATTGAGTCCATAACTGGCTGCCTGTACCTCTGCCTGATTATTGGTCCCTTCGCCTAATGGTATAGCAAATGCATAAACAATAGTACCATTGGAGTCCCTCAGAATACCACCACCTCCAATCTTCCCCGGATTATTCAAAGCACTACCATCCGTATGCAATTTATAATTAGAAATATGAGGAGTTTTCCACCTTACTAATAGGACACGAACCTCATGTTTACCGTGTTCTACCATAGATACAACCTTCGACCACTGAATTGGCCACTGAATATAAGGGAATATAGTTATGAGAAGCTGCAACATATCTTTAATAATCAGATATTTAACCCTGCTAATACTAGAAGTCTTGCCCCCATACTTAGCTGAACACCTATTCTTCCATAGGTTCCAACAGATAACTATAGGAAGAGTTTGAATAATAGTCTTGTGAGCTTCGTTTTTAACATGACTGCCACGCCAATTTAAAAGAAAGCTACCCAATGATGTCTGCTGTACATTAACACCCAAAGGATTTGAAAAGGTTTTCCAGATATGTGCTGCAAAATGCCCTTGAATGAATATATGATCCACTTCATCCCATCCTTGCTGATAACAACAAGAACATCTCACAGGTTCCACTCCAAAGGTCTCTAGTTTCTCATTAGTAGGAAGTTTTTTCCTCAAAGCCCTCCAAAGTAAAAAAGACATTTTGAAAGGAATATGTTTATGCCAAATTTGAGAATTAAGATATGTACTGCTCTTCTTATTTCTGCAAATTTCCCATGCTGATGTACAGGTGAATTTTCCTGATTCAGTATGTTTCCAGACAGCACTGTCTGGAACTCCCTGCAAAAAATGAAAATCAGTATTTAAAATATAAGGAATAAGAAGAGATGGAACATGTTGTCTCAGTTTCCTTTCATTCCATTTTCCATTAGTTAGAAAATGTGCAATGGTAGCATTGTTGAGGCTTAATACAACTGTAGTATATTGAGCTAGAGCGCCAACTCCCAACCAATCATCCCACCAGAATGAGCAACTTCCTGAATTAATTGTCCAACCTATATGTTCTTCTACTTTAAGCTTGTTCCTCATCATATACTTCCACATCAATGAATTTCTAGTGTCCACCTTTTTTGCAACGGGATGTGCTCTTCGACAATATTTGGATTTAAGAAATTGACTCCATAAAGAGGTTTTAGATCTGAAAGTCCACCATTGTTTGTATTGCAAAGCAGTGCATATATTAGTGAGTCTTCTCATCCCCACCCCTCCTTCTGGACAAGGTAGACTCATAGTGTTCAATGAAGCCCAATGATATTTCCTCTTATCCTGGTCCCTTCCCTAGAAGAAGTCAGCAATAATGGCCTCTATATATTTGGTAGTGGTGTTTGGAGGAGAAATTGCAGCCATAGTATGTATAGGTATAGATTGGACAACATGCTTGATCAATGTAATCCTACCCCCAAAACTAAGAATCCTTGCCTGCCATCCACAAACCTTTTAGGAGACCTTCTTAACTAAATGAGAGTAGTAAATGATCCTTTGTCTACCAATATATAGAGGACAACCTAAATAAGTAATAGGACTGCATTTCTGAGAAAAAATTGTACAATCCTAAATAGTATTGATAATATCCTGTGATGTAGTGTCTGGAACCATAAAGTGACTCTTGGATCTGTTAATAAGTTGCCCAGATGTATGCTCATACTCCCCCAAAGTGTCCATAATTAATTTCAGAGAATGTCTGTCAGTAGATGGAAATATAATTACATCATCTGCAAAACTTAGATGATTGATCTGTGGTCCCTTAGGTTCCATAAAGAAACCTTTGTATCTTGGAATCTGATGTAGAGAATTAAGCATCCTTGTTAATAACTCTGCTCCTAAAATAAATAGGGTAGGGGATAAAGGATCACCTTGCTTAAGCCCTCTAGTAGAATCAAATAAGCCTTGTCTATGACCATTAATTATAATAGAGTACCAATTGTTACTCATATTCTCCAAACTAAATCAATAAATATTTCCCCAAAACCAAATCTCCTTAAAACCAAACAAGTATATGACCAAGACACTCTATCATATGCCTTGGCCATATCAAGTTTGATAACCACATTACTTCCTATTTGGGGTTTTTAATACCATGAGTAATCTCTTGTGCTAGCATGATACTTTCAGTTATACTTCTGCCCCTCACAAACCCTGACTGATTGTCTGATAACAATAGAGGTAAGACATTAGCCAATCTCATGCTCAACACTTTGGAAATAATCTTGTTTGTAAAATTACTAAGGCTGATGGGTCTGAGTTCTGTGAATCTGGAAGGCTGCTCAGTTTTAGGAAGTAAAACCAAACAGGCATGAGACATGAACTTAGGCATAATATCACCACAGAAGAATGATTGTACAACAGCCAATAGATATTCTTTAATGATATTCCAACAAACCTGATAAAATTTACCCCCAAAGCTATCAGGACCTGCTGCAGAATAAGGATTCATAGCAAACACTACCTGTCTGAGTTCATCTAGATTAGGTATTGCTTGCAACATCTCATTCTGATCAGGTGTAATTATTGTAGGAATATATTGAAAGAATCTTTCATCTATCCTGTCATTTGTCCAGTAAATTGGTGCTGATAATAATCACAAGCTGCCTGAGCAATTTGTTCCTCACCCTGTATCCACACCTCATTTTCAATACAAATCTTATGAAGAAAAAGCCTCCTTCTCCGACCTCTCATCAAAGCATGAAAGTATTTGGTATTGGCATCTCCTTCTTGAAACCATTGTAATTGGGTCTTTTGTTGAAGAATAGCTTCTTCCAATTTCAAATACCTAATATAAGTTGCATTCATCTGATGTAACTTCTGTCTAAGAGCTTCAGTATTATTTGTCATAAGTTCCTCTTCAGATTTCCTAATGGACTCCTCAAACTCCCTAACCTTCGTAAAAATATCACCATACTCCTTTTTAGACCATTTGCTAAGAGTGGTAGTTAGTCTCTTCATTTTCATATGAAATTTTCACATAGGATCACCATTAGTGACTTGGTCCCAGCACTGCTGAATTGTGTTCATGAACTTCCCATTTTCAACCCAACAGTGTAGGAACTTGAAATATTTTGTATGACTCTGAGTTGTTTGAATCATCTCCAATAAAAGAGGACTATGATCAGAACCAACAGAGGAGAGATTCTCAATAGTAGTTTGAGGCAGATTCTCTAACCATTTATCATTAACCATAGACCTATCTAATCTCTTCCAAACTCTAGCTTCTGCATCTCTTTGATTACACTATGTAAAAGGAAGCCCTGTGTAACCTAGATCGATCAATCCACATGCCTCTATAACTCTAATAAATTCAAAACTCTTATTCATATTATAAGGTATCCCACCAAGTTTTTCCTCTACAGATGTAATAACATTGAAATCACCAATAGTACACCAAGGCAATTCCATATTATCATATAAAAGTAACCTGTCCCACAAAGATCTCCTCATGTACTCTTTACATTTAGCATAAATAAAAGACATCATGAATTTATCCGGGAGAGCAGTGTGCTGAAAGGTTACAGTAATATGTTGATCATGTTTTTCTAGGACCTGTCCAGTGACATCATTAGACCAAAACAACTAAATTTTCCCATTAGGATTACTGACTGCCTGATCCATTTGAAGTTGCAATTTTACCATGGCAATATGAGACTGATTTGCAAATGGTTCCAAGATAGCAATAATAGATAGATTATGAGCTTTCTTGAGAGTTTGCAGTCTTTCCAATGCTCATTTGGTGTTGATACTCCTAGCATTCCAACAAATGGCCTTAATCATTAATAACCTTTTGATTTGGACCTAGTCATTGGCCTGCTAGAATTGTAAGACATGTTGGTGATGGTCTGATGAGGAATCTGCCTAGTCTGTTTCCTACCCCTTGGAGAGAGACCATGTTCTTCTGTCATTCTTTGAACATCAGAACATTTATCCTGGAGATTGGAACCAAAGACTGGGCCTGTTTGCTTCATGTTGTCATCTGCATCCTCCTCTGATTCATCCATAGATTGATTATCAGGATCCACCTCATCTTCAGAGTTAAGTGCCCCATAATCATCAGGGAACAGCTTTCCCTGTTGATCTTTAGACAAAGCTGATCCTTAATAGGTGTATCAGTATTAGTTACATCCGGATCCTGGCCAGTATTCTTCTACGGTCTCTTTTTAATAGCCTCCCTTTTCTTTTTACTCAACCTGTCCCCAAATTTATTATTGAGTCTACTGTGATGTTGCCCAGTATCTATAATCTCTTGTGTACTAGAAATCTGTTTATTTTTGAGTGGGGTAGCAGGGGCTCTAGAGTCTCCTCTATGATCAAATTCCACTTCCTCATGTCTAGCATGGGTCAGTTCCCCCCTCCCTCTTTGGACACCCCTTCCTGCAAGTTAGTAAGTGTCTCATGTTCCCTCCCATCCGTACCTCCAACAGCTTCCTCAACAACAATAACAGTTTCAAGGGATTTAGGGGGTGGGAGCATTGAGTCAATACCTGTAACCTCTTGCCCTTTACTCACTTTTTTTCCTGCCATATTATCATTGTTTTTTGTTACATTTTGGATTTGCTCTCCTTGTTCCTGCCGTTGTTTTAATACTGGTTGCAACCTACTATCCTATTTGCTGCCCTTGGGGATGATCTGTTCCTCCAAAGGAGGTGGTGACTCCTGCACATCAAGATTAATATATGTATTTTGTGTATGAATATCCATTATACCTGCCTGTTTGGTGGACTGATCTGGTTGCATGGTATTGCCCCTTGTTACCTGTTGTTGATTATTATTCCTCTTTCTTTGTGTGTGCCACTGATCCTCTTGCTGCCCTTGCGTTTGTACCTGATCCTTTTGTTGATTATAAAGATTATCATCATCTGGGCCAGAATCCTTGTAACCTTTATGTTGTTGTTGATTGATATCCATATCTTTATTACTCTTGTTTCTCACATTGTCCATTTCCTTTTTCTTTTTTTCTTCATCTTTTTGTCTAATTGTACAATCATTTTCCACATGCCCTTGATGTTTACAATAGAAACAATAATCAGGAATATTATCATATTCAATTTTCTGCCATCTCCCATCAGTGATATCTTCCCTGATATAGCCCATCCAAATATAAGGAGGTCTCTTTTGAGAGAGATCCACTTGAACCTTCACCCTAGCTTGACTACCCCTAGTCTTTTTAATAGAAGCAGAGTCTAAATATAACACTTTTCCTATAGGAGAAAGAAGCCCTGTCACAAACTCTTTATTATAACAATGCCAGGGTAATTCCGGTAAAGAGATCCATATAGGCACTATATGAGTTTCTTCAGCTGGCTTAAAACTAGGAGTCCATACTTGAATCCTCATTACTTTGCCAGAAATATTCATCCTTTGTTTAGTCCATACCATATTATAATCAAGCTCATTATCAAGATCAATATAAACATGCAGAGAATTAAAATGCGCAATTTTAACTCCACTGGATAATTGAGTCTGTAAACTAAAATTGCTCCTAATAAGATCCACTTTAGGCATGGTGGTACTAAACTTTCCAATGAGAGTATATTTACAAGTTTCTGCTAAATCTCTAATTATCTCATCTTTAACGTACAAAACAGCAGGTAGACCTTGTTTCGTAGTAATTTCAGGAGCTGTCTAGTTAATGCTAACTTCACATTTGGCCTGATTATGCCTTAAGACGATCAGCATAGGTCTGCACTACTGTATAAGGAGCAGGTTCAACGACTTGATCAATTTTGGGAGTATTAGAAGGAAATTGAGGGCGATCAGTTCTATCATTAGTAGAAGATTTATGGACATGTCGATCAAAGTTGCTAGAAATTCTAGGGAAATTGGAATGATAATCCTACTGTTGATCAGTTCGATTAGTAGCCCTATTCTGAGTACCAAGAACAGGTCTCAAAACCCCAGAATTGCCCTGTTCTTTAGCAACCCAAGCCTTCGATGGATCATTCTCAATTCTATGCAACTCATTAACAGGAACATTAGATGCAGGAGTTACAGTTGGACGAGCATTATCAATAAAAGGTTTACCTGATTCCTTGCCCTGTTTTTTGTTGAAATCTTCCACATTAGAGGTGCTAGATTGACCCAAATCTTGGATAAGTTGTTTACCTTCTCTATGTGGATTTTTTTGTTGCGCAAATAGCCGCAATTCCTCAGCTGAACCTAATTTGCCAGAATCTGTCGCCAGAATTCCTGTAGAGTGGCCTGAAGCTTCGTTTCTGATGTTTCCGCCCTGGAACGAACTCGAAACTTCTGTGGGATGTCCTCCACGATCAGTGTTACAATCCTCAATAGCAAATTCTGGTCGAATCACCTCCTGAATGTTACAATCTTGAGCGCGCCTTTGAGGCGATTCACCGACTAACCTAGCCGCCGTAACCGGTTGATTTAACGAAATTGGGATGGGGATTTCAGATGATTTTTGGCCATCTTGTACCGCATGAGACTGGGATATATTTTCATTTGCCCTTGTGTCACGAATTTGGCTCGAATCACCCATATAAACATTTGTACGAGTCCTGTCCAACTCCTTTTCCGCCATAGCAGTGTGGATCGCCTCTTCCCTCACCTACGAGGAGTTGTAGGATGAGTCTGATGACGATTCATGTATGGATGGTTGTAGATTTCGCTGGTTCAACATTGTAACAGGATCTGGTGGCCTAAATCTCAGTCCACCTTCCATGTTTTTGATGCTAAAATCGTGACAAATTAGCTGAGATAGCTAATTTTCTGAAAATTCTTGAAAATTTTCTTGAAGAACTCTAGAGAAAGAAAATTTTTAGAGAGAGAAAAAATTCATGAAATGAGAAGGCGATAGGGTTTAGGGTTTAGGGTTTAGGGTTGAGGGTTAAGGGATTAGGATTTTGGGTTTAGGGTTTAGGTTTTAGGGCTTAGTGTTTGGGGTTTAGGGTATTGGGTTTAGGGTGTAGGGTTTAGTGTTTAGAGTATAAGGGTTTGGGGTTTGGGGTTTTGGGTTTTGGGTTTAAGGTTTAGGGTCAAGGGTTTAGTGTTTAGGATTTTGGCTTTGGGGTTTAGGGTTTAGGGTTTTTTTTTAATTATTATTTGAACGACCCTTGGGGTGTTTCAGAGGCGTAGCAACACCCCCAGGCCTTTGCATAAATAAAATTCAACAAAGTACAAAGAGGGGGACATAAACCTAACCTCCGATCCTATGGTGGTTCAAGAGTCGACCTACCTACTAAGGCTAGTCAACTAATCCCCATACTAGAAAGGTAAACCTAGAGCTAAGCACCTAAGGAGAGGACTCCTCTCAATAAAAAGATACTAGGAAAACATAAATAAGGGAGACTCTCCCCTTACAAAGGAAAGACTAAAAGAAACAAGAACCTAATCAAAAGAAACGATACCTAAGTATGACATTGTCCAGATGAAAAAGATATTGACAAAAAACACAAGGGGGAACAAGTCAAGGAGGTTTTTTAACCCTTTTCAACTTCTTTCTTCTGAAAGTTTAAACTCCCATTTTTTCAAGAATATAACTTCCTCTTGCTACATTTGGCAATTGGTTGTGAGTGTAGTAGTGTTGAATGGTATCATGACTGTGACTTTGTTTAGATAGGAAATTTGCAGTACTGTTGGCTGGCCTCTCTGTATGTATGAACACATTGAAAGTATGCACATTGGTTAGCAAGGATTTAAAGCTCTTGTATAAACCTTTAAATCCTCCAAGAGGAAACTGAAATCTGCCATATCCACCTAGTTAAGAGCTCTGAATCCACTTCTAGAATAATGTTGTTGTAGCCATGTTGAATGCACCAATTTAAACCATAGCTGGCAGCCTGCACCTCTGCCTGATTGTTGGTCCCTTCACCAAGAGGTATAGCAAATGCATAAATGATATGTCCAAGTTCATCTCGCAGAATCCCCCCTCCCCTCCAATCTTCCTGGGATTGTGCAAGGCATTACCATCCGTATTAAGTTTATATCTATTAGGAGGGGGTGTTTTCCATATTACTGGAGTGACTTAAACATCATGTTTGCAGCTTTCAATTATGTCCACCACTTTTGTCCACTTTAGAGGCCACTGGATGTATGGAAAAAAAGTGTTGAGCAAATGGAGAATATCTTTGACGATCATGAACTTGACTCTACTGATGCTGGATTTCTTGTCCCCATACTTGGCTAAGCATCTATTCCTCAACAAGTTCCAACAAATCACTATAGGAAGTGTCTGAATAAGGGTCTTGTGAGCTTCATTTTTCCCTTGAATATCCTTCCAATGCAGTATGCAGTTGCACAATCGGGTCTGCTGGAAAGTAACACCCATTGTACTTGAAAAGAATTTCCAGATATGGGTTGCAAAATGTCCTTGATTGAAGATGTGATCTACATCATCCTACCCTTGTTGAATACAACAAAAATACTTCACAGGCTCCACTCCAAAGGTTGCTAGTTTTTCATTAGTTGGCAATTTATTTGTTATTGCTCTTCATACGAGAAAGGACATCTTAAAGGGGATGTTTTTATGCCAAATCTGGGAGTTCATCACTTCAGAATTCTTCCTCTGTCTGCAAATTTCCCAGGCTGAAGCACATGAGCAGGTTCCAGATTCATTAGGCTTCCAGACTGTAGTGTCTTTCACTCCTTGTTGGCATTGAAAATTAGTGTTCAAAATATGTGGAATGAGCAGTGGTGGTACCTACTGTCTCAGCTTTCTTTCATTCCATTTTCCATCGAGAAGAAAATGAGCAATAGTGGCATTATTAAGGCTGGAAATAGCAGTGGTATAGTTGGCTAAAGCACCCCCTCCTAACCAATCATCCCACCAAAAGGAACAACTTCCAGAATAATTTTCCAAGTGATGTGATCCTCCACTTTGTTCTTATTCTTCATCATATATCTCCATACTAGCGATTGACCTGCATCCACCTTCTTTGCAACTGGATTGGCTCTCTGGCAATACTTGGATTTGAGAAACTGACCCCATAGAGAAGATTTAGCCCTGAAGTTCCACCATTGCTTATATTGTAGGGAGGTACATATATCTGTAAGCCTTCTGATCCCCACACCTCCTTTAGCACAAGGCAATCTCATGGTTTCAAGTGATGCCCAATGATATTTCCTTTTGTCTTGATCTCTTCCCAGTAAAAATCTGCAATGTAGAGTCAATGTATTTGATAGTAGTACTGGGAGGTGAAATTGCAGCCATTGTGTGAATAGGTATGGACTGCAAAGCATGCTTGGCTAGAGTGATTTTGCCTCCAAAGCTTAGTATCCTTGCCTGCCATCCACAGATCTTCTTGGAGACTTTCTCAACTAGCTGGGAATGATAAATGATCCTTTGTCTACAAATATATAGAGGGCCTCCAAGATAGGTTATTGCACTGTCCTTCTGAGAAAATCCTGTGACCTCATTTATGTTATTGATGATATCTTGGGAGGTGTTAGCTGGAACCATAAAATGGCTCTTCTCTTCGTTGATACAGAGGAATGATATCAGCCAGTCTCATTCTAAGGAGTTTGGAGATGATCTTTTCTGAGAATTTACTGAGACTAATAGGCCTAAGGTCAGTGAATCTGTTAGGCTGTTCAGATTTGGGAAGCAAAACCAAACATGAATGTGACATAAACTTAGGCCTAATGTGACCACAAAAGAAGGACTGTACAACTGCTAATAGATCCTCTTTAATGATGGTCCAGCATGCTTGGTAGAACTTGCCCCCTATACCATCCGGACCAGGTGCTGAATTTGGGTTCATGGCAAACACAACCTGTTTTAGTTCCTCCAAAGTGGGCATTTCCTGTAGTTTCTGATTCTTCTTCAGAGTAACTAGTGTAGGTAGGTGTTGAAGAATTCTTTCATCTATTCTACAATTCTGACCAGTAAACATTGCCTAAAAATATTTACACGTTGCTTGTGCAATCTAATCATCACCTTGAATCCACACATCATTGCCAGTACATATTTTATGCAGAAACAATTTTCTTTTTCTCCTCTTGTCAAAGCATGGAAATATTTGGTGTTGGCATCCCCTTCCTTAAACCATTGGAGTTGAGTCTTTTGTTTAAGAATAGATTCCTCCAACTTCAAATATCTAATATAGTTGGCATTCATGAGATGTAACTGATGTCTAAGAGTTTCAATGTTATTTGTAAGAAGTTCATCCTTAGTTTTCCTGATTCTCTCTTCAAATTCCTTCACTTTAGCATATATATCTCCATACTCTTTCTTTGATTAGTTGCTAAGGGTGGAGGTTAACCTCTTCATTTTCTGATGCAATTACCACATAGGGTTACCAGTGACCTCCCTATCCTGGCACTTTTGAACAGTCTCCATAAAGCTAACATTATCAACCCAACAATGTAAGAACTTGAAATACTTGGTATAATTTTCAGTTTTCCTGACCATTTCCATCAGCAGGGGACTGTGATCAGAGCCAACAGAGGGTAGGTGTTCAATAGTAGTTTGAGGCATAACCTCTAGCCATTTGTCATTGACCATGGACCTGTCCAGCCTCTTCCATACTCTAGCCTGTGCAGCCCTTTGATTGCACCATGTGAAAGGTAACCTTGTAAAACTAAGATCAATGAGGCCACAAGCTTCTATCACACTAATGAACTCAAAACTCTTCATGTTGTAATGCATTACCACAAGCTTCTCCTCTATATTTGTGATAACATTGAAGTCTCCAATGGTACACCAAGGGATATCCATGTTAGCATAATGCAGTAACGTGTCCCACGGGGGTCTCCTCATATGTTCCTTACACTTAGCATAAATGAAGGATACCATGAGCCTCTCAGTAAGATCAGAATGCTTGAATTCTCCTGTGATATGCTGCTCACTATTCTCATGAATATTACCTGTGATTTCATTAGACCAAAGAAGCCAGATTTTTCCATTAGGATTACTAACTGCACGGTCCATTTGAAGTTGAATTCTCACAATGTTGAGTTAGGAATTGTCTGCAAAGGGCTCAAGGATGGCAATCATAGATAACTGATGCATCTTCTTGAGAGTTTGAAGTCTTTCCAAAGAACTTTGGGTATTGATACTCCTGGCATTCCAGCAAATGACCTTAATCATCAAAAACCTTTAGATTTGGACCTTGTGATGGGTCTGCTATAAGTAGCAGAGGTACTGGTGATAGCCTGTTGTTTGGTATGTCTGCTTTGTTTCCTACCTCTTGGGGATAGACAGTCCTGTTCTGTGACTTCCTGAACCTCTTCTGACCATTCATTTTGAAAAGTGGAGCCAAGAGCTTGAATTAGAAGATTACTAGTTTCTTCTTCCTCTTCATAATATTCATCTATGAACTAATTGTCAGGATCCAACTCATCTTCTGAATTCAAAGCCCCATAATCATCTTGTATTGGTCTACCCTTCTTAACCTTGCTGGCAACCTATTTTTCTGATTGTTGGCCCTTGTCTGTTAAAACTCCCTCCTGCTCCATACTTTTTTTCTGCCTTTTTTTTTATAGTATCTCTTTTCTTTTTGCTCAACCTTTCTCCTATTTTATTGTTGGGTCTGTCTTTCTGTTGTCCTGTTTCAGTGGTCATATCTTTCTCTTCCTAAATTTCATATTGCCCAACTTTCTTTTGATTTGAGATAGGGGTAGCAGGGGCTCTAGAGTAAGTCCTATGGTCTTTATCCACAACCTCATGCAAAACATGAGTCAATTCCCTCCCCCCTTTGGATACCCCATCCTGCAGATTAGTGTGTATCTCTTGTACCCTCCCTTCCATACCTCTAACAACTTCTTCATCAACATTAATAACAATAGTATCAAGGGGTTTAGGGGATGGGAGTATAGAGTCAATACATGTGGTTTTGTTGTTTTTTGTGGCAGCAACCTACTCTTTTTGCATAATTATTTTATTGTGAGAATTTATTAAAGATGGGCCATTATCTGACCCTTGTATTGTATGACATCCTTAGCCTGCAGTCCTGTTGTTATTACCCTCCTCCACATTGCCTGTATCTTATGATTCCTGCATTTCTAAGTTAATATAATTATTATGAGTATGAATTGTAGGACGTATACATGTTGGTGCTGGCTCATGTTGCTTGTTGTCCTTAGTTCCTTTGTGTTGGGGAGAAACAGGTCTCCATGCAGTGTTGGGGTTGGATTGTTATTGATTTCTGTTTTGCTTCTTTCTTTGAGTCTGCCAGTGCTCTTCTTGGTCACCTAGCTCCTGTTCTTGGTGAGTCTGTATATGGGGAGTTGATGTTTGTTGTTGACCTTTAGGGTGGTTTTTTCCTTGAATTTGCTTTTGAGTCTTATCAAGTCTATAGTCTCTTCTTTGATGTAGTTGTTGTTGAACCTATGCAGTTGTACTAATCTCTGATTTATTGCCTCCTTTCTCCTACTCACCCTTAGTCTTTTTCTTTTTTCAGCCTCCATTTCTTTTTTCCTTTTGAACTCCTCATCCCTTCTCTTGATAGTACAAACATTATCCACATGCCCTTGGTGCTTACAGTACAACCAATAGTCAGTAATTCCTTCATATTGAACCTTTTGCCACCTCCCTTTGTTGGGATTAGAATTCTTGAATCCCACCCAAACATGAGGAGGTCTTTCCTTGGTAAGGTCAATATGGATCTTCACTCTAGCCATGTTGCCTCTAGTTTTTTGAGAGGATGGTGAATCAAGGTACAATACCTTGCCAATGGAACTCAAAATAGTCGTCAATAGGACCTTATTATAGCAATTCCATGGGAGCTCAGGTAAGGCTACCCATATAGGAACTATGGGAGTTTCTTTTTCAGGTGTAAAATTAGGAGTCCATGCTTTAATTCTCATTAATTGACCTTCAATACTCATTCTTTGTTTAGTCCAAACCGTAACATAGTCAAACTCATTATCAAGAACAATATACACATGTCGAGAATTATAATGAGTTATTTTCACCCCTCCAATTAGCTGAGTTTGAAGAGTAATGCTTTTCCTAATCATCTCCATTTTGGGCATGGTGTTGGTGAATTTTCCCACTAAAGTGTGTTTACAACTTTCAACCAATTTAACATTATAGTCATCCTCTTCCAAAAGTACAATAGGTAGCCCCTGTCTTATGGTCTGTAAAGGACTATTCAACACAATAAGAGTTTCATTCTTAGACTGATTATATCTTAAACGAGCAGCAAAAGATTGAACAATAGTGAAAGGAGTAGGCTCAGGGACTATGTCCTGTTTAGTATTGTTTTGAGCTTGACCTTGTTGTTGACTATTCGAATGTTTCACACTGCCCTGAGCTACATTATTGCTAACCTTGTTATCAACATTCTTACTCCTTTGAAGATTAGGATCATACCTAGTATAGTTGTTGGATATCCTAGGAATGTTGTTCTGATATTCCATATTAGCTCTATTGTTGTCCTGTTGAGTTCTACCTGTTCCTCCCTATTGATTTGCATCCTTATTCTGATCCCTTTGACCCTCCTTGTCTTTGTACCCTTGATTGCTTACTTGTTTTGTTAATGCAACAATTCTACTGATTTTCTCATTTACCACATTGTGTAAATGAGCCTCAGTATTATTAGCATCAGTTTGAATACAATTATTGCTAATTGGCTTACCTGACTGCACCTCTTTGCCTTTAGTTTGGTATCTTTGACTTGTTTGTTCATTCATTTCCTGCTGATCCTGCCTAGATTTCTCTGGTGTCTTGTCCTGCATTACATAAGGAATAACATTAGGAGTTGTGTTCATTGAGTTACCTCTAATTCCAAAAGAGAAATTCGATGATTGATCTTCTCTAGCTAGGCTTTCTGTAGTCTGTTTCCTATTGATCTGATCATTGGCCTTTTGTGCGTTGAACTTCATTTCCTGTGTTAGATTTGCTTCCTCATGTATTGTATTTACCCCTGATGTATGAATTACACCCAACTGACCATTGTATCCTGCAGATGGGTTTGGGAATGAACCATTCCTATCAATGTCTTGGACATTTCGACTTGTTCCTTTGCTCAAGTTCATTACAGATTTAGTTGGTTGTATTGATTGGTTGTTGTTGGTGTTTCCTCCATCCAAATTGCTTAAAAAGTCTGAAAGGTGAGTATCCAATGGAGGGGAATTATTTCCTTTCACAGTTTTTTCATAAACGCTAATGATCTGGGTTCGATGTTGGCCGGATTTGTCCCCGTCGGTGATTCCACCATCCATTTTGCTTGAAATTTCTGTGAGATGAACCTCATCATGTGGGGAGTAATCCCCAATGGTTGAATCTGCTCGAATTTGACTTGAAGTATCTCAAAATTGAAGGTGCAGTTCTGGCAATTCATTCGCGTCTCTCGCGAAAATCGCCTCTCGATTCCCGTCGATTGGGACGGTGAAATGACCTAAGTTTTTACTATGATGTAGATCGAGACTAGGGGATTCCATATATCCAATCACTTTTTCATGAATTGAAATAGTAATGCCTGGGGAAATAATTTTTCGCGTTCCTTCTAACTCATTAACCGAAATTGCAGTGTTGATCGCGTTAGTGTCTTACGAATTCTTGGAGTTGTGGGATGAATTAGAGAGAGTGGCTGGGTGGGTTTTGTTGCTATCGTTCAGGCACTCTGATTGAGATTCATCCGGTGGCTCACGTGCCATTCCGACAGTGCGAGTGGAAGTTGGGGATATAGCCGTTATTGGCTATTTCTTGAGCACCTTTTTTAGAATGGGAATTTAGAGAGAGAAAAAAATTGGGAAATGAGGATGCGATGGGGTTTAGGGTTTAGGATTTTGGATTTAGGGTTTAGGGTGTAGGGTTTACGGTTTGGAGTTTAAGGTTTAGGGTTTGGGGTTAAGTGTATTGTGTTTAGGGTTTAGGTTTTAAGGTTTAGGGATTAGGATTTTGGGTCAAGGGTTTAACGTTTAGGGTTTAGGGTTTAAGTTTTAGGGTAAATAAGGTATAGGGTTTATGGTATGGGGTTTTGGGTTTAGGGTTTAGGGTTTAGGGTATGGGGTTTTGGGTTTATGGTTTAGGGTATGGGGTTTATGGTTTAGGGTTTGGTGTATAGGGTTTAGGGTTAGGGTTTAGGGTTTGAGATAGACGGTTTGGATTTTAAGGCCTAGGGTTTGGGGTTTGGATTTAGGGTTAAGTGTATTGGGTTTAGGGTTTAGGTTTTAAGGTTTAGGGATTAGGATTTAGGGTCAAGGGTTTAACGTTTAGGCTTTAGGGTTTAAGGTTTAGGGTAAATATGGTATAAGGTTTATGTCATAGGGTTTAGGGTTTAGGGTATGGGGTTTATGGTTTAGGGTTTGGTGTATAGGGTTTAGGGTTTAGGGTTAGGGTTTATGGTTTGAGATATAGGGTTTAGGTCTTAGGGTTTAGGGCTTAGGTTGGGTTTGGGGTTTAGGGCTTAGGTTGGGTTTGGGGTTTAGGGTTTATGGTTTGGGGTTTAGGGTTTTGAGTTTTGAGTTGTGAGTTTAGGGTTTAGGGTTTTGGATTTAGGTTTTAGGGTTTCTAATTTAGGTTTTAGGGTTTAGGGTTTAAGGGTTAGGTGTTAGGGTTTAGGGATTTGGGTTTTGAGTTTAGGGTTTAGGGTTTAGGTTTCCAAGTCTAGATTTTAGGTTTTAAGGTTTAAGGTTTATGGTTTAGGGTTAGGGTTTAGGTTTATAGGTTTAGGGTTTAGGGTTTTGTATTTAGGTCTTAATGTTTAGGGTATAGAGTTTTGGGTTTAAGTTTTAGGGTTAGGGTTTAGAGTTTAGGGTTTAGGGTTTAGGGTTTAGGGTTTAGGGTTTAGGGTTTAGGGTTTAGGGTTTAGGGTTTAGGGTTTAGGGTTTAGGGTTTAGGGTTTAGGGTTTAGGGTTTAGGGTTTAGGGTTTAGGGTTTAGGGTTTAGGGTTTAGGGTTTAGGGTTTAGGGTTTAGGGTTTAGGGTTTAGGGTTTAGGGTTTAGGGTTTAGGGTTTAGGGTTTAGGGTTTAGGGTTTAGGGTTTAGGGTTTAGGGTTTAGGGTTTAGGGTTTAGGGTTTAGGGTTTAGGGTTTAGGGTTTAGGGTTTAGGGTTTAGGGTTTAGGGTTTAGGGTTTAGGGTTTAGGGTTTAGGGTTTAGGGTTTAGGGTTTAGGGTTTAGGGTTTAGGGTTTAGGGTTTAGGGTTTAGGGTTTAGGGTTTAGGGTTTAGGGTTTAGGGTTTAGGGTTTAGGGTTTAGGGTTTAGGGTTTAGGGTTTAGGGTTTAGGGTTTAGGGTTTAGGGTTTAGGGTTTAGGGTTTAGGGTTTAGGGTTTAGGGTTTAGGGTTTAGGGTTTAGGGTTTAGGGTTTAGGGTTTAGGGTTTAGGGTTTAGGGTTTAGGGTTTAGGGTTTAGGGTTTAGGGTTTAGGGTTTAGGGTTTAGGGTTTAGGGTTTAGGGTTTAGGGTTTAGGGTTTAGGGTTTAGGGTTTAGGGTTTAGGGTTTAGGGTTTAGGGTTTAGGGTTTAGGGTTTAGGGTTTAGGGTTTAGGGTTTAGGGTTTAGGGTTTAGGGTTTAGGGTTTAGGGTTTAGGGTTTAGGGTTTAGGGTTTAGGGTTTAGGGTTTAGGGTTTAGGGTTTAGGGTTTAGGGTTTAGGGTTTAGGGTTTAGGGTTTAGGGTTTAGGGTTTAGGGTTTAGGGTTTAGGGATTTAGATTGTAGGTTTAGGGTTTAGGGTTCAGGTTATAGAGTTTAGGGTTTAGGGTATTGAGTTTAGGTTTTAGGGTTTGGAGTTTAGGATTTGGTGTTTGGGGTTTAGGTTTTAGGGTTTAGGGTTTAGGGTTTGGGGTTTAGGGTTTAGGGTATGGGGTTTAGGGTTTAGGGATTAGGGCTTAGTGTATAGTGTTTAGAGTTTAGGATGTAGGGTTTAGGGTTTTTTTAAATTTTATTTGAACGACCCTTGGAGGGGGAGGGGGGGGGTCAGGGGTTCAGCAACACCCCTAGGCCTTAACATAAATAAAACAAAAATAAGTACAAGGAGTGGGTCATAAAACCTTACCTCCGATCTTTTGTTGGTTCAAGAGTCGACCTTCCTACTAAGGAAAATCAATCTATCCCCATATTAGGAAAGGAAACCTAGCACAAAGCACCTAAGGAGAGGACTCCTCTCAATACAAAGATACTACGAAAGCGTAAATAAAGGAGACTCTCCCCTTACAAAAGGAAAGAGATTAAAAAAGAGCCTATTCAAAGAAACTATACCTATTCTTTGACATAGTCAAGTTGAAAAGGATAAAAACCTATAATAGTTATTCAAGGCGCCTTTTGATTGTTTTTAGCTTCCTTCTTCTGAAATTGATCGTGCCTATCCTCTCCAATAAGTAGCTTCCCTTAACTGGAACAGGTAATTGGTTAAGAGTGTAAAATAATTGAGGAATGTCTTTCTTGTGGCTCAATTTGGCTAGAAAGTCAGTCGTAGTGTTGGCTTCCCTGTAGGTATGCAAACATTGAAATGCTTCCATCTGTTGAATGAGATTCTGCAGCTCCTTAACATATTGTTGCATCTTCCATAGAGGGATGGTATTAAGGTTTAGCCAGTGGGTGAGGAGTTCTGAATCCACTTCCAATACCACCTTCCTAGAGCCATATTGATAGCACCAGTTTAAACCAAAAATTGCAGCCTGGACCTCTGCCTAATTATTGGTGCCTATACCAAGGGGTATTGTGAATGCAAAAATAAGCTCCCCTGCTTGATCCCTAAGAATGCCTTCCTCTCCTATCTTGCCGGGATTAGCTAAAGCACTGCCATCAGTGTTCAATTTACAGAAGTTAACAGGAGGTTTAGTCCAGCTGACAAGCTTGACTCCTATTTCATGAGAGCATTGCTGAACATAACTGATCATTTCATGCCAAGAGCTAGGCCATTTCAGATAAGGGAAGACAGTATTGAGAAGGAGGGAAGTGTCTTTGAAGATAATGAATTTGACTCTTGTAGTGCTAGAGTGTTTCCCTCCATATTTAACTGACCACCTGTTCTTCCAAAGGTTCTAGCTGATGATAATAGGCATTGCATGATACAAAATTTTCTATACATTTTTGTTCTCCATGGTACACCATCTCGTGATCAGATTCTTCAAAGGAACTCTGTCCTGTCTAACACCAAATATAACTGAATGAAATTGCCAAATGTGGTTAGCAAAATATCCAGTCACAAAAATGTGGTCAATAGTATCCCATCCAGGCTTGATGCAACAGGAACACTTAACAAGGGCCACTCCAAATGAAGTTGTTTTGTCATTTGTAGGAAGTTTCCCTCTCAAGGCTCTCCATAGTAGAAAGGAGACCTTGAAGGGAATGTGTCTGTGTCAAATATAATTGTACAACTTGATTTTGGGCCTTTTAGTTCTAATACTCTCCCATGCAGAAGCACAAGTGAATCTCCCATTATCAGTAAGTTTCCATATAGGTTGGTCTGCAACACCTTCTTGAAACTGAATTTGCACATTTAAAATCATTGGAACCATCAAGGGAGGTGCATGCTATCTAACCATATTCTCATTCCACCCTCCATTAAGTATGTATTGAGAGACAATAGTTTTGTTGAGCCTAGTGCTTTCATTGGTATGATGAGCAAGAGGGCTTTCTCCTAGCCAATCATCCCACCAAAAACTACAAGTACCAGAATGAATCTTCCAAATAATGTGCTCTTCTACCTTAGATTTGTTTTGGTTCATATATTTCCAAACCAATGACTGACCCATATCCCAGTTCTTAGCCACAAGATTAGCTCTTTGACAATACTTGGCCTTGATGAATTGCCCCCATAAGGAATTAGTACTTCTAAAGTGCCACCACTATTTATACTGAAGGGAAGTCCAGATATCATTGAGGTGTCTGACCTCCAGACCACCTTCGTCATAAGGAAATGTGATGTTCTCCCAAGAAGCCTAGTGATATTTTTTCTTGTCTTTTTATCTTCCCCAGAAAAAATCAGCATTTAATCTTTTGATGTATTGAAGGTGGTTTTGGGAGGGGAAATAGCAGCCATGGTGTGAATGGAAATGGACTGGAGGATATGTTTCACTAGAGTTAATCTACCCCCAAAATTTAACATCCTAGCTTGCCACTCACTAGGGTTTAGGGTTTAGGGTGTAGGAATTACGATTTAGAGTTTAGGGTTTAGGGTTTGGGTTTGGGGTTTGGGTTTAGGGTTAAGGTTTTAGAGTTTAGGGTTTAGGGTTTAGGGTTTAGGGTTTAGGGTCTAGGGTCTAGGGTTTAACATTTAGGGTTTAGTGTTTAGGGTAGTGTTTAGGGTTTTGGGTATAGGGTTTTTGGTTTAGGGTTTGGGGTAAAGGGTTTAGGGTTCGCGGTTAGGGTTTAGGGTTTGAGATTTACGGTTTGGGGTTTAAGGTTTAGGGTTCAGGGTTTAGATTTTTGGGATAGGGTTTAGGGTTTGGAGTTCAAGGTTTGTGGTTTTGGGTTTTGGGTTTGGGGTTTAGGGTTTAAGGTTTAGTGTTTAGGGTTAGGGTTTAGAGTTTTG
This sequence comes from Solanum tuberosum, assembly GCF_000226075.1. Classification (NCBI taxonomy): domain Eukaryota; kingdom Viridiplantae; phylum Streptophyta; class Magnoliopsida; order Solanales; family Solanaceae; genus Solanum; species Solanum tuberosum. Next base: position 1,040,685 of record NW_006239041.1, read on the forward strand.
GGTTTAGAATTTTGGCTTTAGGGTTTAGGGTTTAGGATTTAGGGTTTCAAGTTTGGTTTTGAGGTTTTGTGTATTGGGTTTTGGGTTTATGGTTTGGGGTTTTAGGTTTAGGGTTTAGGGTTTGGAGTTTGGGGTTTAGGGTTTAGAGTGTAGTGTTTAGGGTTTAGGGTTTAGGGTTTGGGGTATAGAGTTTAGGATTTAGGTTTAGGGTTCATGGTTTGGGGTTTAGGGTTTAGGGTTTGGGGTTTGGGGTTTAGGGTTTAGGGTTTAGGGTTTGCAGTTTAGGGTTTGGGGTTTAGGATTTAGGGATTAGGGTTAGGTGTTTAGGGTTTAGGGTTTGGGTTTTAGTGTTTAGGGTTTAGGGCTTAGGTATTAAATTTTTTCTAAGTGTCCAAATTCATTTCTTTTTCTGAACTCTTTTATTTCAGCTTCAAAATTAGGCGAAGTATGGGAGTTTTTTTGGCCTAAAATTTTTTCTCTATATCCAAATTCATTTCTTCTTCTTCTAAATTCATTTTTCATCCATCCCTTAACTGTTTTATTACTAATTAAGATCATGAAATACTTGTTAACTAGTTTTAATCATCAAATTATGCAATCAAAATCTTACAAGAGATGAACTTCTTTGATGCTTAATTTTTTTTTACGTTTCCAAATTCACTTCTTCTTCTTCCACACTTATTTTTCTTTATTCCTCAATTATTTAACTTTTAATTAACATCTTTAATTACTTTTTAACTAGTTTCTAATCAGCAAATTAGTTCGTTGAACCTTCAAATTAAGTAATAACACGTAATTTTTCTACTTTTGTTACTTAGTTTGTTTTGAGTCCAATCTTTTTGTTATTGTCTCATCTTAGTTTGTTGATAACCTTCTTGATTCATGTCCATTAGTTTTTTTTTGTTTTTTTTTATCATTATTCTTTAAGAGTGAAGAGAATCCACTCCATCACCAAGAATATGTTACCTTGAGTTGGTTGGCTAAGCTAGTTCACTATCTATTTTGAGATGACGCCATAGAAGAGTGGTGTGAATAATTTTTCTACTGACCTGTTTGTTTAGGTTTATAGGTCTGAGGGAGGGATCATTTTCATTTCGCTATCGAGATTCATGTTCTATGAGCACACATTACTTGTTTGCTTCAATACAAGGAAATATTGAAAAGGTTATTCAATTAGTTACTGAGATGACACCCGATGAATTAGAAAGACAATTGAAGGGTACTACTCATCGTGATGAAGAACTTAAGGAGTTGCACAACTAAGGTGAAGAAACTTCACCTTATGAGCTAGAAGGTAACAATTCTTATTCTTGCACTTCCTTAAACTCAGAAATTGATTGTGTGGCTAGTAGCCAATTGAGTATATGTGATAGCTTGGTTTCATGTGAGCTTAACGATTCTCTGCTACATAGTGATAATGTATTTGTTGAGAGTGTTTAGAGTTTAGGGTTTAGGGAGTAAATTTTTTTCTAAGTGTCCAAATTCATTTCTTCTTCTGAACTCTTTTATTTCAGCCTCAAAATTTGGCTAAGTATGGGAATGTTTTGGGTTTAAAATTTTTTCTCTGTCCAAATTCATTTCTTCTTCTTCTTGTAAATTCATTTTTTGTCCATTCCTTAGGGTTTAGGGTTTGGGGTTAAGGGTATTGGGTTTAGGGTTTAGTGTTTAAGGTTTGGGGCTTAGGGTTTAGGGTTTAGAGTTTACCTTTTTTTCGGATCATCCTTCTTCTAGAGTCAAAAGAATCCACTCCATGACAAAGAATATGTGACCTTGAGTTGGTTGGCAAAGCTAGTTCACTATCAATTTTGTGGCTAGCAGCCAATTGAATATACGTGATATCTTGGTTTCATGTGAGCTTAACAATTCTCTGCCACATAGTGGTAATGTATTTTGGTGAGAGTGTTCATTCACTAGTTTATCCTAGTGATGACCGAGTATGATGTAAAATGGATTACATCAAGCCTATCCATTCAAGAACTTCAATGCTTTGATGGAGTGTTCACAAGGATGGAGGTTGTTTGGCATGTATGGATGCTAATGAGGGAGTTACATGCCTTTCATGGGAACATATGCACCTTGAAGGAGCTCCCAGTTGGGCAACACCATGCTTGGATGATAGTTTGGAGCATGGGAGGCCTAAACGAAAAGAGGAGGAGCAAGTGAAGAGTGTGCTCTATTCGGCGAGCTGAAGGACACCTAGGCGACTCTCCAAAGCCGTTTGGTGAGGAGGGTTCCAAGATGGCCAACTTGCCCAAGGAGCTATGAAGGGGAAAAATGCTCATTAGGCGAGCTGAAGATCATCAGCGCATTGCCAAGTTGATTGGGCGATGGTCTCCAGATCGCCCAAATTTCCAGTAGCTCCCCAGCCAAGGCAAGGAACATGATTCCTCACCGACCACATTGGGCGCATCGCCGAGCCATTAGTGAGACCGACTTGGCTCACCCATTGGCCCATTTTGGGTCACTTTTGGGCCCATTTATGTAATAAGTCCTTACACTATAAATAGGTGTCTTAGGGTTCATTTAGAGTTAGACTATTTTGAATATTGATGAATGATAAATTTAACTCCTTGTGTGAGTGTTGAAAGCTTGGTAAGCTTTTGTTGAACATTATTTAGAAATGAGGGTTGCTTGGGATATCGATTCCCTTGAAGTGTTCGTAAGAGGTAGGTGCTATTGTAGGATTACGGATCTAGGTCATTGGGTTTGATATACCCTTTAATTGCTTTTTGTTTCCTCTTTGTGTGTCTATCTATTTATCTTGATATGGTACTTCTTAGGATCTAGATTGGAGGTTATTGGATTTAATACCTTCTTTAGTTGCCAATTGTTTCTTATCTTGTATTTCTTCTTCTATCTTTCTTTTGTTTCCACTGTTTTTTGTGATTCTCCTTGTGAGAATTACATTAGAGTAGATTCTTCTTGTATAATAATTTTTGTCCACTTAGTGTTGACTCTTGTGCCTTGAGTTACATTATATTATCATGTAGTTCTTTTTCATGTTTTTATAATGTACATATTGAGAATGTGGATACAATAGTTGAGGGTTGAGGGTTGAGGGTTAGGGTTACATGTTTAGGGTTTAGGGTTTAGGGTTTATAGTTTAGGGTTTAGAGTTTAGGGTGTAGGGTTTATTGTTTAGGGTTTAGAGTTTAGGCTTTAGGTTTATGGTTTAGGGTTTAGCTTTTTTTTTATTTTTTTATTTTTTTTAATGACCCTTGGGTGGGTCAGGGGCTTAGCAACACCCCCAGGCCTTAACATAAATAAAACAAAATAAGTACAAGGAGGGGGACATAAAACCTTACCTCCGGTCCGATGTTGGTTCAAGGGTCGAATTTCCTACTAAGGATATTCAACTCATCCCCATGCTATTAAAAGGAAACCTAGTTCTAAGCACCTAAGGAGAGGACTCCTCTCAATACAAGGAAACTAGGAAAAATATAAATAAGGGAGACTCTCCCCTTACAAACGAAAGAGAAAAAGCCTATTCAAAAAAACTAATACCTACTTCTAGACATAGTCAAGTTGAAAAGGGAGGGAAACCTTGATCAAGGTGGTTTGTTAATCCTTTTCAGCTTCCTTCTTCTGAAATTGATCATACCCATCTTCTCCAATAAGTAGCTTCCTTTGACCGGAATAGGTAGTTGGTGGAGAGTGTAAAATAGTTGAGGAATATCTTTCTGGTGACTCAACTTGGCAAGAAAGTTAGCCGTGGTGTTGGCTTCTCTGTAGGTATGGAGGCATTGGAATGCTTCCATCTGTTGACTGAGGTTTTGTAGTTCCTGAACATACTGTTGTATCTTCCATGGAGGATTAATATTGAGATTTAGCCAGTGAGTGAGTAGTTCTGAGTCTACTTCTACCACAACCTTCCTGTAGCCATGTTGATAGCACCAGTTAAGACCAAATATCTTCCTGTAGCCATGTTGATACCACCAGTTAAGACCAAATACAACTGCTTGAACTTCTGCCTGGTTATTGGTACTTGTACCAAGAGGTACTGTGAATGCAAAAATAATATCCCCTGCCTGGTCTCTGAGGATGCCTCCCCCACCTATCATGCCAGGATTCGCTAATGCACTATCATCCGTGTTCAATTTACAGTAGTTTACCGGTGGTTTGCTCCAGATGACAGGTCTGACTCCTATTTCATGAGAGCATTGCTGGACATAATTGAGAAGTTCCTGCCAAGAGCTAGGCCATTGCAGATAGGGAAAGACAGTATTGAGGAGGAGGGAGATGTCTTTAAAGATCATGAACTTGACTCTTGTGATGCTAGATTGTTTCCCTCCATATTTAGCTGAGCACCTATTCTTCCAGAGGTTCCAGCTGATAATGATAGGCATTGCATGATACAGTAGTTTCTGAACATCATTTCTATATTCCATGGTCCACCATCTCGCGATTAGATTCCTCAGGGGGATCCTGTCCTGCCTAATTCCAAACATATTTGAGTGAAGTTGCCAAATGTGGTTAACAAAGTGTCCTGTGGCAAAGATGTGATCAATAGTGTCCCATCCCGACTTGATGCAGCAAGAGCACCTTGCAGGAGTTACTCCAAAAGCAGCTGTTCTGTCATTCGTAGGAAGTTTCCCTCTCAAAGCTCTCCATAAAAAAAAGGAGACCTTGAAGGGAATGTGTCTATGCCAAATGTATTTGTGCAGCTTGCTTCTTGGTCTCTTGTTTCTGATACTCTCCCATGCAGAGGCACAAGTGAATTTTCCATTATCGGTAAGCTTCTATATTGGTTGGTCTGCAACTCCTTCTTGAAACTGAATCTGTACCTTCAAAAATTTTGGGATCAACAAGGGGGGTGCATGTTGTCTAACCATATTCTCGTTCCACCCTCAATTAAGAATGAATTGCGAGACCGTAGTGTTGTTAAGTCTAGTGCTTTTATTGGTATGATGAGCAAGAGGACCATCCCCTAGCCAATCATCCCACCAGAAGCTGCAGGTACCTGAGTGTATCTTCCAATTGATGTGCTCTTCTACCAGGGGTTTGTTTTGGCTCATATACTTCCAAACCAATGACTGACCCGTATCCCACTTCTTGGCGACTGGATTAGCTCTTTGGCAATACTTGGCCTTGATGAATTGTCCCCATAATGAGTGAGTACTTCTAAACTACCACCATTGTTTATACTGGAGAGAAGTGCATATATCCTTTAGGTGTCTTACTTCCAGACCACCTTCATCATAAGGAAAGGTGATGTTCTCCCAAGAAGCCCAATGATATTTTTTCTTATCTTTTTCCCTTCCCCAGAAGAAATCTGCAGTTAAACTTTTTATGTATTGAAGAGTGGTTTTGAGAGGGGAAATAACAGCCATGGTGTGAATGGGAATGGACTGAAGAACATGTTTCACTAGAGTTAATCTACCTCCAAAATTTAACAACCTAGCTTGCCACCCACAGATCCTTTTAGCCACCTTATCCACCAGCTGGGAGTAATAGATGATTCTCTGTCCTCCAATATACAAAGGACATCCCAGATAGTTAATCGGACTGTCCTTCTGTGTAAAACCAGTTTCCTCTTTAATCATATCAGTAATGTCTTGGGGAGAGTCCACAGGAATCATGAAATGGCTCTTGTCTCTGTTAATAAGTTGATTAAAGACTTGTTCATAAGTAGTCAGGGTCTTCATAATAAGTTGAATACCAAGTCTCTTGCCAGAGGTAAATATAATAACATCATCTGCAAAGTTAAGATGGTTTATCTGAGGGCCTCTAAGTTCCATATGGAAACCTTGATAGTTCTGGTTCAAATAAATGTTGTTCAGCATCCTTGACATCACTTCAGCTCCTAAAATAAATAGGGCTAGTGACAAAGGGTCACCTTGTTTCAAACCTCTCGTAGAATGGAAAAATCCATGCCTGGCTCCATTGATAATAACCGAGTACCAATTGTTGCTCATAATCCTCCATATCATATCAATGAAGAATTCACTAAAGCCCATTTTCCTCATGACCATACAAGTATAAGCCCAGGACACTCTATCATAGGCCTTGGCTATGCCAAGCTTTATCACTACATTATCCCCCTCCTTGGGCTTCTTGATGCCATGAATGATCTCCTGAGCCAGCATAATGTTTTCAGAAATGCTTCTACCTCTTACAAAGCCACTCTGATTTTCTGAAATACGGTTTGACAAGATAGGTGCAATTCTGATACTAAGGAGCTTGGAAATGATCTTATTTGAGAAATTGCTCAAGCTTATAGGCCTGAATTCAGACAGTTTGTTGGGATGATCAACCTTTGGAAGAAGAACCAAACAGGTATGAGTCATGTATTTAGGCATATTGTGACCACAGAAGAAGGCTAGCATTGCTCTGTAGAGGTCCTCTTTGAGGATGTCCCAACACACCTGGAAAATTTTTCCATTCGTACCATCCGGTCCTGCTGCTGAATTAGGATTAATGGCAAAAACCACCAGTTTCACTTCATCAATAGTAGGATCATCCTTTAGAGCCTGGTTTTGTTCATCAGTGATCAGTCTAGGTATGCATTGAAGGATCTCCTCATTGATGTTATCTTGGTGGCCTGTAAAAATATTTTGGAAGTGTTAACAGGGCAGCTCCAGCAATATTAACATCTCCCTGTATCCATTCTCCACTTTCATTACTGATCTGGTGGATGAATAACTTTCTCCTTCTTCCTCTCATAAGAGCATGAAAATATTTTGTATTGGCATCTCCTTCCCTGAACCACTGAAGTTGAGTCTTTTGTTTAAGAATAGCAGCCTCCATTTACAGAAATTTAATATACCCAACATTAACACAATGGAGCTTAGTTCTACTGTCTGCAGTATTATTATGTAATACATCTATCTCTGCATTTCTAACCTTCTCTTCGAACTCTTTAACTGTAGCAAATATGTCCCCATATTCTCTTTTAGACCAAGCACTGAGAGTGGAGACCAGCCTCTTCATTTTTTGATGCAAGCACCACATAGGATCCCCTGTAACTTCCTTTTCCCAGCAGTTTTGGACAGTGCTCATGAAGTTTTCATTTTCCACCCAAAGATGTAGGAACTTGAAGTATTTGATAGTGTGCTCCTGTTTGTCAATCATTTCCAATAACAAAGGATTGTGATCAGACCCTACAGAGGGTAAATGTGTTATAACTGTCTGAGGCATCTTTTCTAGCTAGTGATCATTAACCATAGCTCTATCAAGTCTCTTCCACACTCTTGCTTCTTCAGCCCTATTATTACACCAAGTGTATTGAGAACCACTGTATCCCAGATCAATAAGCCCACTAGCTTCAATCACACTGATGAATTCAAAGCTCTTGTTCATGTTGTAAGGTATTCCCCCCTTCTTTTCATCAATAGAAATGATCACATTGAAATCACCTATTGTACACCAAGGAATTTTCACAGTGGACAAGTGAATGAATCTGTCCCACAAAGTCCTTCTGAGCTCATCCTTACACTTAGCATACCCAAAAGTGATCATGAATTTCTCAGGGTTCCCTGTGTGTTTCATCTCACAGGTCACTTGTTGGTCATCAGATTCTAAGCTGGTACAGTCGTAGTCAATAGTCCAAAAAAACCAAATCTTACCATTTTGGTTAGAGAAGACATTGTCCATATTGAGCTGAATTCTGTAGTTATTAAGCTGGGAATTATCTGAAAATGGTTCAAGAAATGCAATCATAGAGAGGTTATGAATTTTCTTGAGATTATGGACCCTTTCCAGTGATCCTTTGGGATTGATACTTCTAGTATTACAACACATGGCTTTAATCATTAAAAACCTTTGCTTTTGGACCTAGTAATGGTTCTGCTCGAGTTAGCAGATGTACTTATAGAGGCCTGTCTGGTTTGTTGCCTGACTTGTTTCCTCCCTCTAGGTGATAGACATTGTTGATCAGCAATAGCTTGGATTTCTGCTTGAGACTTACTCTGGAAAGTGGATCCAAAGGCCTTAATCAGGTGAGCACTAGTCTCATCTTCCTCCTCTGCATTGAGAGACTGATTGTCTTCATCAAATTCATCTTCAGAGTTTAAGACATCATAATCTGATCTCTGATTCTGATTCTGATTTCTTGTAACCTTCTTACCCTGAAAATTCTTACCATTGCTTTCAGCCTCTTGTTGTTGTTTTCTCTTCATAGCTTCCCTTTTTTTCTTACTTGGCTTGCCTTGTGATCTGTTGTTAGTGTGGTTCCCTGGACTCTCATTAATAGGAGAGACTTGAGATATATTAACCCTTGATACCTGTTGAATCTGAGAATTACCAGCACCCTTCAGTTTAGTACCAGACGCCTGAGTTTGAGACAGAACACCATTTCCTGTTCCCTCAATACCTTTGTCTTTTTGTCTGTTTATTTGTGGGGTGTGCTGATTATTCTGTATAAGAGTAGTGGTAGCAGGAGCTCTAAAGTCTGTTCTATGGTCGAGGTGAATTTCCTCATGCAGAACATGAGGTAGACTCCCCCCTTTGGTAACCCCTTCCTGCAAGTTAGTTGGCTTCTCCTTACATCCCCCATCCAAACCTCCAGCAGCTTCATCAGCAATTACAACATTCGCACTAGGCTCAGTAAAGGGGGGTTGGGATATGGGGAGAACTGAGTCAATACCTGGGATCTTGTTACTTGTGGTTGCAGCATCCTGTTTCTCTTGCATATTTATATTGTTGTGAGGGTTTAATAAAGATGGATCTATCTCTGACCCTTGTATTGAAAGAAGTTCTTGGCCTGCACTTTTGCTGTTGTGACCCTCCTCAGTATTGCCTTTGTCCTGCTGTTCCTGTAAATCTAAATTAATATAATTATTTTGAGTAGGAATTGTAGATAACATACATGGTGGAGTTTGGTCCTTTTGACTGTTGTCCATGGTGTCTTTATGGTTAGGAGAAACAGGTCTCCATGCAGTCTTGGGGTTGGAGTGTTCCTGGTTTTTGTTCTATTTTCTTTTCTGAGTTTTCCACTAGCCCTCTTGTTCAGGTATTTCCTGCCCATGTTGATTTTGTATATGATTCTCCCTTTTCTTTTCTGGAAGTTGCTGATGTTGTGAACTGGTAGTTGCCCCTGATATATCACTGTGATGAGTTTGTATAATTTTGGTGCCACCTTTCTGTTGTATCTACCTTTATTCTTGCTCCTTTTTTCAGTTTCCATTTCTTTTCTTTTTTTTGAAATCCTCATCTCTCCTTTTGATAGTACAATCATTTTCCATGTGCCCTTGGTGTTTACAATACATACAGTAATCCGGGATTCCTTCATATTGGATTTTTTGCCACCTTCCTTTGTTGGGATCAGAATTCTTAAATCCCACCCAAACATGTGGAGGTCTCTCCTTGGTAAGATCAATTTGAATCTTTACCCTAGCCATACTTCCCCTGGTTTTCTAGGATGAAGGTGAATCAAGATATAAAACCTTGCCAATGGGGCTCAAAATAATCGTCAAGAGGACCTTGTTGTAGCAATGCCAAGGGAGTTCAGGTAAGGCAACCCATATAGGAACTATAGGGGTCTCTTCTTCAGGTGTAAACTCCGGGGTCCAGGCTTGGATTCTCATTAATTGACCCTCTATACTCATCCTTTGTTTGGTCCAAACCGTAACATAATCAAACTCGTTATCAAGATCAATGTACTCATGTCTAGAGTCATAGTGTGTTATTTTAACTCCTCCAGTAAGCTGAGTTTGAATGGTAAAGCTCTTTCTAATGATCTCCATTTTAGGCATGGTGTTGGTAAACTTGCCCACTAGAGTGTGTTTACAGCTTTCTGCAAGTTTGATGTTATAATCATCCTCTTCTAGCAGCACTGCTGGCAGCCCTTGTCTAGTAGTGAAAACAGGACTATCTAAAACTATAGGAATTTCATTCTTTGATTGATTATATCTCAAGCGAGCAGCAAACGATTGAACAATAGTGAAAGGTGCAGGTTCATGAATTATATCCTGTTTATTATTATTTTGAGCCTGTCCAGTTTGCTGCTTGTTTGGTTGTTTCACAATTCCTTGAGCAGCCGTATGATTAGCTTGATGAGTATCATTTCTATTCCTCTGAGAGTTAGGATCATACCTAGTATAATTGTTGGAGATCTTAGGGAAGTTGTTCTGATATGCCAAGTTAGCTCTGTCATTGCCCTGTTGGATCCTAGTAGTTCCTCCCGGTTGATTTATGTCCTTATGCTGCTCCATTTGGCCCTCCTTGGCTTTCTGAACCTGTTTGTTTCCCTGTTCCGACAATTCAACAATTCTACTAATTTGCTCATTTACCCCATTGTGTAAATGAGCATCAGCGTTAGTAGCATCAGTTTGTGCATTGTTTTCCTTATTTGATTTACCTAACAGCACTACTTTGCCTTTGGTTTGTTGCCCTGAACTTGTTTGTTCCTTACTTTGCTGATGATCATGGCCAGGTTCCTCAGTTGGTCTGTCCTGTGTTGATGAGTCCTGCAATGCACAAGGAATGGAATTTGGAGTTATGTTCAGTGAATTACCTGCAACCCCAAATGAAAAATTCGAAGATTGAGCTTCTTTAGATAGGTTTGCTGAAGCCTGTTTCATTGCGATCTGATCGATTGCCTGCTGTTCAGGTAAGTTCATTTGCTGCATTGAATTATTTTCCTCTTGCATTGTTTTTGTCCCTGTTGAAACAATTGCTCCCACATGAACATTATGTCCTACTGATGCAGCTGGGAATGAGTCATTTTGTTCCACTTCCTGCTCTCTTTGACTGGTTCCCTTATTCATATTCAACATTACTTCAGCAGGTTGAATTGATTGGTTATTATTGGTGTTTCCTTCATCCAAATTGCTTGAAATCTCTGATGGATGAATGTCCACCGGAGGGGATAAGTTTCTTTTCCCAGCCTTTGCGTATATTCTGGCGACATGAATTCGGTTTTTGTCGGAATTCTCACCGGCGACGATTCCACCATCCATTTTGCTTGAATTTTCTGGGAGATGAACCTCATCATGAGGGGAGTAATCCCCAGTGACTGAATCTGCTCGAATTTGGCTAGAGGTAGCTCGAATTTGAGGGCACATTTCTGGCGACGAGTTCGCGATTCTCTTAGAAATCGCCTCACGATTTCTGGCGATTGGAACGGTGGAATCACTTGGTTTTTTGCTATGTTGTAGATCGAGATTAGTAGATTCCATATTTCCAATCCCTTTTCCTCGAATCAAAGTGTTATCTCCTGTGGAAATGAATTCTCGCGTGCCTTCTAACTCTTTAACAGAAATCGCAGTATTGATCGCATTTGTGTTTTGCAATTTCGTGGAGTTATGGGATGAATTAGAGAGAGTGGCTAACTGGGTTTTGTTGCTATCATTCAGGCGCCCCTTTTGCAATTCATCCGGAGGTCTGGGGAGCTCCGGCGGCGTCTCACGCGCCATTCCGGCTGTGCGCGTAGAAGCTGAATTTAAAGCCTTCAACGGCTATATTTGGAAGCGCTCTTTTCAGAAAGAGAAAGTAGAGAGAGAAAAAAATTAGAGAAATGAAGTTGCGATGGGGTTTAGAATTTAGGGTTTAGGATTTAGGGTTTAGGGTTTAGGGTTTAGGGTGTAGGGGTTAGGGTTTAGGGCTTAGGGGTTAGGGGTTAGGGGTTAGGGGTTAGGGCTTAGGGCTTAGGGCTTAGGGCTTAGGGCTTAGGGTGACATAAATTAAAAGATAGATAGGTAGACATAAAAAGAGGAAACAAAGAGCAACCTAAGGGTATATTAAACCCAAAAACCTCAATTCCTTAATCTAACAAGAAGCACCTAACTCTTACGATGACCTCGAGGGAATCAATATCCGAAGCAACTGACGTTTCTAAAAAAGGTTCAACAAAAGCTTACCAAGCATTCAAACACTCACAGAAGGAGTTCAATTCATCATTCATCAATATTCAAAATGGTCTAACCTAAAATGAACTCCTAAAGGCCTTTTTATAGTATTAGGCATTATTACATAGATGGGCCCAAAAGTGACTCGAAATGGCCAATGGGTGAGCTAAGTCGGGATCGCCTAATCCTTTTGGTGAGTCGTCGATTAGTTGGCGATGTGCACTGCTCCTTTGCCTTCTCTCTTGATGGCTACTGTAACTTTCGGTGGTCTAGGGTCAATGGGCAATGCGTCGAATGTCCTCCATGCTCGCTGAATGGGCAGCCTTCTCTTGCAGCTCATTGGATCAATTGGAGATCTTGGAACCCTTGCCAAAGGGCTTTGGTGAGTCGCCGAAGTGTCCTGCACCTCACCGAATGGAGTTCATTCTTCACTTGGTCCTCCTCGCTTCGTTAGGCTTCCCACGCTCCAATCTATCATCCAAGCATGGTGTTGCCCAACTAGGAGTTCCTTCAAGGTCCATATGTTCCCATGCAAGGCATGGAACCCCCTCATTGGCATCCATACATGCCAAACAACCTCCATCTTTGTGAGCACTCCATCAAAGCATTGAAGTTCGTGAATGGATAGCCTTGATGTAATCCGTATTACATCATTCTCCCCTTCTTGAAAAGGATTCGTCATCGAATCCATACCTTGCAAAACCATAGGGGAAGCAAACAGTACAAAGATCCTCATGGCATGAGGGTTAGCATTAGCAATAACAATTTCATCAACATGACAAGGATGCACAAATTTAACATATAACCAAGCATCACAAATATCAACAAAGGGTTTGCAACCTATCAAAGTAATCAATACTTAGCTAAGAAAGAGACATTGACAAACAGGTAGACCTAAGTAGCCAATACACATTAACAAGAGTATGTAAGCCCTCATTGGTTCCACATTCAAACAAGCACAAGGCCTCCCTTATGTCAAGTTGCATATGAACATTTTCATACCTAAGTGCAAAGGCACAAGGAGTGTTGACCCAAATTAAGACCCCATCCAATGCACTAGATAACTTCAAGAGAGTGATTATTCCCAATTCATGAGCACGTTCAAGTACATAAGTATCCCCCACCCAATTGGTAAATATACCTCATTCAAGCACATTGGATCAAGTAATAACACCACAGAAGAATCATGCAAATGACAGATGGTGTTACTACCTCACTCAGCACACTTAAAGATGACACTGGGGTCAAATGGAAAAGGATTGCATAGCATCGAGTCAAGGAGACTCTCATTTTCCCTATTTATACCACTACTAACATAAGATATGCAACCCACATAAGTATGAGTAGCATCATATGCAAGTAGATAAAAGTGAGTTCTCAAATCCAAACCTTGTAAAACCATATAGGTCATAAGTAAGAAGCTTATCCTCTTAGCATGATGGGTAGTACAAAAGTTAGCACTTAAAACATTTAATCGAGGAGACTCAAACTCTAGGAACAACCAAACATTTTCTATTGTCATGGCTATTAAGATCACAAATGGAGAACAAGGAAAATGGTTATTCTTCTTAACAACATGGTAGTACCACCCAACTGATGATACTCCCACCAGTTCAAATACCCTCAAACATCCACCGGGATCAGCAGTGATGCAATATGGATTTCATCAAGGTCAATTACTAGAAGCCAAGCTCAAAACCTTCAAAGGATGCAAGGGTTATTTATGAATATGGAGGTGCTCGAGATAGTGTTGATGAAAAAAAATAACTTTTATACCTTCAATGTTACAGAAGAAGGCATTGTTGGCGAGCAGGGCCCACTTGGTGCATCGCCCAAAGGCTTAGGCGATGGTCCCAGATCGCCTAATGTCCCAGAACGTGACCATGGATGAATATCATGCAGAGAAGCTCGCCTACAAGGTTGGCGCATCGCCCAACCCACTTGGTGACCTGACCCAGCTCGTCTAGTAGGTTGGTGGATCTCCCAACCTACTTGGTGATCCGACTCAGTTCGCCCATTGTCATTCCGGGTCACTTTTGGGCCCTTTTATGTAAAACCTATAAATAGCTAGCAAGGGTTCATTTTAGACTTAGACTATTTTGAATATTGATGAATGATCATTTTAACTCCTTGTGTGAGTGATGAAAGCTTGGTAAGCTTTTGTTGAACATTGATTGGAAACGAGGGTTGCTTGGGATCTTGATTCCCTTGAGGTCTTCGTAAGAGGTATGTGCTATTGTAGGATTAACGGATTGAGATCATTGGGTTTAATATACCCTTTGATTGGTTTTTGTTTCCTTTATGTGTTTCTATCTATTTATCTTGATTAGGTGCTAGTGTAGGGGTTGTAATTGGAGGTTTTAGGATTTCATACATCCTTTAGTTGCCAATTGTTCCTCTTCTTGTGTCTCTTCTTCTATATTTTGTTTTGTTTCTGCATCGATTGTGATTCCCTTTGTGAGAACTACATCAGTTGGTATCAGAGTCAAGCTTAGTATCGTTCCTACGATTCTAGTCTTGGGTTTGTTGCTACAAAAAAATTTGTTCATTTTCGGTTTTGTGAATTTGCTAAAATGGGTTTCTTAAAATTAAGTCTTGTTTGAGTTTGTAAGGTTGGAATAGTGTTCTCCAACCCTATTTGAGTTTTAGGCTGAGATTGGAAGGAGTTTGGAGGCTTGTTGAAGAATCCAACATTGAAGACTTGAAGAAGCTTGAAGAAGACAAAGTGGGTTTTAATATTTGAAGGATCTGGTTTGGAATTGAAGGTTAAAAAGTATTGGGTGTTGTTCCCCATATCAAGGAAAGCTTTCACCTAAATTTTTGTGAAATTTTGAGACAAAAATTCTAAGGATTTTATTTTGCTGTTCATCTTGTTCTTGAAGATTCTTGAAGAACATTCATCTCTTCAAGGAAGAGGATATTTGAAAAAGCAAGTGTTTGATTCAAAAGGGGAAGAAAGAGAAAGAGTGAAGTTGTTTGTATGAGGGAAATTACTAAAAGGGGTAGGTCCTAAAGGACAAAGGGACAAGAGCAGAAGGGACCACCAGATTTTGAATTTCAGAACATTGAATGAGCTGCAGAAGGTCCATTGGACAAGCACAAGCGGGTATCGCCCAAATAGTCGACGCCTCGCCCTTTGGGTAGGTTGTCCGCTGAATTGGCCACCCATTTGAGGGAGCTACTGGAGCATTCGGCTGAACCAAGCCTTGGTCGCCGAGTCCCATTGGTTCATCGCCGAACTACCACCCCTATCACCGAGTTGCCTTATCCGTTTGCAGAGTTTAGCGAGTCCATCTTCAAGTTGACGAGATGAACTTCAACTTAGGCAAAGAAAACAAGTCATTCCGCGATCGGAAACTCTAGTTACTCCTAATTTCATGTTCTAATTTCTTAGTTTCCTTTCTTTAGCTTCTAGTTCATTGTAAAGAATCCTAAACTGATTTTCAACTCGTAAATACTCTACTTGTTGACTATTGGTTATTGAATTCATTTCTTTGTTTGTGCCTTTTCTTTTCGTGCTTTTCTCGTTTTTACTTCGTAGTTAATTCTTGAGTCCAGTCCGTTTGTTTAATCAAGTCGTCCGTTCTTCTTCAAACAAGAATCCATTCCAACCTAGAGTTGAAATTGGTACCTGGTGATCGATGGAATATAACAATCAACATCAGTCGTGCCAATTGAGAGGCAATCAAAGATGTGTAAACACGAGTGATTGTGAGTTCAATTTATTAACGCTAACGTTGTATGCTGCTAGTTTTTGTGAGTTGTTTTAATGTCAGGTACAACGGAGGCAGGAATAGATACTCAAGCACCCATCAGAGAAATTACATTGGCAACTTTGTTGGAAGCGTTGAACAATGTGAGAGGTGATATAGCACGGATGGACGGTTGGATTGCTATGGTGGAAGGTCGAATCAACTCCAATGACTTTACACCACAAGCTACCTTTTGTGCTTCTACAAGTGGGCACGAACACACTCACTCTCCTACTCTCACACCCAGAACCCTCCACCAAGCCTTGCACCCAACATTTGTGCAATTGGGTTCAAATAGACAAAGTACCCATCGACCATTCCATTTTCCTCTTAGTCAAGAATCTCCACCAAATCAAAGCCATCCTTACCAAAACACCACCTAATCGAAATATTCCCTACCAAAAACCACAACCACAACCCAATCCCATGAATGAGGTGAGGATTGATGAAGATCAAGGAGGTTATGAGGGTGAAAGTGAAGAAGCCCCATTGAATGAGTGACCAAGGAATCGACAAAGAGGTCAATTGTTGCAAGGTGGACCAAGAGGTAGATTGGGTCCAATGCCATTTGAAATGAGGCAACATGGGAACCACCCCCAAGGTGGAGACCAATGGGATGTCAATGTCAATCAAGAAGTTGGTCAAGAAGTTAGAGAAGGACATGGTAACCGTTATCAAAGGGGTTACTACCACAATGGCCAAGGTGGCCATGGAGGCCGGATGTTCGTATCAATTCTTTCAAAATGACTTTTCCAACATTCAAAGGGGAATGCAATCCCGATGCTTACTTAGAATGAGAGTCGTAATGTGACCAAAATTTCAATGTGAATTAATTGGCAGAGGTCAAAAGTAGTTGTTAAGTTATCGCCCAATTCGAGGGGTATGCTGTCACATGGTAGGAATACATGAAGAGGTATTAGTTAATTGTCCAAGAAGGTCATCCTCCACCATGGCCCGAGTTGAAAAGATTGATGAAAGCCAAGTATGTTCTGGAAAGATACCGCCAAGGATTAGTTACCAAATTGTATAACTTGATGCAAGGAAGCAAAAATGATGAAGCCTATCATGATGAATTCCAAAACATCGTCATGAAGTTGGAATATAGAGAAATTGAAGAGCATGTCGTGATTCGCTTCAGAGTTGGGTTGAACAAAGAGATCTCTTTGAAGATGACCATTCATAGGTTTGCCACTTTGAATGATGTATTTGAGGCATCCCATGAGATAGATCTAGAATTCAAGGAGGAGAAGGTGGCTAAGTACAAGACTTCATCTTCTAATTCTTGGAGCAAGAACAAAGGGGGTACTCAAACATCGTCGGGTTGGAACAAGGGTTCGGATGTTAAGAAGCCTTATGAGAAGAAGCCCTTCGAAGGAAACACTCCAAAGTACCTACCAAGAAACAAAGGTATCACTGAACCAACCAAGTTCCCTAAAGGTATTCAATGTCACAAATGTAGGGGATGGGGTCATATAATGTGTGAGTGTCCTAATCGATTGATTGCTCTACTTCAAGGAGGGGAAATATATCTTAGTGAAGAAAAGGAGCAAGAAGAAGGTTGTGAAGAGGACCCTCAAGAGGAGGATTAGTTTAAAGATGGAGAAGATGAGGAACCAGACCTATGTGTCAAAAAAGGAGGGAGTGTCGCTCCTCTATATGTGGTGAGACAAGCATTTGTTAGTAAGGCCTTGGATGATCCGATCCAAAGAGAGAATCTATTTCACTCCAAATGCTTCATCAAGGATAATGTATGTTCCTTAATCATTGATAGCGGGAGTTCTGCAAATGTTGCTAGTACCGCATTAGTGGAATTCTTAAAACTTCCTACCACTAAGCATGCTACACATTACAAACTTCAATGGTTGAGTGAGTGTGGAGAATTGAGGGTGCATCGACAAGTGATGATCAAGTTTAATATTGGGAAGTATCAAGATGAGGTTCTATATGATGTGGTCCGAAAGCACGTTTGTCATGTGCTACTCGGGAGACCTTGGCAACATGATCATTCATCCAAATATGATGGGAGGACCAACAAGTATTCACTTGTGTTGAATGATCATAAATATGTTCTTCATCCTATTTCCTCCTCTCAAGTCAATGATATTTATCAAAGGATGAGTGAGTCGAGGGAAAAGAAGAAGTGTGAAGAGGAACATGTGGAGGCCGAGAGCCAAGAAGAGGAGGAGAGGAGGAAGTTGAAAGGAAAGGCCTAAGTATTGTTGGCTAATTACAAAGAAATAAGGGAGGAAATTGAGTCTGAAAGTTCTTTGATCCTTATCACACATAGGGATCATGTACTAAAAACTAACCAATCTCATTCTTCCCTTCCCAATTCTATTTCATTTCTTTTGCAGGATTATGAGGATGTCTTCCCAAAGGAACTTCCAAGTGGATTGCCCCCTCTCCGAGGAATTGAGCACCAAATTGATTTTGTGCCGGGATCACAATTGCCAAACAAGCTAGCGTATCGAAGCAATCCGGAGGACACCAAGGAGCTACAACGGCAAGTTGAGGAACTCCTCAACAAATGTTATGTGAAGGAGGCATGAGCCCATGTGCCGTGCCGGTTCTATTGGTTCAAAAGAAAGATGGAACATGGCGCATGGGTGTTGATTGCCAATCCATCAATAGAATTATGGTAAAATATAGTCATCCTATTCCTAGATTAGATGATATGCTTGATGAATTGAATGGCTCTTGTGTGTTTTCAAAGATTGATTTTAGGAGTGGTTTTCATCAAATCCGGAGGAACCCCGGTGATGAATATTAAACCGCATTCAAGACCAAGTTTGGTCTATATGAATGGTTGGTGATGCCATTTGGTCTCACTAATGCTCCTAGTACCTTTATGCGTCTCGTGAATAATGTGATGAAACCCTTTATAGGGAAATTTGTGGTTGTCTATTTTGGTGATATCTTGATTTATAGCAAGACCATGCATGATTATGTTGAGCATTTGAGATGTGTGTTTGATGTGCTTAGGAAGGAACAACTTTATGCTAATGTTGATAAGTGTTCATTTTATGTGGATGAAGTTACCTTCTTGGGTTTTGTTGTGAGTTCAAGAGGGGTTGAAGTTGACGTGTCTAAAGTTGATGCTATTAAGAATTGGCCAATTTAGAAATCCATAAGTGATATTCAAAGCTTTCATTGGTTGGCTAGCACCCCCCTTGACAAAGGTAATGCGAAAGGATAAACCTTTTAAGTGGGGAGAGAAACAAGCCAAGGGTTTTGAGGCTTTAAAATCTATGCTTAGTTCCCCTTCTTTGTTGCAATTACATGATTTTGATAAAACGTTTGAAGTGGAATGTGATGCTAGTAAAGTAGACATTGGAGCCATCTTAATGCAAGACCAAAAGCCCATTGCTTATTTTAGTAAAAAGCTAAAAGGTGCTACTTTGAATTATTCCACTTATGGTCTTGAATTGTATGCCTTGATTAGGGCTTTGGGTAATTGGCAGCGTTACTTGTGGCCTATGGAATTTTTCATTAGGACTGATCATGAGTCCCTAAAGCATATTCAGGCCCACGGAAAGTTGAACAAGAGGAACGGCAAATGGTCTGTATTCCTTGAAACTTTCCCTTATGTAATCCAATACAAAAAGGGAAAGGAAAATGTGGTGGCTGATGCCTTGTCTAGAAAACATGTGTTGATAAATACTTTGCCTTCCAAATTGATTGGCATTGAATGTTTGAAGGCATTGTATCCCAAGGATCCCGTGTTCGCTCAAATCTTCAAAGATTATGAGGAATGGGAGAGGGAAAGGTGTATGAGGGATAGTTCTTCTACTCCCTATTCCAAGTTTGATGGTTTCTTGTTCAAAGGTGAGATACTTTGTGTGCCTCTGAGCTCTTGGAGAGAACTATTTGTGAGGGAGGCATACAATAGGACTTTAATGGGTCATTTTGGTATTGAGAAAACTAGGGGAATTCTTGAGGAACAATTCTATTGGTCTAAAATGCATAAAGATGTTGTTCGAATTTGTGGTCAATGTGTTAAATGTCGACGTGCTAAGTCACGCCTCCTTCCCCATTGTTTATACACTCCCCTCCCCACCCTTCAAAGGCCTTGGTTTGATATTTCAATGGACTTTGTTTTGGGTTCGCCAAGGACCAAAAGAGGTAGAGATAGCATCTTTGTCGTCGTTCACCGATTTTCAAAGATGGCTCAGTTCATTCCCTGTCATAAATGTGATGATGCTACCAATGTAGCGTCTTTGTTTGTTGAGCATGCTGTTAAATTGCATGGAATTCCTCAAACCATTGTAAGTGATAGGAATCCAAAATTCCTTAGTCAGTTCTGGAAGGAATTGTGAGGTAGACTTGGTACAAAGTTGTTATCAACTTCGTGTCACCCACAAACTGATGGCCAAACTGAAGTTGTGAATAGAACCTTGGTTCTATGTTTCGTGCCATCGTGTAGGGAAAGTTGGCCTCGCGGGAGGAACATTTAACTTTAGTTGAGTTTGCATATAATCGAGCTATTCATAGTATTATTGGCATGAATCCATTTGAAGTGGTTTATGGTTTTAACCCCCTAACCCCTTTAGATCTCACTCCTCTTTCTCGAGTTGTTGTGTTAAGGTTAGATGGGAGTGAGAGAACTGAAGCCATGTGGAAGCTACATGAAAGGGTGTGGCTGCACTTAGAGAAGTCGAACAAAGATGTAGCAAAAAGGGCTAACAAGGGCCGTAAGGGGATCGTGTTTGAACCGGCTGATTGGGTGTGGGTACACTTTCGTAAGGAGCGTTTTCCCACCCATCATAGGATGAAGTTGATGCTGCGAGGTGATGGACGATTTCCAGTTATTGAGCGGCTCAACGACAATGCCTACAAGGTTGCCCTTCCTCCAGAATATCAAGTGCGCAACACTTTTAATGTGTGCGACCTGTCCCCTTTTCCAACTGTTGGTGATGATGATCCGTCGAATTTGAGTACAAATTCTTTTCAAGAAGGAGAGAATGATGCAATAAGAATTTCAACAAGGCCATTTACTGGAAGCCAAGCTCAAGACCTTCAAAGGATGCAAGGGTTATTTATGAAGATGGAAGTGCTCGAGATGGTGTTGATGACAAGCAAGGACTTTCATACCTTGAAGATTACAGAAGAAGGCACTATTGGTGAGCAGGGCCCACTTAGCGCGTCGTCCAAAGGCTTAGGTAATGGTCCCAGATCACCTAATGCCCCAGAACGTGACCATGGCTGAAGATCACGTAGAGAAGCTCACCTACAAGGTCAGCGTATCGCCCCACCCACTTGGAGACCCGACCCAGCCTGCCTAATGCTCCATTATGTGATCATGGCTGAAGATCACGCAGAAAAGCTCGTCTATCAGGTCGGCCGATCGCCCAACCCACTTGGCGACCCAACCCAGTTCGCCCATTGTCATTCTGGGTCACTTTTGGGCCCTTTTATCTAAAACCTATAAATAGCTAGCTAGGGTTCATTTTAGACTTAGACTATTTTGAATATTGATGAATGATCATTTTAACTCCTTGTGTGAGTGATGAAAGCTTGGTAAGCTTTTGTTGAACATTGTTTAGAAATGAGGGTTGCTTGGGATCTCGATTCCATTGAGGTCTTCGTAAGAGGTAGGTGCTATTGTAGGATTAACGGATTGAGGTCATTGGGTTTAATATACCCTTTGATTGCATTTTGTTTCCTCTTTGTGTGTCTATCTGTTTATCTTGATTAGGTGCTTGTTTAGGGATTATGATTGGAGGTTTTAGGATTTAATACACCCTTTAGTTGCCAATTGTTCCTCTTCTTGTGTCTCTTCTTCTATCTTTTCTTTTGTTTCCGCGTCGATTGTGATTCCCCTTGTGAGAACTACATCAAAAAGGGTAGAAAGCCCACATAACTAGATCTAGTGCCCCTCCATTTATCAGGATGGCACTCTGTCCTCCCAACAACATACTCCACTCAACACCATGAGCATCATCATATGTAAACAAGTAATAGAGAAAGGTGTCCGGCAATTCAACTTCCTCCAAGATGTTTTCATGGGTATGACTACTAATAGATTCAAACTCATAAGTCATACCATTGACAATTGGGACACACCAAGAAGAAAAGGGAATGGGAAAACAAACACCACCTTCCTCATCATCATATATTTTCCCTACAAGAGTACTCTCATTTTCTAAGAAGAGATTTCCATCTTTGGGAGGAAAAGCTTCATACCATAGTGGGTTATTATAGCAAGTATAGTTATCAAGAACTATACTACTTTCATGATTCTCACCACTAGGTACATCGCTAGGAGTGATTTTATCATCTTCAAATAGGATATTGTACTTACAGAGGGAATGATCAACTACTAGGGAATAATTAAAACATTCAAGTTCACCGTAAAAAAGACACATCAATTTTCGAAGCATTTTCAAGCACATGATTTCTATGAGCAAAGCAAGCAATTGGATCTTCCACAATAGATATGCTCAAAGAGTCACTCCTAATCAGATGATCAACATTCTCATTAGTGCCACCAACTTGAGGTTCCTTAATCACATTACAACGACCCTCAACCTGTGGACTACACTTAAAACAGGTTGATCAACACAATCATTACAAAATAATGAGCTAGCATTCAAAGCATAGGTGTCAACACTAGGTGGACACAAATCTATCTTACTAGAAGAATCAATTCGGTCATCAATAGGATCAACTAGTGTATCCACATTCTCAACAAGCACATTATCAACACATGGTAAAGAATCAATAGGCTCACATAAAGACAAGCTAACATTCATACTTTGCTCATTTGCAATGGTAAAAGTGTTAAGATTAGCTATTGTACCTTGACGCCCGCAAGAAAGATCTTATTTACCTTGGATGTTGAAACATCCCATTAGTGCATTGATCACACCTTCAACCGTAGGCTCTTTGGCGGGAACTTGTGTTCCTCCATTCTTCATGTTTGTACCTACATAAGAATCCTTACCAATTGAAGGATGAACAACAATATTAGATTGAGATAGTGGCAACCCTCTCACTTCACTCCTCTCAACCTCTCCTTTTTCACTCTGAGATTGCCACCTTGCTTTCCCTTACTCCTCTCAATCTTTTGTCTCTTATTTTTCACCTTAGGAAGAGGAAATAGAGGTGTTCCCCAATGATCCACAACATACTTGTACCCATTCTGCTCGTTTGGAACACCATGTTCAGTAAACCAATTGCCCCCCAAACTTAAGTGACAAGAAGCCATGGGCATTATATCACACCAAACCTTCTCATAGTATTTACCATGTGTGAAAGAGACTCTTACTCCTTTGGTAACTTTATATCCCTCCATGGTGTATGGATAAGTCCTTTGTAGTCGAGGTAGTCCCAAGTAGGCTACCACCTCTGGAGTGATGTAGTTTAGGTTGTACCCATCATCGAGGACAAGGTCAAGTCCCAAAGCCCCACAAATGCCAACCTTTATCTAACAACTAGTCTTCTCGGATCGACATTGAAAAGCTTTGTGCACCCCTTTGGCACATACCTGGACCTCATCAACCTCTTCAATTCTTTCCATGTCAATAGGTAGGTATTTCCTTGGAGTGTTCGGAGCCTTCCCTCTTTAGTCCACCAACCCAATGCAAGACCTTTCAAATGAAAAAGGGTATATAAGGGTCGCTCTTGACTTCTCAAATCATGGGTTTGGAAAGTCTTCTCACATTGCCACTCCCAATCAAGATATGCCTCGGGATCACGCCTTCCTTCAAAGATAGGAAAATCAATCCTTTTGGTACGGAGAACCTTAACACTCCCTCATACTTGCCTTGGTTGCCATATCCCAAAAAGTGTGCATTACCATGAGAAGTATAGGATATAGTATCCTTAAACTTTACATTTGCACACTCTCTCCGTCCCCTCGGATAACTATGACTTGAGTTAGTGTAGCCACACACACTACTTCGACTCTAGTAAGGATTAGCACAAGAGTAAGAATATGAATCTTCACAAGCCTTAGGGGCATACTCCTCATACTTCTTATATAATAGATTATTATACCACACCTTACCTTCATCCTAGGAGTGGGAAGTGTAACATGTTTCGGCATTGTCACGACCCGAGAGCATCCTGTAGTCGTAACATGGCGTAGTTGACCTCGAAGGGGTCGCATACAAGCTCTTAGCACATTCTTAACATAAGATAAATACAAAATACAGAAGAATTTAAAACTTTTACATTCGAAGTCATTTTCTCTTAAAAGCAAATGGAACACTTTCTAGACTTTGTATCAAACCATCTATTAGAAATTTATAGAATAACTCTTAGGACACAGCCCATACAATAGTTTCAACATGAATAATAAAGACATAAAGTAAGTGGGTTTCATCCTCGAAGTTATGAGGACTCACCAAGATCTTCAACTCTTCTAAGCCCTTGAAACCTAGCCTTCAAACGAACTCAATCTCCAAGACCCTACATTTTGTTAGAATGTAGGCAATATGTGTTAGTACAAAACGTACTAAGTATGAAAGCTAGAATACATCATAAAAGAATCTCAAATGGTTAGTCAACATAAGACATAAGCACAAGAGATAATAACAAGTCATAACATAATCATTATAGTCATTACATGGTCTCCAACATAAGCAACATAAACATATAAGTCAACATAAGGTATAATAATGAACATAGGAGACAAGACATAGTAAGTAGAATGGACTCTTGGTCATCTTTACCCTCATAGTTTAAGTGTATAGTCAACTCTTAAGTCTTTCTACCACAAGGGTACCACACTTGTAGGTAACCTCAAGGCACCCTTGTGCAATGCATAAAGAGCATCCCATAATACCCCTCGCGCTAAGAATCACCTTGAAGTCATCCTAGTCATATTCACCCTCCTTTGGTATCACTATTGACTTACTTTAAGTAGACAAGGGTACTATCACCTCTTAGTCAATCATGTCTTATAAAGCATCTATAGTAACTATCATTCAAGCATAACTCATGTAAGACAACACTTATTAGGTAACCTTTAGTCATACTTGTGCAAGGCATGAGTATCATCCCATAATACTACTCATACTAAGTACTCATTTAGGTCATCATACTCATGTTCCCTAATTAGAGACTAGCCCTTCTTTTTCAAGTATAGGAACTCTAGGATGACACTTTGCTAAGTCTATCTAGTTCCTTCTTGTTTGAACTCTAAGAGATACTACCCTAGGTACATCTAGTTCATCATGTTTGAACTCTTGGAGATGCTACTTAAAGCATAATCTAAGTTCACTAAACTTGAACTCTTGGAGATGCCACTTAAAGCATGATCTTAGTTCATTATAAAGTTGAACCCTATGAGATACTTTTTTTTATCATGTTTAAGTTCATTTATCATTATGGACTCTATGAGGCCTTACTTAGGCATATCTAAGTCCCTTCATACTATTGACATTATGAGGTACTTACTAACTTGTCTTAGTCCCTCATTACTTAGAACCCTAGGATATACTATATTGAGTACATCTTAGTTCATCATGTTTGATCTCTAGGATATACTACACTAGGTATATCTTAGTTCATTAAGTTTGGTCTCTAGGAGAAGCCCTTTCAAGCATAATCTTAGACCATTACTTGCATTGGACACTAGGAGATGCTTCATTATGCATAATTTTAGTCCATGAGGTTTGAACTCTAGGAGATGCTACATTTAGCACAATCTTAGTTCATTACTAATCTTGTTTACTTGGGATATTGCCTTAATCGACATGAGAACATATGATCTCTCATGGTGTTACCCACACCATCAAGGGTTGGTCCACTTTCCAAGGTGGAACTGGTTTGTTAGCTTAGTCGGATCCACTAGCTAACTTCTTATGGGGAATGTAGTTAAGGGATACAAAGATTTCTACCAGAAACCCAAACTCCACTAGGTGAGGTTTCCATCTCATGAGACACACTTGGGGAAATTAATACTCTTCTAGGTGAGAGATCCCTTGTGGAAAGCCCAAACTAACTCTGTGGGAACCTCCATGAAAGCCCAAACTCATCTAGGTGGGAACGTATATTCTCATTTCAATATCCTCTCGGTGCTAGGCATAAATCCCACAAGATAATCATTAAGTCTCTACTAGGACTTAAGTTAATGGAAAGGTGTTCTTGATCCCCAACCCATGCTAATACCTCTTTTAAACCATGTGTGAGCCACTATCACAATCCATGACCTAGGTATAAAGACTCTCTATCCTTAGGTTCAATTAGTTAGGAGAAGTCCTTCAATCCTAGACCATTACTATGTGAGAAGTCTTTCATGTTAAGTCATATTCATACCTAGCATCATGTCTAGAATTCTTCATTAGGCAAGTATATCATTTTGACCTAAGTTATTCTATAACTTCCTACCATCTATGAGTCATAAGGTGATCTAGGTAGTTAAAGGTATCTCAACACCATTCTATTCCTTAGCCTTGGATTCATATGTAGGTTTTACTCTCAAAGCCTTAGAATCTAAAGAAAATCATGATATATTCACTATAGAGCCCTAGTGATCAACATTCATCACTACGATTCATCATTATCAACAACTCTACATCATGGAAGCATATTATGAACCTAGATTACAAGACATTCAATCACATTCTTTAATACTAGGTGATTCTAGTCATAATTCATCATATAGGTTCAATTCTAACTTCACAAGTCAAGATCAATCATGTAGTATAGAGTCTAGTTCAATTAGTGTCTAGATAGTCCTAATCTTGATCAATTACTACTCACAACATTGATTTAGGAAGGTCACTCATGAACCTTTAATTTCACCTCTACTAACATCAACCCACATTCATCAAATTAGACTAGGGTTACCATTGAAATTACATGAAATCATCACAATATCATCAAATAAAGACAATTCAATCAACATTGGGTGATATCCAATAGATTGGAGTCTCACCCAAGCCCAACCCACAATGTGGTCTTAACCCTAGCTAGACTTTGGGTTCTTTGAGTTCACAATTGGGTGGAATATATGGGGCCTCCATGGGTGGAAGAACCCATGGATGAAGTAGATTACATACCTTGAATTACAGCCTTAAACTAAGCTTGAATCAATGGTGAATTCGTCCAAGAAGCTGCCCTTCTTGTTCTTCTTCTTCTAGAGAGATGATTTTTGGAGAGAGTTTTGGGGTCTTTAGTTGGGTGAGTTAGAATAATTAGTTTAGGGTTTGATTAAACTTATATAGGTGGTTAGATAACCTATTAACCGACCTACATTAACCCCTAATTAATAACTAGCCCAACCCCTAACTTCTAACTTAAAAAGGAAAGCTGAAAAACTAGCAGCATCTACGTTTGGCCATCCACGGACCGTAGATTGATCTACTGTCCGTGGTTTGGTCTTGTGGTTTGGGTCTGGGAGTGTAAATATTGCAGGCCTCTAAAAAAAACTAAGTATGGACCTACGTTCTTGACCTACGGGGGTGTCAACCAACCTATTGGCCCTCAATGGCCATCCGTAGGTCACCTCAAAACTGTCTTAGTGAACTGTTTCGGGGGTTTTGGTCCCAAACGATTCCATTACTTAGTTTAGGGTGTTTGATTAACTAACTAACTAACAAACCCCCTAAGCCCTTAATCAATCAACCAACTAAACTCCAAATCACCAACTTAAAACTAACGCTCCAAAAGTTGGCAGCACCTACGATTGCCCATCCAGGGATCGTGGATGGGTCTACGGGCCGTACTGTGCCTCCATAGATTGGGCATGGATTGATCTACTGAACGTAGATAGCAACCATAGACCACCAAAGGCTGCCTTAGTGGACTGTTTTGGGGTCCCTCCTCAAGGACCCCTCGAGTGGTCTTTGGGGAGTCGTACCCGGACGTTTAACCCCTAAACATGTCCATCTAAGTATGGGAACCATTACTACAAGTTTTAGCCCTCAAACAACACACCAAACTTCAACGACAAGACACTAGAAAACACTAGCTCAAATGACTAGTTTACGGACGTTATAGTCGTTTCTTGACGTTTGACTTCTAAAATCACCAAACTAATTTCAAAAGCCATAATTCACCATTTAAACAAGTTGTCAACTATAAACTAATAAGTAAGGCTCTAGTTCAACCTACTAGATTTAGTCTAGAACTCAGTAGGTCAACTCACTAATTTATGGGGTGCTACAGGCATCATCATAGGAACCATCTTCACTCTCGGAGTGAGAGTAAGACCTCTCACATACTCCCTCACCATCATAGGAGTAACCGCAAGAGTTTTCTTCCCCTCTATCTTCACCATAAGAGTTGTGTTCAACATTTCTCTCATATCCTCCTCTGGAATAGTAGCTCTCATTCTCATTCGGCTCTTAATCATGGCTATCCTCATAGCCCCAATAATCACCATTATCCTCACATCGATAGCCCTCATCATCACAATAATAATCTCTCATATCACAGTGACATGGGTCAGAGGCAATGGAGGACATGCTTCCTTATAAATTCGTGTACCTACAAAGTGACAACTCACAAAAAAAACACAACGTTAGCGTTAATAAAATGAACTCACAATCGCTCGTGTTTACACACTTCTGATTGCCTCTCAAATTGGCGCGACTAATGTTGAGGATTGCTTATACTCAGTCGATCAAAAGGTCTCAATTTCTACTCTTCGTCAGAACAGATTTTTATTTGAAGAAGAATGGACGACTCGATTTAAGCAAACGGACTTGAATCAAGTAGTTAACTTTGAAGTAAAAACGAATAAAAGCACACAAAGAAAAGGTACTAACAAAGAAGTGAATTCAATAACCAATAGTCAACAAGTAGAGTAGTTACGAGTTGAAAATCAATTTAGGATTCTTGACAACGAACTAGAAACAAAAGAAAAGAAACTAGAATTAGGACCTGAGAAGAAAGGGTCATAAGATGAGCTTCCGATCGCCAAATGCACTATTTTCTTCGCCTAACGTGAAGTTCATCTCGCTAACTTGAAGATTGACTCGCCAAGCTTGACAATCTACCAAGGCAACTCGGCGATCTGGGTGGAAATGCGCCGAGTGGATTCGGCTACTAGGGCGTAGCTCGCTGAAATTTCCAGTATCTCCACCAAAATGAGGGCCAACTCGATGACCTAGCTGTCCAAAGGGCGAGACGCTGAGTGGAATGGGTGATCCAAGTGGGGATTCGCCCAAATTCCTCAAGCTGCACATGCACAACTCCAAAGATTGAACTGTTGTGGTCCCCCCCCCCTTTCCTTTGTCTTTTATGCTTTCCACTTTTAGGTAAATTCCTTTTGTACAAACACCTTTATACCTTCTCTTTAATCCTTTTTAGAATCAAACTCTTTCTCTTTTGAAGATTCCTTCCTTGAAGATTTGAATGTTCTTCAAGAACTTTAAGAACAACTATGAAGACCCAAAAATAAACTATTAACATTTTTAGCTCAAAATTTCACGAAATTTGAGATACAAGCTCTCTTAGATATAGGGAACAAACCCCAATACTTTTTAGCACTTAATTCCTTGCCTTTCTTCCAGATTTCAAAACCCACTTTGTCTTCTTCAAAGCTTCTTCAACCTTCAATGGTCGATTCTTCAATAGTGCACCAAACCCTTTCAAATCTCAGCCCTAGACTTAGATAAGGTTAGGGAACACTAATCCAAACTTGGAAACTTCAAACAAGACACAAATCAACAAACCAATTTCAACAATTTTCACAAAAAATGTTTTGAACAGTTTTTTTTATAGCAACAAACCCAAGACTAGAATCGTAGGAACGATACTAAGCTCGGCTCTGATACTAAATTATGTAATTCCTATAAGGGAATCATACTAAAATGCGGAAATTAAAAGATAGATAAATAGATAGACAGAAAAAGAGGAAACAAAGAGTAACCTAAGGGTATATTAAACCCAAAGACCTCAATTCATTAATCCAACAAGAAACACCTAACTCTTATGAAGACCTCTAGGGAATCAATATCTCAAGCAACCGACATTTCTAAACAAGGTTCACCAAAAGCTTACCAAACTTTCAAACACTCACACAAGGAGTTCAATTCATCATTCGTCAATATTCAAAATATTCTAACCTAAAATGAACTCCTAAAGGCCTATTTATAGTTTTAGGCATTGTTACATAGATGGGCCCAAAAGTAACCCGAAATGGCCAATGGGCGACCTAAGTCGGGATCGCCCAATCCTCTTTGGGGTCCTGGTCCCAAACAATTCCATGACTTAGTTTAGGGTCTTTTTAGCTCAAATGGGTGATTAACTAACTAACTAACCAACCCCATAAGCCCTTAATCAATCAACCAACTAAACTCCAAATCACCAACTTAAAACTAACACTCCAAAAGTTGGCAGCACCTACGATTGCCCATCCACAAGACTAAGTCTTGACCTACGGAGCTTATCCACGAGTCGTATATCAATCTACTGGCCGTGGATTGCAATCGTAGATCACATCAATCTTGGCAGTTTTGGGGACTATTTCGGGGTCCTCCTCAAGGACCCCTCGAGTGCTCTTTAGGGAGTCGTACTCGGACGTTTAACCCCTAAACATGTCCATCTAAGTAGGGGAACCATTTCTACAAGTTATAGTCCTCAAACAACACACCAAACTTCAATGACATGACACTAGAACACACTAGCTCAAATGACTACTTTTCGGACGTTTTAGTCGTTTCTTGACATTTGACTTGTAAAATCCCCAAACTAACACTAAAAACCATTTTTAATCATTAAAACAAGTTTCCAAATATAAAATAACACGTGAGGTTCTAGTTCAACCTACTAGATTTAGTCTAGAACTTACTAGGTCAACTCACTAATTTACGGGGTGCTACAAAACCCAACACTATGAAAGCTTACATACCTGAGAGAACTATCTTCTTGGAGCAATTTGAAGGAAAATCTTGAAAGATGAACCCTAGCCTTAGTGTTTCTTGAATTCCTTGAGCATTAGAATTTTTTGAGTGGATGAGAGGGTTATTTATGAAAACTGATTTTCTACACATTTAGGGCAATTTAGATGACCTCCTAAGGGTTTTTAGGACCAAAATACGCTTTGAGAAATAAAGAAATAAGCTGGGAGTCAAAATAATTTTTCGCCAGGCAGTGAGGCCCGTATTGGTTTCGGAATGCGCAGCCATCGCGGAGCTGTTGCCAGATTTGTGCGTCGTTAGTAAATCAGTCATAACTTTTCACTCAGAGCTCGGAATTTAGCAAACTCGATGGAGTTGGAAAGAGTTTTCGAAGGGCTTTAAGTTAATATCTTATGGGTCTCCTAACTCATCATGTATTAGAAGATCCTCAAGAAGAGAATGAGTTTGAAGATGGATAAGATGAGGAACTACACCTTTGTGTAAAAGAAGGAGAAAGTATTTCTCCTCTATATCTGGTGAGGCGAGCAATGGTTAGTAAGGCCTTGGATGGTCCGAGCCAAAGAGAGAACTTATTACACTCCAAGTGCTTCATCAAGGATAATGTGTGTTCCTTAATCATTGATAACGGGAGTTGTGCAAATGTTGCTAGCATTGCATTACTGGAACTCTTAAAACTTCCTATAACTAAGCATGCTACACCTTACAAACTTCAATGGTTGAATGAGTGTCGATAATTGAGGATGCATTGATAGTGATGATCAAGTTTAAGATTGGGAAGTATCAAGATGAGGTTCTATGTGATGTGGTCCCAATGCAAGCTTGTTATGTGCTACTTGGGAGACCTTGGCAACATGATCGTTCGACTAAACACGATGGGAGAACCAACAAATATTTACTTGTGTTGAATGATCATAAATATGTTCTTCACCCTATGACCCCCTCTCAAGTCAACAATATATATAAAATGATGAGTTAGTCAAGGGAAGCGAAGAAGTGTGAAGAGGAACATGTGGAGGCTGAGGGCCAAGAAGAAGAGGAAAGGAAGAAGTTGAAAGGAAAGGGCCAAGTATTGTGGGAAAATTACAAAGATATAAGGGAGGAAATTGAGTCCGAAAGTTCCTTGATCCTTGTCACACATAGGGATCATGTACTACAAATTACCTAATGTCATTCTCCCCTTCCCAATTCTATTTTCTTTCTTTTACAGGATTATGAGGATGCCTTCCCAAAAAGAGCTTCCAAGTGGATTGCCTCCTCTCCAGGGAATTGAGCATCAGATTGACTTCGTTGCGGGATCACAATTACCAAACAAGCCGGCTTATCAAAGCAATCCGAAGGACACCAAGGAGCTACAAAGGCAAGTTGAAGAACTCATCAACAAAGGCTATGTTAGACAGAGCTTGAGTCCATGTGTTGTGCCGGTTTTATTTGTTCCAACGAAAGATAGAACATGGCGCATGTGTGTTGATTGTCGGGCCATCAACAAAATAACGGTAAAGTATCGTCATCCTAACCCTAGGTTAGATGATATGCTTGATGAGTTGAATAGTTCTTATGTGTTTTCAAAGATTGATCTTAGGAGTGGTTATCATCAAATCTGGATGAATCCCGGTGATGAATGAAAAACCGCATTCAAGACCATGTTTGGTCTATATGAATGGTTGGTGATACCATTTGGTCTCACTAATGCTCCTAGTACCTTTATGCGTCACATGAATCATGTGATGAAACACTTTATACGGAAATTTGTGGTTGTTTATTTTGATGATATCTTGATTTATAGCAAGACCATGCATGATCATGTTGAGCATTTGAGATGTGTGTTTGATGTTCTTAGGAAGGAACAACTTTATGCTAATCTTGATAAGTGCTCATTTTATGTTGATGAAGTTGCCTTTTTAGGTTTTGTTGTGAGTTCAAGAGGGGTTGAAGTTGATGAGTCTAAAATTGATGCTATTAAGAACTGGCCAATTCCCAAATCCATAAGTGATATTCGAAGCTTTCATGGGTTGGCTAGTTTGTATAGGAGATTTTTCAAAGGTTTTAGTACCATTGCAGCCCCCTTGATCGAGGTAATCCAAAAGGATAAACCTTTTAAGTGGTTAGAGGAACTAGCCAAGGCTTTCTAGGCTTTAAAATCCATGCTTAGTTCCTCTCCTTTGTTGCAATTTCCTGATTTTGATAAAATGTTTGAAGTGGAGTGTGATGCTAGTAAAGTAGGCATTGGAGCCGTCTTAATGCAAGACCAAAATTCCATTGCTTACTTTAGTGAAAAGCTAAAAGGTGCTACTTTGAATTATTCCATTGATGATCTTGAATTGTATGCCTTGATTAGGGCTTTGGGTAATCGGTAAAACTACTTGTGGCCCAAAGAATTTGTCATTAGGACTGACCATGAGTCCCTAAAGCATATTCGGGCTCAAGGAAAGTTTAACAAGAGGCACGCAAAATGGATTGAATTCCTTAAAACTTTCCCTTATGTAATCCTATACAAAAAGGGAAAGGAAAATGTGGAGGCCGATGCATTGTCTAGAAAATATGTGTTGATAAATACTTTGTCTTCTAAATTTATTGGGTTTGAATGCTTGAAGACATTGTATCCCAAGGATCCCATGTTCGCTCTAACCTTCAAAGATTGTGAGGAATGGGAGAGGGAAAGGTGGATGAGGGATAGATCTTCTAATCTATATTCCAAGTTTCATGGTTTCTTGTTCAAAGGAAAGAGACTTTGTGTGCCCATGAGCTCTTGGAGAGAATTATTTATGAGTGAGGCACATGATGGGGGTTTAATGGGTCATTTTGGTATTAACAAAACTATGGGAATTCTTGAGGAACAATTCTATTGGCCCAAAATGCATAAAGATATTGTTCGAATTTATGGTCAATGTATTGAATGTCGACGTGCTAAGTCTCGCCTCCTCCCCCATGGGTTATATACCCCACTCCCCACTCCTCAAAGACCTTGTCTTGATATTTCTATGGACTTCGTTTTGTGTTTGACAAGGACCAAAAGAGGTAGAGATAGCATCTTTGTTGTTGTTGATCGATTTTCAAAGATGGCTCATTTCATTCCATGCCATAAACGTGATGATGCTTCCAATGTAGCATCTTTGTTTTTTGAACATGTTAAACTGCATGGAATTCCTCAAACCATTGTAAGTGATAGAGATCCAAAATTCCTTAGTCACTTTTGGAAGGAATTGTGGGGTAGACTTGGTACTAAGTTGTTATTCTCAACTTCTTGTAACCCACAAACTGATGGCCAAATGGAAGTTGTTAATAGGACCTTCGGTTCTATGCTTCATGTCGTAGTGCATGGAAAGTTGGTGTAACACCCCATATTCTACGTGTACTAGTTCTATTTATATGACGCTTATAAATTTCCTACGGTATAGTTATGGACTCCGTTTCCTATGGGACTAGAGACAATAGAATAGGTTTAAAGTTGTAATACCCCGTGCCTTCCAACACATATACGACTAAGTGAACTCAAAAACAATTTGAACTCGGGAAAGGTGGTATTCGCTGTAAAAGTCATAGTGGTCAAGTGTGTATTAGTTCTACGGTCTTGTAAAAAAACTAAGATTGGGAAAATGGTGTAAAATAAGTGAGGTGCTTGCTTGGGTAAACTATGCTAGTAGGTGACAATTAGGTGATGCACCTACTTAAAATTAGTGGACTGCATTTTAAGTGAAAAGGGCAAGTAGGTGATGCGCCTACTTAGAATTAGTGGACTGAATTTTAAGTTAAAAGGGGCAAGTAGGTGATTCACCTACTTAGAATAAGTGGAAAGAGCAAGTAGGTGACACACCTACTTAGAATAGGTGGACTGCATTTTAAGTGAAAAGGGAAATGAGGTGATGCGCCTACTTAGAATTAGTGGACTGAATTTTAAGTTAAAAGGGGCAAGTAGGTGATTCACCTACTTAGAATAAGTGGAAAGAGCAAGTAGGTGACACACCTACTTAGAATAGGTGGACTGCATTTTAAGTGAAAAGGGAAATGAGGTGATGCACCTACTTAAAAACTTGTGGCAGAACTTGAGTAGGTGATGCACCTGCTTGCTTAAAGTAAAGGACCATATTATTTCTCCAATTTACTAAGTGAAAACGTCCAGAAGGTACCTGTAAAGCACTCAAGCTCATCACAGCTCCCTCATCACTTATTCTCCAGAAAATTACTCCCAAGTAAAGCCGTAGAAGCTCCAAGAGTTTTGGTCTATAGCTTCACCATTAAAATCTGAAGGAAATAGGTGTTGTTAAAGTTCAAGTTGGTAAAACATCTCCCATATTAAGGAATTCAAGTGATAATCTGATTTAACATCAAAGTAAGGGGGAGAGGATAACCTAAACCTTGAAAAATCCAAGTCTTAGCAAGTGAGGTTTTTGTCCAACAAGGGTAAGCTATGGAAATTTTCATCCCTCTCTTGTTCTTGCATTGTTTGTGAAAGTTTGTATGTATTAATAAACTTAGGAGTGTTGCCTCTATATGGTGTGAGCTTGGTAAATGTTCAAGAAAGATGTGCTTGTTGGGACATCCATGGAGTGGAGTCTCCTTAAATTTTGATTGTGAGCTCATTTTGAGCATCTTAAATGTAATGTTAATGGGAACTAATGGGATGTTGGTGGAAAGCCGTGATTCATATTGCTACTTCCACATTGTGATGCATAGGGACTATTATGTCTATCGTAAAATAAGGGGGTGTGGCTGGATATGTGCACATAAGTCATCGGAACTGGTTAGAGGATAGAACATTGAAAGTGTAGTGATACATCACTTAATTGATTGGTGCATGAGCTTACTTTATGCCATCCCTTTGTATACTGTTTTCCAAATGTTATGAAAATCGAGGAATTTCGTAGGACCTTATAAGAAGGTTGTATAATGTATGAAAAAATTACAGGAGAATGGATGGAAGACCACCCTTGATGGGATCAATTATAAATTTACTGCCTATTACTATTTAGGTCTGATCAAGTAGCCCAAACTTGTTGATGAACTACTAATGCTAGTTTTATTATTTACTCCATTGTAGATAAATAATCTGGAAGGGAGATGGATAACTCATTGTAATATCCAGTGTTGTGTAGCAAGGTATGTAAGGCTATTCGATTCAATATTCTTCGGCATGAAATGTGTTACTTGCGATCAATATCAATAAGGAAATTTCCCAAGTTCTATTCCTAAGTAAAGGAAACATAGTGGTAGTGTACGATCTCCAAATAGCTAACAATATTTCCCCCTCTCCTTAGTGTATAGAATTACTTCATTATATGTTCACTAATCTATTCTTGTGTAATTATCCTCCTATGTGCTGGTACATAAATGGTATTTGCAAAAGCAAGTTTGGTGAATTCTCCTCTTAGTCAGTTGAAGTCAATCGTGTCATTTAAGATCACAAGTAATGCATTGTTACATATCTCCTTATGTCATTGTTACTGCCTTGAAGTATTATTTTCATGTCTTCTACTACTGGTCCGTAGTTCCAAATATAAAAAATGATTATTACCACCAAAACAACAATATCAAAGATTAAAGAATCTAAGTGAAGCAATCTGTATAATTATGGGTGGCTGCTCGAGGGAAAATGCCTATCATGGGTCTATCTCAATTTGTATAGAAGGGTGGTAGCTCAGGGGAGAAAGCCTAGCATGGGCCGACCCCAATTGGTATAAAAGGGTGGTAGCTCAGGGGCAAAAGCCTAGCATGGGCTGATCCCAATTTGTGGAATTATGAGAACAACATCCCAAGGGTTAAAATGCGAAGCATGGGTCATCCTATTCTATCACTGATCAATAGGTCATTTGTACCATATGCCTTATCAAGAGTATAATGTACAGTAAACTAAAGAAAAGAATGTAACATACACGATTCCATAAGTACAAGCAAAAGTGGTCTCTAATCCTTATCTATTGGTGTTTGGTTTCACTTGAGCTCTTAATTTACATATGGTTGTATTATGCCTTACATATTCAGTACATTCTTTCGTACTGACGTCCCTTATTGGGGATGCTGCATTTCATGTTGCAGGTACATGTACTCAACTAATAGATCTCCCTAATAGAAGCACATGATACTTAGCGGTTGTTGGTGAGCTCCAGGTTGATTCAAGACTTTATTGAGTCTTTACTATGCGTATTTTCCTAGTGGTACAGTCATGGATTCCAGTAGAGGCTTTGTAGACATTGTAAAGCTATCATTTGTATTCATAGTTTCACTTGTCAAATGTAACGGTTTAGCTAGTCAACATGTATTGTATACGAAACTTCTCATTAGTAAATCTATTTGTATAGTAGTTTACTTTCTCATCATAGGTCACTTGGGAAGCATGTGTTCATTTGGTACTTGTCCATCTAACCTAGGGTTGGGGTGTGACAAAAGTGATATCAAAGCAGTTCGTCCTAGGGAGTCTACAAAGTCGTGTCTAGTAGAGCCTTACTTATGAATGTGTTGCGCACCATATTTATAATTAGGGGGCTGCTTGGACATTTAGGAAATGTTACCTTCCTTCATAATCCAGATCGTGTGATAGAGCGAAGTTAAGAAGTCAATTTCCACTTTTACCTGATCATGTTATTCATATTATGGTTACTATGGTTAAAGTTATTGCTAGCTAAAATGTCAATAGACTATATTGAACTCATATTATTCGACCATCCCACCCCACAAGGTATGTACATGTTTTTATGTTATTTGCATCTAAAGTTGCATTTGTACAATATGTATCATGTTGGTTCAATTGAGAAAGATATAGTATGGTTATCCACATGCTTAGAAATGATGGGTTTGCGTAGTTATATATATGACCTGTAGCAATTCCAAGCACATCGTTTTAAGAGTATGTAACCAACTCTTGAGTTCTATATTTCCTCCATATTTATAGGATCTATTCCTATAGAGGAGACTCGTTCTTAGTTTGCTATTACATAGAATTTTCAGCTTACACATGTACTCGAAATTGATGCTGTTGAACCAGTTTCTTTTAGTTGGAAGAAGGCAGCGGCACAATCTGATAGGTGAATATATCAGTGCAATAGTGTTACTAGAGATGTATTTAATTGGCTGAGAAAGCCCAAATTCTGTCCATATATCATCTCGAATATGTTAATAGTTGGCTTTCTATATGGTATGTGGTAACCACGGCGAATAAGTGTTAATAACATTTGTATTCTTTTCATGGGTATAAAACTTAGGGATAATTGTGCTAATTGCTGCAAATGATATATGTATGGTAGTTCCTACTATAATCTATGTTTTGGCTATAGAGGATTAGTATGTGACTAAAGGGTAAGGTTAACAAAAGGAAAATTGATTAGTTAGACCTAAGTTGTGATTAGTTAGGTTACAACATAGTGGGATTCCAGTACATGAAACTACTAATTTGATTAGAAGGTACTTGTTAAATAGGAAAATTGTGAGATTGAAGCTTGAATGACACGGGCCGAATATGTGTACGTAGGGCTTCTAGTTACAAAGAGAAGGGACGTGTCAAATCCCCTAAACATATGAGTAGGGGTGATATGAGGTTGCTATAGAGGAGTGGGATAGGTGGTTATGAAAGAGTGATTGCTAAGTGTATGAGGCAAGAATAAGGTATCAACTCTTCAACCTTAACGAGTTATAACGGTGCACCCGAGAACAACTTTGTAAATCTTTTTAGACAGAAAAGTCATTTTAATATTGATTCCAGTCTTGATATTTGGTCTTGATAATAATGAAAAAAAAAGAGGGAAATAGAAAGGTCACATAGATAGAAGATACATGGACGTAGTTCATCTACATCATTAGTACAAAAGAGAAGTAAATGATACACATGTATAGACTTCCATCAAATTGAATAGAGCTACTACATGATTTATTTAATATATGCCAACAGTAATTCATTAATCATAGTCCAATTAAGGGAGAGGAAAAAATTGATCATATGCTAGTTATTCTTATTTGCTATCTTGCATGGAAAAAGAGTCGGAAGCACCCTCACTTGTAATAAAAAAAAAGAGGAAATCTATTATTAGTATGGCCGAACATATCTAGTTTAGCCCAAAGTAGCTAACTCTAAGATGTTATGAATCATCATATTACTTTATAGGTACCTGACATTTACATGTTACTAGAGTTCATGTTTTATGGTGCGTTCAAGCTTCACTATTTATTTTCTATTTTAACCTTCAAAAGGCACCGGATATTGAGTGTGATGTAACACACAAACTAGTAATGAAGGTAAAGTTGACCTCGGTTTCCTACTCTAGAAAATGAACTATTGAGGATTTTTTTTTCTATCTTAACTGTAGTATTTGTATTGACCTAGAAGGAGACAAGTTCCAATAGCAGAAGACCTATAAGAATTCTTAGGAGATTGAAGAGAGTATATGGAGAAATCAATTTTATGTGATTTTAGGTAAGTAAAGAATATGAGCAGAACTATCACACCCGTGACTTAATGCTTAATACAATGTGTTTGCCGTTAATATGGTAGAGTGGTTCTATATGATATCTCGTAGTTTCCAAAGATGGTCTGTTATGTAATTATACATGTTGCATGTTCTGTAAGTTATCTATTTGTATGTCATTTTCCCTTTGTGGATTACTTTCTCACATGTTACCTAATGTCATAGAGTGCTTGCATGCAAGTGTTATCCGCTTCAGAGCACCCTTGTTTATTGCTATATGTTTTCGTAGGACCTTATCCATACATGTTATTTATTGCACTGGTTACTTTCCATATGTCACTTTTCCAAATTGTGTGGGTACCGCAGGCAAATTGATATATGCTATGGCAAAATTAGTGCTCGTGGGTTTTATATGGATCACATATTACTTGTTTACATGTCATATGCATCATAAACCGTTTCCATATATATTACATGCCTCGTAGCCTATTTGCTTAAACATTACAGGCCTTATAGCATTTCTGGCCATGTGTCAATTTATAATATAACCCTCTGTGGTTCCCTGTAACACCTCGTATTCTAGCCTTGTGATGTAGTTATGGACTCGGATTCCTATGCGACTAGTGACAATAGAATATGTTTAAAGTGAGATAGTAAAAGGTGATATTTGATGGAAGAGTCAAAGTGGTCAAGTGCGTATTAGTGTTACGGTCTTGTAAAGAAACTAAGATTGGGAAAACCCTATAATTCATATGCGCTCCCTTTTGTTCTAGTCTGCATATGTGTCATACCCAATGTTACTTATTTCTCCATATACTATGCCCCTCTGTGGTTATTGACTTTAGTTTTGAACATTTTGGGAAAACGTTTCATTATATTATTATGTAGTGAAGATTTTGATAAGAAAAGGTTGGGCATATATGTAAAATTTATCACAACCATAGATAAATTACTTAGCATAATGACTCATCCGAGGGTATGACAAAAAATTTAGAGTTTATATTAACAAGTAGGCGTTATTATAAGACTCACTTATGAAAATTGTCATCAAATCTAGAAGGGAAAGTAGAACCCCGATAGGTTAGACCTATGATTTTATGTGTCCGTTCCACATAGTTTTTTTTTAGGAGATACTATAGTTATTCTTGATTGTTAAGGCCCGGAAGCTAAGCACAAAAGGTGTAACCTCCATTGAGGTGTTGTGGATGCACTAGAATATAACGTATGATACTTGGTAATAAAAGATGGTAGAGATCCTTAATGCCCCTCCTTATTCTAAACATCAACATAAGGATCTCAGATCATGTGGTCCCCTTATATGATCATAAGTCCTACTAGCATTTGTTCATTTGCTATGTCATTTGCATGTCTTGTGTTTATTAGGTATATTAAATTTCTTATTTGTATGAGTTCTACTTGTGTATCATCAATGAATTATATGGTCAAGAAAGGGGTTTAATTAGTCATATTTATATTTCATGAACCATATCTAGTGAGACATCATGCGAGACTTTTCTATGTGTTTTAGGTTATTCTATAGATTTTGGATAGTAGTTTTTACAAAAGAAACTATCGCAAATCTCCAAATGAAATTCCTAGATTAACCAAACTATAACTACACCTATCATTCGTGGAAGAATGATCATAAGAGGGGAAGGATGTAACACCCCGTATTCTAGCCTTCTGATATAGCTATGGACTCAGATTCCTATGCGACTAGTGACAATAAAATATGTTTAAAGTGAGTTAGTAAAAGGTGGTATTTGATGTAAGAGTCAAAGTGGTCAAGTGCATATTAGTGTTATGGTCTTGTAAAGAAACTAAGATTGGGAAAATGGTGTAAAATAAGTGAGGTGTTTGCTTGACTAAACTATGCTAATAAGTGACAAGTAGGTGATACACCTACTTAGAATTAGTGGACTTCATTCTAAGTGAAAAGGTTAAGTAGATGATGCACCTACTTAGAATTTTTAGACTGCATTCTAAGTGAAAAGGGCAAGTAGGTGATCCACCTACTTAAAAACCTGTGGCAGAAATTAAAGAGGTGATGCACCTGCTTGTTTAAAAGTAAAGGACCGTATTATTTTTCCAATTTATTAAGTGAAAATGTCCAAAAGGGACCTCTAAAGCACTCAAGCTTATCACATTTCTTTCATCACTT
Source organism: Solanum tuberosum (assembly GCF_000226075.1). Lineage (NCBI taxonomy): Eukaryota > Viridiplantae > Streptophyta > Magnoliopsida > Solanales > Solanaceae > Solanum > Solanum tuberosum. The sequence goes on from NW_006239041.1 coordinate 1,081,590, forward strand.
ATTCTCCAGGAAATTGCTCCCAAGGGAAGCCATAGAAGCTCCAAAAGTTCTTGTCTATAGCTTTACTATTAAAATCTGAAGCAAACCCTTTCTTTTTAATGTACAAGTTAGTAGAACATATCCCATCTTAAGGAATTCATGTGAATAATCTGAGTTAACATCAAGTCATGGGGGAGAGGACAATCTAAACCTTGAAAAATCCAAGTCTTAGCAAGTGAGGTTTCTGTCCAGCAATGTAAGCTATGTAAATTTTCATCCCTCTCTTGTTATTGCATTGTTTGTGAAAGTTTCTATGTGTTAATGAAATAAGGATTGTTGTCTACATATTGTGTGAGCTTGGAGGAAGGATGTGCTGGTTGGGAAAGCCATAGAGTGGAGTCCCCTTAAATTTTGATTGTGAGCTTGTTTTGAGCATGTTAAATATAATGTTAGTTGGAACAAACGGGATGTTGATCGGAAGCCGTATGTTCATATTGCTATTTCCACATTGTGATGCTTAGAGACTATTTTGTGTATCGGAAAAGAAGGGGGTGTGGCTGGATATGTGCAGAGAAGTCATGGGAATTGGTTATAGGATAGAATATTGAAAGTGTAGTGATACACCACTTAATTAAGTGTTGCATGAGCTTATCTCCTACCATCTCTTTGTATATTATTTTCCAAACGTTACGAAGCTCGAGGAGTTTTGGAGGACCATATAAGAAGGCTGTATAGTATATGAAAATAAATAGAGGAGAATGGGTGGGAAGAACACCCTTGATGGGATCAATTATATATTTACTGCCAATTACTGTTTTGGTCTGATGAAGTAGCCTAAACTTGTTTATTAGATACTAATGCTAGTTTATAATCCGAAAGGAAGACGATTAACTTATTGTAATATCCACAGTTGTGCAACAAGGTATGTAAGGCTATTAGATTTCCTATTTCTTTGGCATGAATCCAACACTTGTATTACAAAAAGTAAGCTTTCTAAGTACCTTTGGTAGTGACTGATCCATAGTTGCAGTTCCTACTCCCTAGAGCATTAAAGAGAGTACTCTAATATGTGTTTATTACTAAATGTGTGTGCTTACTCTACTGTATTAGAATGCAAAGTTTAAACGTGTTTCATCGTCAAAGTATCCTTGGCACGTATTCCCCTTAAATAAATCAAAGTGATCCTAGATTACACATGGTACATATGTTTATATGTTGAATGTACAACTTGCCCATATAAAGCCAACTTGCTTCAATTGTCTATTCCATCATATATGTCATTTTGTCACATGTTCATATGTTCCCTTTATTGGTTATTACTCCCATTGTGTTAGACTATTTTGTTACCTCACAAGACCCCTACTAGCTCTATTGTACATTTTATTTGTACTTATTTGGAATATGTATCTGTGCTAAAGTTGAATCTGCCCACGTTTCCCTTGTTCCACGTTCACGTATACCTTGTATTTGATATTAGTTAGTGAGTATTTGGCTACCATATAGAGTTCAAATCTCTTGGATGAATGTTAAATGTCTTCACTTATTATGTGCTTTAATTTGAGATGTCAAAATTCTTACTGAGTCATATAAGCTCCTAAGTATTACACGTTCGTGTCACATTTGCTTCCCATGTCATTGTTATTATCGTAAGTCGATATTCATATGTCTTCTACTACTGGTCCATAGTTTCAAATCTCAACAATGATTTTGACTACCAAAATAGCAATCTCAAAAGAGTTATGATCATGGAATGAATAATCTCAAAGATTAAAGAATCTAAGTGAAGCAATTTGTATAATGATGAGTCGCAGCCTAGGGGCAAATGCCTAGATTGGGTCGATCTCAATTGGTATGGAAGGGTGGTAGCTCATGGGCAAAATCCTAGCATGGGCCGATCCCAATTGGTATAAAAAAGTGGTAGGTCAGGGCCGAAAGCCTAGCGTGGGCCGATCCCAATTTGTTGAATTATGAGGACAACATTCCAGGGGTTAAATGCCTACCATGGGTCATCTTCTTCTACCAGTGATCAGCTGGTCATTTGTATCATATGCCTTATAAAGATTAGAATGCACGGTAAAGTAAAGAAAAGACTGTAACATACAATATTCAAAAAGTATAAGCAGAGGTGGTCTCTAATCCTTACCTATTTGTATTTGGTTTCACTTGAGCTCTCATTTTACATATGGTTGTATTATCCCTTACATATTTAGTACATTCTTTTGTATTGACGTCCCTTATTAGGGACGCTGCATTCCATGCTACAAGTACATGTACGCAGCTAGTAGTTCTCCCTCATAGAATCACATGATACTCAGCGGTTGTTGGTGAGCTCCAGGTTGATTTGGGGCTTTGCCTAGTCTTTACTATGCATAATTTGATAGTTGTACAGGCATGTATTCTAGTAGAGCCTTTGTAGACATTTTAAAACTATCATCTGTATTCATAGTTTTACCTGTCACATGTATTGGTTCAGCTAGTCGACATGTGTTGTATATGTAAGTTCTCAGTAGCAAATCTATTTGCATAGTAGTAGTTTAGTTTCTCATCATAGGTGACTTGTAAAACATGGGTTCATATGGTACTTGTCCACCTCACCTAGGGTTGGGGTGTGACAAAAGTGGTATCAGAGCAGTTCGTCCTAGGGAGTCTACAAAGCCGTGTCTAGTAGAGCCTTACTTATTAATGTGTTGCACTCCACATTTTTAAATAGGGGGCTCCTTGGACATTTAGCAAAAGTTACCCTCCTCCGTAATCCAGATCGTACGATAGAGCGAAGCTAAGAAGTCAATTTCCACTTTCAGCTGATCATGCTATTCATATTATGCTTACGATGGTTAAGGTTAACGGTAGCTAGAATGTCAACATGCAATCTACAAAAAAGTATCTGATGTTATCAAAATTTAGACTACATTAAGCTCATTTTATTCGGCCGTCCCACTCCACGAGGTATGTAAAGGCTATTATGTTATATGCATTTTAAGTTGCATTTTTACCATTTGTATCACGTTGGTTCAATTGAGAAAGATATAGTTTGGTTATCCATTTGCTTAAAAATGATGGGTTACCTAGTTACATATATGAGTTGTAGCATTTCTAAGCACATCTTCCTAGGAGGATGTATCCAACTCTTGGGTTATTTCCTCCATATTTATAGGATCTATTCCTATAGAGGACACTTGTTAAGAGTCTTTGATATACATAGAATTTTCAGCATAACACATGTTCTCAAAATTGATGTTGTTGAACCAGTTTTTTTTCAAGAAGAAGGTAGTGGCACAATTTGATAGGTTGATGTATCAGTGCAGTAGGGTTACTATAGATACCCCTAATTGGCTGACAAGGCCCAAATTCTCACCATATATCATCTTGAATATGTTAATATTTCGCTTTTATATGGTATATGCCAGCAACCCTATATACGTACTAATAACATTTGTATTGTTTTGATGGTTATAAATCTTAGGGATAAGTGAGCCAATTTCCGCATATGATATATGTTTGGTAGTTCCTATTATGATCTATGTTTTGGCTATGGAGGATTAGTATGTGACCAAAGGGTGAGGTTAACAAAAGGAAAATTGATTGGTTAGACCTAAATTGTGATTAGTGAGGTTGTACATAGTGGGATTTGAGTACATGAAGCTACTAGTTTTGATTAAAAGGTACTTGTTAGACACGAAACATGTGAGAATGAAGCTTGAATGACACATGCCGAATATGTACGTAGAGCTTCTAGTTAGAAATAGATTGTACATGTAAAATCCCTTAAACATAGGAGTAGGGGTGATATGAGGATGCTATAGAAGAGTGAGATAGATCGTAAACTCAAAGAAAGAAAAGTGCAGATAGCAGTCAACAAAGGTTTAGTGCTTCTCTTACAATTCACCTTCCCCCCTAAAGGGAGTTTTCATTCGAAATAGTGCTATGAAAAGAGTGATTGCTACGTGTATGAGGCAAGAATAAGGTATCAACCTTCAACCCTAACAAGTTATAAAGGTGCACCTGGGAACAACTTTGTGAACACTTGTTAGACAGAAAAGTCATTTTAGTATTGATTCAAGTCTTGATATTTGGTCCTGATAACAACAAG
>NW_006239041.1:1086028-1121896 GCF_000226075.1 Solanum tuberosum
AAGTCATTTTAGTATTGATTCAAGTCTTGATATTTGGTCTTGATAACACCAAGAAAAAAAGGGAAATAGAATGGTTACCTGGATAGAAGATACATAGACCTAGTTCATCTACATCATTAGTACAAAAGAGAAGTAGAGCATTATTCACATGTATAGACTTCCATCAAATTGAATAGAGCTATCACATGATTCATTTAATATATGCCTGCAGTAATTCATCAATAATAGTCCAATTAACGAAGAGGAAAATTTCATCATATGCTAGTTGTTCTTATTTGATATCTTGCATGGGAAAAGAGTGGGAACACTGTCACTTTATCTAGTTAAGCCGAAAGAGGCTAACTCTAAGACGTTATGAATCATGATATAACTTTATAGGTACCTAACATTAGAGTTCATATTTTATGGTCCGTTCAGGCTGCACTATTTATTTTCTATTTTGACCTTGAAAAGACACCAAACATTGAGTGTGATGTAACACAAACTAGTAAAAAAGGTAAAGTTGACCTCGGCTCCTACTCTAAAAGATGAACTATTGAGGATTTTTTTTTCTCTATCTTAACTGTAGTATTTATATTGACCTAGACAAAAGCCAAGTTCCAATACCAGAACACCTATAAGAATTCTTAGGAGATTGAAGAGAGTAAATAGGGAAATCAATTGTATGTGCTTTGAGTTGAGTAAGGAATATGAGCAGAACTATCGCACTTGTGACCTAACTCTTAATTAAAATAGTATTTTTTTACCTTAATATGGTAGAGTGGTTCTATAGGATATCTCATAGTTTTCAAAGATGGTTTGTTATATAATTATATATGCTAAATGTTCTATAACTCATCTATTTGTATGATTTGCTTTTTATGGATTACTTTCTCACATGCTACCTAATGTCATAGAATGCTTGCATGTAAGTGTTATCCACTTCCGATCACCCATGTTTATTTCTAGATGTTTTCGTAGGACCTTTCCCTATATGTTATTTATTGCACTAGTTAATTCCCACATGCCACTTGTCCATATTGTGTGGGTACTGCAGGATAATTGATCATATGCTATGGGTAAAAATAGTGCTTGTGGGTTATACGAAACGCATACCACTTGTTTGCATGTCATATGCATCATAAACCATTTCTATATATAGTACATGCCTCGTAGCCTACTTGCTTAAACATTACAGGCCTTATAGCTTTTATGGCCATGTGTCATGTGCTAATCTAGTCCATTTGCTACATGCCTTATAGTACATGGTTCACACGCTACTACCCTATAATTCATATCCGCTCCCTTTTGTGCTAGTCTACCTATGTGTCATACCCAATGTTACTTATTTCTCCATATACTATGCCCCTCTGTGCTTATTGACTTGAGTTTTGAACATTTTGGGAAAACGTTTCCTTGTATCATTATGTAGTGAAGATTCTGACCAGAAAAGGTTGGGCCTATATGTAAATTTTATCACAACCATAGATAAATTACTGCGCCTAATGCCTCATTCGAAGGTACAACATAAAATTTGGAGTTTATATTAACAGGTATGCGTTATTATAAGACTCACTTCTGAAAAGCGTCATAAGATCTAGATGGGAAAGTAGAGCCCCGATAGGTTAGGCCTATGATTTTATGTGTCCGTTCCACATAGTTTTTTTAGGAGATACTATAGTTATTCTTGATTGTTAAGGCCCGGAAGCTAAGCACAAAAGGTGTAACCTCCATTGAGGAGTTGTGGATACACTAGAATATAACGTTAGATACTTAGGAATAAAAGATAGTAGAGATCCTAAATACCCCTCCTCATTCTAAACATCAACATAAGGATCAGAGATCATGTGGTCCCCTTATATAATCATAAGTCCTACTAGCATTTGTTCATTTGACATGTCATTTGCATATCTTATGTTTAGTAGGAATATTAAATTCCTTATTTGTATGAGTCTACTTGTGTATCATCAATGAATTATATGGTCAAGAAAGGGGTTTAATTAGTCATATTTATATTTCATGAACCATATCTAGTGAAACATCATGCGAGACTTTTCTATGTGTTTTAGGTTATTCTATCGATTTTGGATAGTCGTGTTTACAAAGGGAACTCTCGCAAATCCCCAAATGAAATTCCAAAATTAACCAAACTATAACATCACCTATCATTCGAGGATGAATGATCATAAGAGGGGAAGGATGTAACACCCCGTATTCTATCCTTCTTATATAGTTATGGACTCGGATTCCTATATGACTAGTAACAATAAAATATGTTTAAAGTAAGTTAGTAAAACGTGGTATTTTATGTAAGAGTCGAAGTGGTCAAGTGCGTATTAGTGTTACGGTCTAGTAAAGAAACTAACATTGGGAAAATAGTGTAAAATAAGGGAGGTGCTTGCTTGACTAAACTATGCTAGTAAGTGACAAGTAGGTGATACACCTACTTAGAATTAGTGGACTTCATTCTAAGTGAAAAGGGTAAGTAGGTGATGAACCTACTTAGAATTAGTGGACTGCATTCTAAGTGAAAAGTGCTAGTAGGTGATCCACCTACTTAAAAACTTGTGGCGGAAATTAAGGAGGTGATGCACCTGGTTGCTTAAAAGTAAAGGACCGTATTATTTCTCCAATTTATTAAGTGAAAATGTCCACAAGGGACATCTAAAGCACTCAAGCTTATCACATCTCCTTCATCACTTATTCTCCAGAAAATTGCTCCCAAGGAAAGCCATAGAAGATCCAAGAGTTCTGGTCTATAGCTTCAACATTAAAATCTGAAGCAAACCCTTTCTTTTTAAAGTAGAAGTTAGTAGAACATATTCCATATTAAGGAATTCAAGTGAATAATCTGATTTAACATCAAGTTATGGGGAAGAGGACAACCTAAACCTTGAAGAATCCAAGCTTAGCAAGTGAGGTTTCTGTCCAGCAATGTAAGCTATGGAAATTTTCATCCCTCACTTGTTATTGCATTTTTTGTAAAAGTTTTTATTTGTTAATGAAATAAGAAGTGTTGTCTCTATATGGTGTGAGCTTTGAGGAGGGATGTGCTAGTTGGGAAAGCCATGGAGTGGAGTCCCCTTAAATTTTGATTGTGATCTTGTTTTGAGCATCTTAAATGTAATGTTAGTTGGAACTCACGGGATGTTGATCGGAAGTCATATGTTCATATTGCTATTTACACATTCTGATGTTTAGAGACTGTTTTGTGTATCGTAAATAAGGGGGTGTGGCTGGATATATGTAGAGAAGTCATGGGAACTAGTTATAGGATAGAACATTGAAAGTTTAGTGCTACACCATTTAATTGTGTGTTGCATGAGCTTACTTCCTGCCATCCCTTTGTATATTGTTTTCCAAATGTTATGAAGCCCGAGAAGTTTTGGAGGACCATATAAGAAGGTTGTATATGATATGAAAAAAATTAGAGGAGAATGGGTGGGAAGAACACCCTTGATGGGATCAATTACATATTTACTGCCAATTACTGTTTTGGTCTGTTCAAGTAGCCCAAACCTGTTTATTAGTTAGTAATGCTAGTTTTATTATTTACTGCATTGTAGATAAATAATCTGAAAGGAAGACGGTTAATTCATTGTAATATCCAAAGTTGTGCATCTTGGTATGTAAGGATATTCGATTTCCTATTTCTTTGGCATGAATCCAACACTTGTATTATAAAAGTAAGCTTTCTAAGTGCCCTTGGTAGTGACTGATCCATAGTTGCAGTTCCTACTCCCTAGACCATTAAAGTGAGTACCCTAATACGAGTTTATTACTAAATGTGTGTGCTTACTCTACCAAGTATTAGCATGCAAGGTTTAAACGTGTTTCATCATCAAAGTATCCTTGGCACGTATTCCCCTTAAAGAAATCAAAGTGATCCTAGATTACACATGGTACATATGTTTATATGTTGAATATACAATCTGCCCATATCAGTCCAACTTGTTTCAATTGTCTATTCCATCATATATGTCATCTTGTCACATGTTCATGTGTTCCCTTTATTGGGTATTACTCCCATTGTATTAGACTATTATGGTACCTCACAACACCCCTACTAGCTCTATTGTACATTTTATATGTACTTACTTGGAATATATATCCGTCCTAAAGTTAAATTTGCCCACGTTCTCCCTTGGTTCCACGTTCACGTATACTCTGTATTTGATATTAATTAGTGAGTATTTGGCTATCATATAGAGGTCAAATATCTTGGTTGAATGTTAAATGTCTACACTTGATATGTGCTTCAATTTGAGATGTCAAAATGCTTACTGAGTCATAGAAGCTCCTAAGTATTACACGTTCATGTCACATTTGTTTCCCATGTCATTGTTATTATCGTAAGTCCATATTCATATGTCTTCTACTACTGGTCCATAGTTCCAAATGTCAACAATGATTATGACAACCAAAAGAACAATCTCAAAAGATTTATGCTCATCAAAAGAATAATCTTAAAAGAGTTATGAGCATCAAAACAACAATCTCAAAGATTAAATAATCTAAGTAAAGCAAATGGAATAATAATGGATGGCAGCCCAGGGGCAAATACCTAGCATGGGTCGATCCCAATTGGTATGGAAGGGTGGTAGCTCAGGGGCTAAAGCCTAGCATGGGCCGATCCCAATTGGTATAGAAGGGTGGCACCACAGGGGAAAGCCCAACATGGGCCGTCCCAATTGGTTGAATTATGAGGACAACATCCCATGGGTTAAATGCCTAGCATAGGTCATCCTCTTCTACCACTGATCAGCTGGTCATTTGTATCATACGCCTTATAAAGATTAGAACGCACAGAAAAGTAAAGAAAAGAATGTAACATACACGATTCCAAAAGTGTAAGCAAAGGTGGTCTCTAATCCTTACCTATTTGTATTTGGTTTTACTTGAGCTCTCATTTTACATATGGTTGTATTAGGGACATTGCATTCCATGCTGCAAGTACAAGTACTCAGCTAGTAGATCTCCCCCATAAAAGCACATGATACTCAACGGTTGTTGGTATGCTCCAGGTTGATTTGGGGCTTTGCCGAGTCTTTACTATGCATACTTTGATAGTTGTACAGTCATGGATTCTAGTAGAGGCTTTGTAGACATTTTAATACTATCATCTTTATTCATAGTTTTACATGTCACATGTATTAGTTCAGCTAGTCGACATGTGTTGTATATGTAGGTTCTCAGTAGCAAATCTATCTGCATAGTAGTAGTTTACTTTCTCATCATAGGTGACTTGTAAAGCATGTGTTCATATAGTACTTGTCTGGCTCACCTAGGGTTCGGGTGTGACATTATCGACTTGAGTTTTGAACACCTTGGGAAAATGTGTCCTTGCATCATTAGGTAGTGAATATTTTGACCAGAAAAGGTTGGGCATATATGTAAGTTTTATCACAATCATAGGTAAATAACTTAGCATAATGCCTTATCCGAATGTGCGGCATAAAACTTTAGAGTTTATATGTCATAAGATAAAAGAGAAGGCAAAGTAGATCCCCAATAGGTTAGGCCTAGGATTTTATGTCCATTCCATATAAAAAATTAGGAGATACTATAGTTATTATTGATTGTTAGGCCCAGAAGCTAAGCACAAAAGGTGTAACCTTCAGTGAAGTATTGTGTAAGGACTAGAATATAACATAAGATAATTGAGAATAGATGATGGTCGAGATCCTAAATACCCTTCCTCATTCTAAACATCAGCATAAAGATATGTGATCATGTGGTCCCCTTATATGATCATAAGCCCCACTAGCATTTCTTCATTTGATATGTCATTTGCATGTCTTGTGTTTAGGTATATTAAATTCCATTTTAGTATGAGTTCTACTTGTGTGTCTTCAGTGGATTAAATGGTCAAGAAAGGGATTTAATTTGTCATAATCTTATTCATGAACCATATCTATTGAGACGTCCCGCGAGACTTGTGTATACATTTTTTAGGCTAGTCTATAGATTTTTGATAGTCCTAATTACAAAGAAAACACTCGTAAATCTTCAAATGAAATTCCCGGAACCAACTATCAACTACACATATCATTCGAGGACGAATGATCATAAGGGGGGGGAGGATGTAACACCCCGTATTCTACTTGTACTAGTTCTATTTATATGACGCTTATAAATTGTATGTGGTATAGTTATGGACTCGGTTTCCTATGCGACTAGTGAGAATAGAATAGGTTTAAAGTTTTAATACCCCGTGCCTTCCAATACATGTACGACTAACTAAACTCAAAAACAATTTGAACTCAGGAAAGGTGGTATTCGATGTAAAAGTCAAAGTGGTCAAGTGCGTATAAGTCTACGGTCTTGTAAAGGAACTAAGATTGGGAAAATGGTGTAAAATAAGTGAGGTGGTTGCTTGACTAAACTATGCTAGTAGGTGACAAGTTGGTGATGCACATAGCTTAGAATTAGTTGACTGTATTTTAAGTGAAATGGGCAAGTAGGTGATGCACCTACTTAGAATTAGTGGACTGAATTTTAAGATAAAAGGGGCAAGTAGGTGATGCACCTACTTAGAATAAGTGAAGTGCATTTTAAGTGAAAAGAGCAAGTAGGTGATGCACTTACTTAGAATAGGTGGACTGCATTTTAAGTGAAAAAGGAAAGGAGGTGATGCACCTCCTTAAAAACTTATAGCAGAAATTGAGGAGGTGATGCACCTGCTTTCTTAAAGTAAAGGACCATATTATTTCTCCAATTTACTAAGTGAAAACGCCCAGAAGGGACCTGTAAAGCACTCAAGCTCATCACATCTCCTTCATCACGTATTCTCCAGAAAATTACTCCCAAAGAAAGCCATAGAAGCCCTAAGAGTTCTGGTCTACAACTTCACCAATAAAACCTGAAGGAAACATGTGTTGTTAAAGTACAAGTTCGTAAAACATCTCCCATCTTAAGGAATTCAAGTGAAAATCTGATTTAACATCATGGTAAGGGGGAGAGGACAACCTAAACCTTGAAGAATCAAAGTCTTAGCAAGTGAGGTTTCTGTCCAGCAAGGGTAAGCTACGGAAATTTTCATCCCACTTCTGTTCTTGCATTGTTTGTGAAAGTTTGTATGTGTGAATAAACTTAGGAGTGTTGCCTCTATATGGTGTGAGCTTGGTAAATGTTCATGAAGGATGTGCTTATTGGGACAGCCATGAAGTTGAGTCCCATTCAATTTTGATTGTTACCTCGTTTTGAGCATCTTAAATTTAATGTTAGTGGGAACTAATGGGATGTTGGTGGGAAGCCATGATTCATGTTGCTACTTCCACATTGTGATGCATAGGGACTATTTTGTGTATCATAAAATAAGGTGGTGTGGCTAGATATGTGCAGAGAAGTCATGGAACTGGTTAGAGGATAAAACATTGAAAGTGTAGTAATACACCACTTAATTGATTGTTGCATGATCTTACTTTATCCCATCCCTTTGTATACTGTTTTCCAAACGTTATGAAAACCGGGGAGTTTCGGAGAACCTTGTAAGAAGGTTGTATAATATATGAAAAAATTAGAGGAGAATAGGTGGAAGAACACCCTTGATGGGATCAATTATAGAATTACTGCCAATTACTATTTAGGTCTGATCAAGTAGCCCAAACTTGTTGATCAGCTATAAATGCTAGGTTTATTATTTACTCTATTGTAGATAAATAATTTGAAAGGAAAATGGTTAACTCATTGTAATATCCAGTGTTGTGCAGCAAGGTATGCAAGGCTATTCGATTCAATATTCTTCGGCATGAAATTTGGTACCTGCAATCAATATCAATAAGGGAATTTCCCAAGTCCTATTCCTAAGTAAAGGAAACATAGTGGCAACGTACGATCTCCATTTAGGTGACAATATTTCCCCCTCTCCTTAGTGTATTGAATTACTTCATTATATGTTCACTACTCTATACTTGTGTAATTATCCTCCTATGTGATGGTATAGAAATTGTATTTGCAAAAGCAAGTTTGGTGAATCCTCCTCTTAGTCAGTTGAAGTCTATCGTTGCATTTAAGCTCACAAGTAATGCACTGATGTTACATAGCTTCTTATGTCATTGGTATTGCCTTGAAGTATTATTTTCATGTCTTCTACTACCGCTCCGTAGTTCCAAATATAAAAAATGATTATGACCACCAAAACAACAATATCAAAGATTAAAGAATCTAAGTGAAGCAATCTGTATAATTATGGGTGGCAGTCCAGGGAAAATGCCTAGAATGGGTCGATCCCAATTGGTATAGAAGGGTGGCAGCTCAGGGGAGAAAGCCTAGCATGGGCCGATCCCAATTTGTGAAATTATAAGGATAGCATCCCAGGGGTTAAAATGCCTAGCATGGGTCATCCTCTTCTACCACTGATCATCTGGTCATTTCTATCATATGCCTTATCAAGACTATAACGTACAATAAAGTAAAGAAAAGAATGTAACATACATGATTCCACAAGTATATGTAAAGGTGGTATCTAATCCTTATCTGTTGGTATTTGGTTTCACTAGATCTCTTATTTTACATATGGTTGTATTATGCCTTAAATATTCAGTACATTCTTTTGTACTGACGTCCCTTATTGGGGACGCTGCATTTCATGTTGCAGGCACATGTACTCAACTAATAGATCTCCCCAATTGAAGCACATGATATTCAGCAGTTGCTAGTGAGCTCCAAGTTGATTCGGGGATTTGCCGAGTCTTTACTATGCGTATTTTCCTAGTGGTACAATCATGGATTCTGGTAGAGGCATTGTAGACATTGTAAAGCTATCATTTGTATTCATAGTTTCACTTGTCACATGTATCGGTTCAGCTAGTCGACATGTATTGTATGTGAAACTTCTCATTAGTAAATCTATTTGTATAGTAGTTTACTTTCTCATCATAGGTCATTTGTAAAGCATGTGTTCATATGGTACTTTTTCGCCTCACCTAGGGTTGGGGTGTGACAGTTGGCCTCGTGGGAGGAACATTTGCCTTTAGTTGAATTTGCATATAATCAAGTCATTCATTGAACTATTGGCATGACTCCATTTGAAGTTGTTTATGGTTTTAACCCCCTCACCCCTTTAGATCTCACTCATCTTTCTCAAGATGTTGTGTTAAGCCTTGATATGAGTAAGGAAGCTGAAGCCATGAAAAAGCTTCATGAAAAGGTGCGGTTGCACCTAGAAAAGAAGAACCAAGATGTAGCCAAAAGGGCTAACAAGTGTCTTAAGAGGATCGTGTTTGAACCAGGTGACTTGGTGTGGGTACACTTTCGCAAGGAGCGATTTACCACCCATCGCAAGACAAAGTTGATGCCGAGGGGGATTGGACCCTTTCCAGTATTGGAGCAGCTCAACAACAATGCCTACAAGGTTTCCCTTCCACCAAAATACCAAGTACACAACACTTTCAATGTGTGCGACCTGTCACCCTTCCCAACTGTTGCTGATGATAATCCATCGAATTTGAGGACAAGTTCTTTTCAAGAAGGAGAGAATGATGTAAAATGGATTATATCAAGGCCATTTACGAGAATCCAGGCTCAAGACCTTCAAAGGATATGACGATGGAGGTGCTTGAGATGGTATTGACAACAAATAAGGGATTACACGCCTTGAAAGTTGCAGCTGGACATTTTCGCGAGCCAGAGCCAATCGGCGGATCTCCCAAGTCACTAGGCGATGACCCCAGCTCGCCCTTTGACCCAGAACGTGGCTAAGCTGGACAACCTCGCAGGGAAACTCGTCGACCTGGTCGGAGCATCGCCCATCCCACTTGGCAAGCCCGACTTGGCTCGCCCTTTGTCATTCCGGGTCACTTTTGGGGCCTTTTATCTTAGGCCTATAAATAGATAGGTTGGGTTCATTTTAGACTTAGATTATTATTTCTGTTAAAAATGGAAAACTCATGTTTGAGTGTTGAGAGCTTGGTTAAGCTTTTGTTGTCTTTTTTTAGAAACATTGGTTGCTCCGAATATCGATTCCCTTGAGGTCATCGTAAGAGATTCGGTGCTTGATTGTGGATTACTTGACTGAGGTCCTTAGGTTTAACATACCTTTGGGTTGCTTTTGATTTCCTTTTCTTGTGTCAATCTATTTATCTTACTTTCCACATTTATTGTGATTCTTCTTGTAAGAATTACATCATTTGGGGTTTGGGGTTTAGGGTTTAGGGTTTAAGGTTTAGGATTTAGGGTTTGGGGTTTGGGGTTTGGGGTTTGGGGTTTGGGGTTTGGGGTTTGGGGTTTGGGGTTTGGGGTTTGGGGTTTGGGGTTTGGGGTTTGGGGTTTGGGGTTTGGGGTTTGGGGTTTGGGGTTTGGGGTTTGGGGTTTGGGGTTTGGGGTTTGGGGTTTGGGGTTTGGGGTTTGGGGTTTGGGGTTTGGGGTTTGGGGTTTGGGGTTTGGGGTTTGGGGTTTGGGGTTTGGGGTTTGGGGTTTGGGGTTTGGGGTTTGGGGTTTGGGGTTTGGGGTTTGGGGTTTGGGGTTTGGGGTTTGGGGTTTGGGGTTTGGGGTTTGGGGTTTGGGGTTTGGGGTTTGGGGTTTGGGGTTTGGGGTTTGGGGTTTGGGGTTTGGGGTTTGGGGTTTGGGGTTTGGGGTTTGGGGTTTGGGGTTTGGGGTTTGGGGTTTGGGGTTTGGGGTTTGGGGTTTGGGGTTTGGGGTTTGGGGTTTGGGGTTTAGGGTTTAGGGTTGGAGTTAAGGTTATTGGGTTTAGGGTTTAGGGTTTGGGGTTTAAGTTTAGGGCTTTGGGTTTAGGGATTAATATTTTTTCTAAGTGTCCAAATTAATTTCTTCTTCTGAACTCTTTTATTTCAGCTTCAAAATTTGGCTAAGTATGGGAAGTTTTCTCGCCTAAATGTTTTTCTCTCTGTCCAAATTCATTTCTTCTTCTTCTAAACTCATTTTTCGTCCATTCCATAACTATTTTATAACTAATTAACATCATGAATTACTTGATAACTAGTTTTACTCAGCAAATTATCCAATCAAAGTCATACAAGAGATGAACTTCTTTGAGGCTTAATTTTTTATACTTGTCCAAATTCACTTCTTCTTCTTCCACACTTATTTTTCTTTATTCATCAATTATTCAACTTTTAATTACTTTTTAAGTACTTTTTAATCAGCAAATCAGTTCGTTGATTCTTCAAATTAAGTAACAACACGTAATTCTTCTACTTTTTCTACTTAGTTTGTTTAGATTTATAGGTCCGAGGGAGAGATCATTATCATTTTTCTATTGAAATTCATGTTCTATGAGCACACATGAGTTGTTTGCTTCAATACAAGGAAATATTGAAAAGGTTATTCAGTTAGTCACTGAGATGATACCCGATGAATTAGAACAACTATTGAAGGGGACTACTCGTCGTGCTGAAGAACTTAAGGAGTTGCACAACTAAGGTGAAGAAACTTCATCTTATGAGTTACAAGGTAACAATTTCTTATTCTTGCACTTCCTTAATCTTAGAAATTCATTGTGTGGCTAGTAGCCAATTGAGTATAAGTGATAGCTTGGCTTCATGTGAGCTTAACGATTCTCTGCCACATAGTGATAATGTATTTGTTGAGAGTGTTTAGAGTTTAAGGTTTAGGGTTCAGGGATTAATTTTTTTCTCTAAGTGTCCAAATTCATTTCTTCTTCTGAACTCTTTTATTTCAGCCTCAAAATTTGGCTAAGTATGGGAATGTTTTGGGTTTAAATTTTTTTCTCTATGTCCGAATTCATTTCTTCTTCTTCTAAACTCATTTTTCGTCCATTCCTTACCTATTTTATAACTAATTAACATCATTACTTACTTGTTAACTAATTTTAATCATCAAATTATCCAATCAAAGTCTTATAAGAGACGAACTTCTTTGAGGCTTAAATTTTTATCAAGTGTCCAAATTCACTTCTTCTTCTTCCACGCTTATTTTTCTTTATTCCTCAACTATTTAACTTTTAATTAACATCTTTAATTACTTTTTAACTAGTTTCTACTCATCAAATCATTTTGTTGATCCTTCAAATTAAGTAACGACACGTATTTTGATGTAATGCAGATCACCTCAAGGCTATCCATTCACGAAATTCAAGGGTTTGATGGAGTGTTCACTTGGATGAAGGTTGTTTGGCATGTATGGATGCTAGTGAGGGAGTTCCATGCCTTGCATTGGAAAATATGCACCTTGAAGGATCTCCCAATTGGGCAACACGATGCTTGGATGATAGCTTGGAGCGTGGGAGGCCTAATGAAGCGAGGAGGAGTAAGTGAAGAATGTGCTCTATTCGGCGAGCTGAAGGACACTTCGACTACTCGCTAAAGCCATTTGGCGAGTGTTCTAGGATTGCCAACTGATCTAATGATCTACAAGAGAAGGCTGGCCATTCGGCAAGCACAGAGGACATTCGGGGCATCGCCCATTCACCCCCAGACCGCCAAAAGTTACAGTAGCCATCAAAGGAGGATCCAAGGGAGTAGTACCCATCGCCGATTGATCAGCGACTCGCTAAGAGGATTGGGCGAGCCCAAATTAGCTCGCCCATTGGCCCATTTCCGATCACTTTTAGGCCCATCTATGTAATAATGCCTTAAACTATAAATAGGCCTTTATCGATTCATTTTAGGGTTAGACTATTATGAATATTGATGAATTATGAATTGAACTCCTTGTGTGAGTGTTAGAAAGCTTGGTAAGCTTTTGTGGAACCTTGTTTAGAAATGGGGGTTGCTTGGGATATTGATTCCCTCGAGGTCTTCGTAAGATTTAGGTGTTTCTTGTTGGTTTAATGAATTGAGGTCTTTGGGTTTAATATACCCTTAGGTAGCTCTTTGTTTCCTGTTTTTGGTCTATCGATTTATCCTTTATTTCTTGTATTTTCAATTTTCACATTTATTGTAGTTTCTCTTGTGAGAATTACATCATTTGGTATCAGAGCTAAGTCTGGCTTCGTTCTAACGAATCTGGTCTTGGTGTTTGTAAAAAAAAAGTGTCAACATTTGTGTAAAATTTCTGGAAATCAGTTTGATTATTTGTATCTTGTTTGAAGTTTCTAAGGTTGGATTAGTGTTCCCTAAACTTATTTGAGTCTAGGGCTGATATTTGAAATGGTTTGGATCACTAATGAAGAATCCACCATTGTTGGTTGAAGAAGCTTTGAAGAAGACAAAGTGGATTTTGAAATCTGGAGGTAAGGAATTGAAGGCTAAAAAGTATTGGGGTTTGTTCCCTATATTTAGGAGAACTTTTATCTTGAATTTCATCAAATTTCGAGCTAAAAATCTGAAGGGTTTTATTTTGGGTCTTCATCTTGTTCATCATAGTGTTCTTGATGAACATTCAAATCTTCAACGAAGGAATCTTCAAAAGAGAAAGAGTTTGATCCAAAAAGGAAGAAAGAGAAAGTTCAAAAGAGTTTGTATAAAGGGAATTTACCTAAAGGGGTAAATACTAAAGGACAAAGGAAGTGGGGGACCATAGCAGGTCAATTTTTGGAAATGTTCAAGTGCAACCTGAGGAATTTGGGAGAACCCCAACTTGGATCGCCATTCCACTCGATGCCTCGCCCTTTGGGCAGCTAGGTCACCTAGTTGGACCTCATTTTGGTGAAGACACTGGAAATTTTAGCGAGCTAAGCCCTGGTCGCCGAATCCATTCCGCGCATCGCCGAACTTCCACCCAGATCGCCGAGTTGCCTTGGCAGATTGTCAGGTATGGAAAGTCAATCTTTAAGTTGGCGAGCTGAAATTCACATTAGGCGAAGAAAACAGTGCATTTAACGATCGAAAGTTCATCTTATGACCCTTTCTTCTGAGGTCCTAGTTCTAGTTTCTTTTCTTTTGTTTCTAGTTCGTTGTCAAGAATCCTAAACTGATTTTCAACTTGTAACTACTCTACTTGTTGACTATTGGTTATTGAATTTACTTATTTATTAGTACCTTTTCTTTGTGTGCTTTTATTAATTTTTACTTCGTAGTTAACTTCTTGATTTAAGTCCGTTTGCTTAAATCGAGTCGGCCGTTCTTCTTGAAATAAAAATCTATTCTGACCAAGAGTAGAAATCGAGACCTTGTGATCAACTGAGTATAAGCAATCTTCAACATTATCTGCGCCAATTTTAGAGACAATCAAAGGTGTGTAAAGACGAGTGATTGTGAGTTTATTTTACTAATGCTAACATTGTTTGTTCTCTTTGTGAGTTTTCATTTTATAGGTACAAAGGAGTTATAAGGAAGCATGTCCTCGATTGCTTCAGACCCATGTGACGCATAATATGGGAGATTATCATTGTACTGATGAGTGCAATGGATGTTAATAATATGGTGATTATGGGGGCTATGATGATAGCCATGATCAAGAGTCGAATGGGAATAAAAGGTACTGTTATGGAAGAGAATATAAGAGAAATGTTGAACATAGCTCTTATGGAAAAGATGGACAAGAAGGCTTTTGTGGTGGCTCCTATGATGATGTGGGAGCATGTGAGAGGTCTTACTCTTACTCCGAGAGTGAAAATGGTTCCTATGATGATGCCGAAACATGTTACACTTCCCACTCCCAGGATGAAGGTAAGGTGAGGTATAATACTCAACTATATACGAAGTATGAGGAGAATGCCTCTAAGGCTTGTGAAGATTCGTATTCTTACTCTTGTGCTAATCCTTACCCTAGTCAAGTAGTGTGTGTGGCTACACTAGATCAAGTCAAAGTCATCCGAGGGGAAGGAGAGAGTGTGCAACTCTAAAGTCTAATGATACTTTATCCTATACTTCTCAGGGAAATGCACACTATTCGGGATTTGGGAACCAAGGCAGGTATGAAGGATGTGTCAAGGGTCTCGGTACCAAAATGATTAAATTTCCTATCTTTAAGGGATGGAGCGATCCCGAGGCATATCTTGATTGGGAGTGGCAATGTGAGCAGATTTTCCAACGTCATGATTTGAGAGGTACATAGCGACCCTTGTATGCCCTCTCTCATTTGAAAGGTCTTGCATTAGGTTGGTGGACTCAAGAGGAAAGGCTCCGCGCACTCCAAGGAAATACCCATCCATTGACATGGGAAGAATTAAAGAGGCTGATGAGGTTCAAGTATGTACCAAAAGGGTACATCAAACTTTTCAATGTCGACCCGAGAAGACCAGATCTTAGGACAAAGGTTGGCATTTGTGGGGCTTTGGGAGTTGACCTTGTTCTCGATGATGGGTACAATCTAAACTACATTCCTCCAGAGGTGGTAACCTACTTGGGGCTACCTCAACTACACAGGACTTATTCATACACCATGGAGGGATGTAAAGTTACTGAAGGGGTAAAGTTCTCTTTCACATGCAGTAAATACTATGAGGAGGTTTGGTGTGATATAATGCCCATGGATTCTTGTCACTTAAATTTGGGGGCCAATTGGTTTAATGAACATAGGGTCCCAAACGAGTAGAATGGGTACAAGTGTATTGTGGATCATTGGGGAACACCTCTATTTCCTCTTCCTAAGGTGAAACATGGGAGGCAAAAGATTGAGAGGAGTAAGGAAAAGTAAGGTGGCAACCTTAGAGTGAAAAAAATGAGAGGTTGAGAGGAGTGAAGTGAGAGGGTTGCCACAATGTCAATCTAACATTTCTGTTCATCCTTCACTTGGTAAGGATTCTTATGTAGGTACAAGCACGATGAATGGATGAACACAAGTTCTAGCCAAAGAACCTGAAATGACCCAAAAAGTTCTTAAAAATGTGCTTCGGAAGTTACCGGAAACTTGTTTAGCTATATATAAAAAACTCCATTTCGTTTTTCGAAAATCTGACTTCATATTCTTGTTTAGGGGGTCAAATTGAGTGGGAAATGGGTCTAACCCAAATTTTAGAGCAACCGTATCAAAATCCAAAATTTCTTGTTCTTTGTAATAATTTCCTGCACATTGAATTTTAAACATGAAAAGTGATTGTTTTGAGCATGTTGTGACCCTAGAACTTGAACCTAAATTTGGAATGGATGTGGAGATTTTCATGTGGTATTGTGGGTGTTAAAAAGGTGTTGTTGTAGGTTGTTCACTGGTTTGGCTGCATAATTACTACCCTATTTTCCATGCTCTTTGATTCCATTACATGCCTTCAAGGTGTTTGACAAAATGTCCAACTATGGAGAATTGATGAATCGATGCTTTAAAGCTTGAGTTATGAGATGTATGGAAATCCAGAGATGTGTTGATGACAAACTAAGCTTGTGTATATGTTCATTCCATACGTGAGATTGCATTAGAGCCTAGTGGGAATTTCCTATATAAAGTGTTGCATGACCATGCCCGGTCCGGGGGAAAAGAACCGGACAACCATGTGAGAGGTTTATATCTCACCACCTAGGATGCTTGGGGTGTGACCAACATCAACCATGTGAGAGGTTTATATCTCACCACCTAGGATGCTTGGGGTGTGACCAACATCAACCATGTGAGAGGTTTATATCTCACCACCTAGGATGCTTGGGGTGTGACCAACATCAACCATGTGAGAGGTTTATATCTCACCACCTAGGATGCTTGGGGTGTGACCAACATCAACCATGTGAGAGGTTTATATCTCACCACCTAGGATGCTTGGGGTGTGACCAACATCAACCATGTGAGAGGTTTATATCTCACCACCTAGGATGCTTGGGGTGTGACCAACATCAACCATGTGAGAGGTTTATATCTCACCACCTAGGATGCTTGGGGTGTGACCAACATCAACCATGTGAGAGGTTTATATCTCACCACCTAGGATGCTTGGGGTGTGACCAACATCAACCATGTGAGAGGTTTATATCTCACCACCTAGGATGCTTGGGGTGTGACCAACATCAACCATGTGAGAGGTTTATATCTCACCACCTAGGATGCTTGGGGTGTGACCAACATCAACCATGTGAGAGGTTTATATCTCACCACCTAGGATGCTTGGGGTGTGACCAACATCAACCATGTGAGGGGTTTATACCTTGCCACCAGGGTGTCCGGGTGTGAACGGCATCCCCCATCCTAAGTTGGGGTTATAGATTGGTTGGATCATGCATACACATATGATATCTACTATTAGTATAGAGTTACTTAAACATGTTTTGACTTCACTTTGATCATGCATCCTCATATTGTTATTCATAATGCCTATGAAACTATTTCTTGTATTTCGATTTTGTCCTTGTTTATTGTTGTGTTGCACCCCGCATACTTAGTACATTCCAAGTACTAACGCATATTTTGCCTACATGATGTCACCATGTAGGGACCGGAGCTACTCTTGATCCTTCTCTTCGTTCACGTGGCTAGTACGGTGCTTATCTGAGTTGTTGGTGAGTCCTCAATGATTCGAGGGCTATGTTATGTTTCCTACTCCTATGTTTTGAGACTTTAGCTTGTAATTGTATTTTGACTATGAGGGGAGCCGGTAGAATGTCATGGCCCCGTCCTATCTATGTATGTAGAGGTGTGCGTTGGACAAGTATTTTGTAAATGAGCTTGACTCTTATTCTATGATGTCATTTTGAAATGGTTTGCCCTTAGTCCCTATTTCCCGTTAATTAATGTTGAATGTACTTCCGCGACCGATGAAGTGTGATGACAAGTTTGAGAGGCTTGTTTGGGGTTCCTTCGGGTTCCTCATTCGCCATGTCACGTCTAGGCCCTAAGCTTGGGTCGTGACAGAACCTACAGTCGGAGGTGTGATGGATGCACTTATGGGATGCCCCAAAATCCAAGGTAAAAAAGATCTTTCTTGTGGGCGTAAAGGTACAATAGCTGAACTTAGCACTTTAACCATTGCTAATGAACAATGTGTGAATGTTAGCTTGTTTTTATGTGAGCATATTGATTCCTTACCTTGTGTTGAGAATGTGGTTATTGATAGTGCGGATACCTATGCTTTGAATGCTAGCTCATTATTTTGTAATGATTGTGTTGATCAACCTGTTTGTGAGTGTAGTTCACTGGTTGAGGGTTCATGTAATGTGATTAGGAAACCTCAATTTGGTGGTACTAATGATAATGTTGATCATTTGCATAGGAGTGACTCTTTGAGCATATCTTTTATGGTAGATCTGAGTGCTTGCTTTGCTCATAGAGATCATGTGCTTCAAAATGATTCAAAAAATGATATGTGTCCTTTTGAGGGTGAACTTGCATGCTTTAATTCTCCCCTAGTGGTTCATCATTCCCTCTTTAAGTACAATATCCTATTTGAAGATGATGAAATCACTCCTAGTGATGTGCCTAGTGGTATGAATCTTGAGAGCAATATAGATTTTTATAGCTATACTTATTATAGTATCCCACTATGGTGTGAAACTTTTCCTCCCAAAGATGGAAATCTCTTCTTGGAAGATGAGAGTACTCTTGTGGGGAAAGAAGGTGACGAGGAGGAATGTGGTGTTTGTTGTTCCGTTACTACTTCCTCATGGTGTATTTCACTTCTTAATGGTATGACCAATGCTTTTGAACCTATTGGTAGTCATACACGTGAAAACACCATAGAGAAAGTGGATTTTTGAGACGCCTTTCTCTATTACTTGCTTACATATGATGATGCTCATGTTGTTGAGTGGAGTATGTTGTTGGAAGGAAAGAGTGTCAACCTGATAAATGGTGGTGCACTTGATCCTAGTGCATAGATGACCATTCCATTTGACCCCGGTAGTGAGCTGAATTGTGGAATGTGTGTGGAAATTCCTGGTCGACATGGATGACATATAGTGGGTGAAATTGTTGATTCCTTTTCCTATACCGTAAAGCTCTTCTTGAGGTTTTACAATCCATTTGAAGGGCCTACATTGAGTGTGGGGAAGGATAGATCCCTAGCCCCATTTTCTATTTCTTACTCTGCGCATGATCTTGTTGACTATGCATCTTATGGGGGTAGGAAATATTTGCCAAAAGAAGGTGAATAGTGTACCTTCCTTTACTTTCTCTTTGCATATGATGAAATCCCTAGTAGGATTAAAAGTGCATTGCATGAGGATCAGGGTATCATTGAGGTCTACACTTGTTGGTATGACCCTGTTCTGTGGACCTTCTATCATTTTGATCCCAGTGAATGCTTGAAGGTAGTCGAACTGGTGGGAGTATCATCTTTCGGGTGGTATTACCATGTTGATGAGAAGAATAATCATTGTCCTTGTTCTAAATTTGTGGGCTTAATGGCCATGACAATAGAGGATGTTTGGTTGTTCCTTGAGTATGAGACTCCTCGGTTAAATGTTTTAAGTGCTTACCTTTGTACTATCCATCATTATGAGAGGATGAGCTCTTTGCTCGTGATCTATATGGCTTTGCAAGGTTTGGAGTCGAGGGCTGAACTTTATCTACTTGGATATGATAGTATACATTCTTGTGTGAGTAACATATTTAATGTAAGTAGTGGTATAAATTGGGCAAATAAGAGTCTCCTTGACTCGATGCTATGCAATCCTTTTCCATTTGACCCCGATATAATCTTTAACTATGTTGAGTGTGGTATTACCACCATCTGTCGTATGCATGATTCTTCCGTGGTGTTATTACTTGATCCAATTTACTTGAATGAGGTATGTTTACCAATTTGGGTGGGGAATACTTATGCACTTGAACCTGCTCATGAATTGGGAATGATTACTCTATTGAAGTTATCTAGTGCATTCGATGGGGTTTTAATTTGGATAAACACTCCTTGTCCCCTAGCACTTAGGCATGAGAGAGTTCTTGTGCTACTTGACATAAGGGAGGCCTTGTACTTGTTTGAATATGGAACCAATGAAGTCTTACATATGAATTTGTTCAGGTGTATTGGTTCCTACACTCAACCCCTTTGTCTAAGTTCCTTTAGTGGGCAAGTATCTATTACTTTGATGGGTTAGAAACTCTCTGTTGATATTTTTGATTGATTACCATATATTAAATTTGTGCATCCTTGGCATGGCGAGGAGATTGTTATTGCTAACACTAACCCCATGCTGTGAGGGTCTTGTTCTTGTTTGCTTCTCCTACGGTTTTGCAAGGTATGGATTCGAGTACGAATCCTTTTCAAGAAGGGGAGAATGATGTAATATAGATTACCTCAAGGCTATCCATTCACGAACTTCAAGACATTAATGGAGTGTTCACAAGAATGGAGATTGTTTGGCATGTATGGATGCCAAGGAGGGAGTTTCATATCTTGCATGGGAACATATGCACCTTGAAGGAGCTCCCTGTTGGGCAACACCATGCTTGGATGATAGCTTAGACTGTGGGAGGCCTAACAAAGCGAGGAGGAGCAAGTGAAGAATATGCTCTATTCGGCGAGCTGAAGGACACTTCAGCGACTCGCCAAAGCCCTTTGGTGAGGGTTCCAGGATCGCCAACTGATCCAAAGAGATGCAAGAGAAGGCTGCCCATTCGGCAAGCACGAAGGACATTCGACGCATCACCCATTGACCCCCAGACCGCTGAAAGTTACTGTAGCCGTCAAGGGAGTAGCCAAGGGAGCAATAGACATCACTGACTGATCGGCGACTTGCCAAGAGGATTGGGCGAGCCCGACTTAGCTCACCCATTGGCCTATTTCGGGTTACTTTTGGTACCATCTATGTAATAATGCCTAAAACTAAAAATAGGCCTTTAGGGGTTCATTTTAGGGTTAGACTATTTTGAATATTGATGAATAATGAATTGAACTCCTTGTGTGAGTGTTTGAAAGCTTGGTAAGCGTTTGTTGAACATTGTTTAGAAACGGGGGTTGCTTGGGATATTGATTCCCTCTAGGTCTTTGTAAGAGTTAGGTGCTTCTTGTTGGATTAACGAATTGAGGTCTTTGGGTTTAATATACCCTTAGGTTGCTCTTTGTTTCCTCTTTTTGTGTCTATCTATATATCCTTTATTTCTTGTATTTTCGATTTCCACACTTATTGTAGCTTCTCTTGTGAGAATTACATCATATTTCTTCTACTTTTGTTACTTAGTTTTATTTGAGTCCGAATCTTTTTGTACTTCTATCATCTTAGTTTGTTGATAACCTTCTTGATTTAAGTCCATTAGCTTTTTTCGGGTAATCCTTCTTCAAGAGTCAAAAGAATCCACTCTATCACAAAGAATAGGTGACCTTGAGTTGGTTGGCAAAGCTAGTTCAATATCAATGTTGTGTCTAGCAGCCAATTAAGTATAAGTGATAGATTGGCTTCATGTGAGCTTAACGATTTTCTGCCACATAGTGATAATGTATTTGTTGAGAGTGTTCAGAGTTTAGGGTTTAGGTATTAAATTTTTTTCTAAGTGTCCAAATTCATTTCTTTTTCTGAACTCTTTTATTTCAGCCACAAAATTTGGCTTAAGTATGGGAATGTTTTGGGTTAATTTTTTTTATCTATGTCCGAATTCATTTCTTCTTTTTCTAAACTCCTTTTTCGTTCATTCCTTAACTATTTTATAACTAATTAATATCATTAATTACTTGTTAACTAATTTTAATCATCGAATTATCCAATCAAAGTCTTACAAGAGATGAACTTCTTTGAGGCTTAAATATTTTTTAAGTGTCCAAATTCACTTCTTCTTCTTCCACTCTTATTTTTATTTATTCCTCAACTATTTAAATTTTAATTAACATCTTAATTAATTTTTAAATAGTTTCTAATCATCAAATCTGTTCGTTGATCCTTCAAATTAAGTAACAACACGTAATTCTTTTACTTTTGTTACTTAGTTTTATTTGAGTCTGAATCTTTTTGTACTTCTCTCATCTTAGTTTGTTGATAACCTTCTTGATTCAAGTCCATTAGATTTTTTTTGAGGCATCATTCTTCAAGAGTCAAAAGAATCCACTCCATCACAAAGAATAGATGACCTTGAGTTGGTTGGCAAAGCTAGTTCAATATCAATTTTGTGGTTAGCAGTCAATTGAGTATAGGTGATAACTTAGTTTCATGTGAGCTTAACGATTCTCTTCCACATAGTGGTAATGTATTTGGTGAGAGTGTTCATTCACTAGTTTATCCTATTAATGACCGAGTAGATTCTTCTTGTATAATTAATTTGTGTACACCTAGTGTTGACTCTTATGCCTTGAGTTACATTAAATTGTCATGTAGTTCCTTTCCGTGTTTTTATAATGTACATATTGAGAATGTGGATACAATAGTTTAGGGTTGAGGGTTTACGGTTTATGGTTAGGGTTCCATGTTCAGGGTTTAGGGTTTATAGTTTAGGATTTAGAATTTATGGTTTTTTTTAATGACCCTTGGGGGGATCAGAGGCTTAGGAACACCCCCAGGGAGACTCTCTCCTTACAAAGGAAGACAAAAAGAGCCTACCCAAAACAACTATACCGAGATAAGACACAGTCCAGTTGAAATGACAGTTAAAATGACAAGAGAAGGAAACTAATCAAGGTGGTTTTTTAATTCTCTTCAGCTTCTTTCTTCTGAAACTTTGCACTCCCATTTTCTCTAGTAGATAGGTTCCTCTTACTGCATTTGGTAACTACCTGTAGGTAGAATAGTGTTGTATGGTATCTTGTCTGTGAATTTGTTTGGACAGGAAATCTGCAGTGTTGTTGGCCTCTCTATATGTATGAACACACTGGAAGAATTCACATTGGTTGCCAAGATTTTGGAGCTCATGTATTTACCTTTGAATCCTCCAAGGTGGAGTAGAAATCTGTAGAAACCACCTTGTTAAAAGCTTTGAGTCCACTTCTAGAATAATGTTGTTGTATCCATGCTGAATGCACCAATTTTGACCATAGCTGGCAGCTTGTACCTCTGCTTGATTATTGGTCCTTTCTCCAAGAGGTCTATCAAAGGAATATATGATATCCCCATGTTCATCTCTCACAATACACCCTTCCCCCCCTCCAATCTTCCCAGGATTGTGCAAGGCGCTACTATCTGTGTTAACTTTATATCTATTGGGAGGGGGTGTTTTCCGTAGTATTGAAGTGACTTTAACATCATGCTTGCAGCTTTCAATCATGTTCACCACTTCTGTCCACTTCAGGGGCCACTCAATGTATGGGAAAATAGAGTTGAGCAGATGGAGAATGTCTTTGAGGATCATATACTTGACTCTTGTGATACTTCATTTCCTGGCCCCATACTTTGCTGAGCATCTATTCTTCCACAAGTTCCAGCAAATCACTATGGGCAGTGTTTGAGTAAGGGCCTTATGAGTTTCATTTTTTGCTTTGCTACCACACTAACTCAATAAGTAGTTGCTCAGTAAGGTCTGCTGTAAATTAGCTCCCATAATGCCTGTAAAGAATTTCTAGATATGAGTTGCAAAATGCCCTTTAATGAAGATGTGGTCCACTTTATCCCAACCTTGCTGAATACAACAGGAACATTTTACAAGCTCCACCCCAAAAGTTGCTATTTTTTCATTGGTTGGCAATTTATTCCTTAATGCTCTCCAGAGGAGAAAAGACATCTTCAAAGGAATATTTGGAATTTGGCCTTTTCATCGATGATGGGTACAATCTAAACTACATCACTCCAGAGGTGGTAGGCTACTTGGGACTACCTCGACTACAAAGGACTTATCCATACAGCATGGAGGGATGGTTATCGAAGCGGTAAGAGCCTCTTTCACACACGGCAAATACTATGAGGAGGTTTGGTGTGATATAGTGTCCATGGCTTCTTGTCACTTAAGCTTGGGGGCCAATTGGTTTACTGAACATGGGGTCCCAAATGAGCAGAATGGGTACAAGTGTTTTGTGGATCATTGGGGAACACCTCTATTTCCTCTTCCTAAGGTGAAAAGTGAGAGACAAAAGATTGAGAGGATTAAGGGAAAACAAGGTGGCAACCTTAGAGTGGAAAAAAGAGAGGTTGAGAGGAGTGAAGTGAGAAGGTTGCCATCGTCTCAATCTAACATTTTTGTTCATTCTTCACTTGGTAAGGATTCTTATGTAGGTACAAGCGTAATGAACGGAGGAACACAAGTTCCAGCCAGAGAGCCTATAGTCGAAGGTGTGATGGATGCACTAATGGGATGTTCCAATATCCAAGGTAACAAAGATCTTTCTTGCGGGCATCAAGGTACAATAGCTAATATTAAAACTTTTACCAATGCAAATGAACAAAGTGTGAATGTTAGCTTGTGTTTATATGAGCCTATTGATTCTTTGCCTTATATTAATAATGTTCTTGTCGAGAGTGTGGATACACTAGTTGATCCTATTGATGACCGAATTGACTCCTCTAGTGAGATCAATTTGTGTCCACCTAGCATTGACACCTATGCTTTGAATGCTAGCTCATTATTTTGTAATGATTGCGTTGATCAGCCTATTTGTTAGTGTAGTTTACTGGTTAAGGGTCCTTGTAATGTGATTAAGGAACCTCAGCTTGGTGGTACTAATGTTAATGTTGATCAATTAATTAGGAGTGACACTTTGAGCATATCTATTGTCGAAGATCTAATTGCTTACTTTGCTCATAGAGACCCTGTGCTTGAAAATTCTTCGAAAAATGACATGTGGCTTATTGAGGGTGAACTTGAATGTTTTAATTCTTCCCTAGTGGTTGATCATTCCCTCTTTAAGTACAATATCCTTTTTGAAGATGATGAAATCACTCCTAGTGATGTACCTAGTGGTGTGAATCTTGACAGCAATATAGTTCTTGATAGCCATACTTGTTATAGTAACCCACTATGGTGTGAAGCTTTTCCTCCCAAAGATGGAAATCTCTTCTTAGGAGATGAGTGTACTCTTGTAGGGAAGGAATGTGTTGAGGAGGAAGGTGGTGGTTGTTTTCCCATTCCCTTTTCTTCTTGGTTTGTCTCAATTGTCAATGGTATGACCCATGAGTTTGAATCTATTAGTAGTTAGACCCATGAAAACACTTTGGAGGAAGTTAAATTGCGGGACACCTTTCTCTATTACTTGTTTACATATGATAATGCTCATGTTATTGAGTGGTGTATGTTGTTGGGAGGAACGAGTGCCCACCTGATAAATGGAGGAGCACTTGATCCAGTTCTGTGGACCGTCTATCCTTTTGATTCCGGTGGATGCATGAAGGCATTTGAACTGGTGGGAGTAACATCTTTTGAGTGGTGTTCCCTTGTTGTTGAGAAGAATGACCACTATCCTTGTTCTCCATTTGTGGGCATCATAGCCATGACCATAGAGGATATTTGGTTGTTCCTTGTTTTTGAGTCTCCTCAGTTAATTTTTTTAAGCGTTAACCTTTGTACTACCCCTCATGCTAAGAGGATAAGCTTCTTGCTTATGATCTATATGGTTTTACAAGGTCTAGATTCGAGGACTCAATCCTATCTACTTGCATATGGTGATACTCATACCTCTGTGGGTAGCATATCTTATGTTACTAGTTGTATCAATAGGGAAAATGAGAGTCTCCTTGACTCGATGCTTTGCAATCTGTTTCCATTTGACCCCGGTGTCAATTTTAAGTGTGCTGAGTGTGGTAGTAACACCATCTGTCCATTGCATGATTCTTCCTTGGTGTTATTACTTGATCAAATGTGCTTGAATGAGGTATGTTTACCAATTTGGGTGGGAATACTAATGTGCTTGAACCTACTCATGAATTGGGAATATTTACTTTCTTGAAGTTGTCTAGTGAATTGGACGGGGTCTTAATTTGGATCAACACTACTTGTGCCTTCGCACTTAGGTATGAGAGTGTTCATGTAATACTTGACATAAGGGAGGCCTTGTTCTTGTTTGAATGTGGGACCAATGAGGGCTTACAAATGAGGTTGTTTAAGTGTATTGGTTCCTACGCTCTACCCCTTTGTCAATGTTTCTCACTTAGCCAAGTATCTATTGCTTTGATGGGTTACAAACCCTTGGTTAATATCTGTGATGCTTGGTTATATGTTAAATTTGTACATCATTGGCATGATGATGAAATTGTTTTTGCTAACGCTAACCCTTATGCCATGAGGATCTTGTTCTTGTTTACTTTCCCTATGGTTTTGCAAGGTATGGATTCGAGGATGAATCCTTTTCAAGAATGGGAGAATGATGTAAAATGGATTACATCAAAGCTATCCATTCACGAACTTCAATGCTTTGATGGAGTGTTCACAAGGATGGAGGCTATCTGGCATGTATGGATGCAAATGAGGGAGTTCAATGCCTTGAAGGAGCTCCCAGTTGGGCAACACCATGCTTGGATGATATCTTGGAGCGTGGGAGTCCTAACGAAGCGAGGAGGAGCAAGCGAAGAATGTGCTCCATTCGGTGAGCTGGAGAACACTTCGGCGACTCGCCAAAACCCTTTGGCGAGGGTTCCCAAAATCGCCAACTGCCCAAGGAGCAACAAAGGGGAAAACTGCTCACTAGGCGAGCTAAAGACCATTGGCGCATCACCAACTGGATTGGGCGGTGGTTCCCAGACTGCCCAAAGTCCCAGTACCTTCCCAGCCAAGGCAAGGAGTAGAGTTCCTCGCTGAACCTATTGGGCACATCGCCAAGCCATTAGGCGATCCCGACTTGGCTCGCCCATTGGCCCATTTCGGGTCACTTTTAGGCCCATCTATATAATAATGCCTAAAATTATAAATAGGCCTCTAGGGTTTCATTTTAGGGTTAGACTATTTTGAATATTCATGAGATTTGTTTTGTTGAAAATGGTAAAAAACCTAAACTCCTCGTGTGAGTGTTTGAAAGCTTGGTAAGCTTTTGTTGATTCTAGTTTAGAAACGACGGTTGCTTGGGATATCGATTCCCTTGAGGTCTTCGTAAGAATTAGGTGCTTCTTGTAGGATTAACGAGGTAAGGTCTTTGGGTTTAATATACCCTTAGGTTGCTCTTTGTTTCCTTTTTTTTGTCTATCTATCTATCTTACTTTCTTGTCTTTTGATTTCTGCATTATATTGTAGTTTCTCTTGTGGGAATTACATCAAAGTGACTCTTCCCTTTGTTAATAAGTTGATCAGAAGTATGCTCATACTCCTCCAATGTATCCATGATGAGTTTAATAGAGTGTCTGTCAGTGGAAGTAAAAACAATCACATCATCAACAAAACTTAAATGATTGATCTGGGCACCTTTGGACTCCATGCTAAAACCTTTGTAAATTTGATTATGATGCAGAAGGTTAAGCATTCTTGAGAGTACCTCAGCACCTAAAATAAATAAGGCCGGAGATAGGGGATCACCTTTCTTAAGACCTCTAGTTGAATGAAAAAAACTATATCTATGGCCAATAATAAGGATTGAATACCAATTGTTGCTCATGATTCTCCGGATTAGGTCAATGAAACTCTCCCAAAAGCCAAATCTTCACAACACCAAACAAGTATATGACCAAGACACTCTATCATAGGCCTTAGCCATGTCTAGTTTGATAACAACATTATCCCCCTCTTTGGGCCTCTTAATTCCATAAGTGATTTCTTGTGCAAGCATGACGTTTTCTGTTATTCTTCTCCCCCTTACAAACCCTGATTTATTATCTGATATTAATATGGGGAGAATATTGGCCAATCTCATACTCAAGAGGTTGGAGATGATCTTGTTGGAGAAATTGTTGAGACAAATAAGCCTAAGATCAGTGAATCTGTTCGGTTGTTCAGTTTTGGGAAGCAGAACTAAGCAAGCATGGGACATAAGCTTAGGCATGATGTGACCACAGAAGAAGGACTGCACTGCTGCGAGTAGATCTTTTTTAATGATATTACAGAATGTTTGGTAGAACCTGCCCCCTATAGCATCTGGACCTGGTGCAGAGTTTGGGTTCATGGCAAACACCACCTATCTTAGTTCCTCCAAGGTAGGCATTTCTTGCAGCTTCTGATTCTATTCTGGAGTGACTAAAGTAGGCACTGTTGAAGACTTCTTTCATCAATTCTGTGGCTCTGGCCAGTAAACATTTTCTAAAAATATTCACAAGCTGCCTGTGCAATCTGATCATCACCTTGTAACCACACATTATTATCAGTACATATTTTATGGACAAATAATCTTCTTCTTTTGCCCCTCATCAATGCATAGAAATATTTGGTATTGGCATCCCCTTCCTTAAACCATTGCAGCTGAGTCTTCTATTTAAGAATAGATTCTTCAAGCTTCAAATTTCTAATGTAGTTGGTATTCATGAGATGTAATTGTTGTCTAAGATCTTCTGTGTTATTTGTCATAATTTTCTCCTCAGCTTTCCTAATTGTCTCCTCATATTCCTTTACTTTAGCATATATATCTCCATATTCCTTCTTTGACTAGTTGCTAAGGGTAGAATTTAACCTCTTCAATTTCTGATGCAATTGCCACATAGGGTTACGAGTGACCTCCCTATTCCAGCAGTTTTGGACAGTCTCCATGAAGTTGTCATTGTCTACTGAACAATGAAAAAATTTAAAATACTTGGTATGTATTTCATTTTTCCTAATCATTTATAGCAATAGGGGATTGTGATCAGAACTAAAAGAGGGTAGATGTTCAATAGTAGTTTGAGGCATAATCTCAAGCCATTAATCATTAACCATGGACCTATGCAACCTTTTCCATACTCTAGCCTATGCAGCCCTTTGATTACACCAGGTGAAAGGACTCCCTGTGTAACCAAGATCAATCAAGACACAAGCTTCAATCACACTAATAAACTCAAAGCTCTTATTCATGTTGTAAGGCATTCCCCTCAACTTCTCCTCTATAGATGTGATAACATTAAAGTCTCCAATGGTACACCAAGGGATATCCATGTTAGCAAAGTGCAGTAACCTGTCCCACAGAGGTCTCCTCATATGATCTTTACATTTACCATAAATAAAGGACATCAAGAACCTTTCAGTAAGATCAGCATGCTTGAATTCTCTTGTGATATGATGTTCTCTATTCTCATGAATATTACCAATGATTACATTAGACCAAAAAAGCCAGATTTTTCCATTACGATTACTGACTGCATGGTCCATTTGAAGTTGGATTCTTACCATGTTAAGTTGAGATTTATCTGTAAAGGGTTCAAGGATAGCAATCATAGATAGCTGATGCAATTTCTTGAGTGTTTGAATTTTCTCCAAAGAACCTTAGGTGTTGATACTCCTAGCATTCCAACAAATGGTTTTAATCATTAAAAACCTTTAGATTTGGACCTTGTAATGGGCCTTCTTGAAGTAGCAGAAATATTGTTGGTGGCCTGATGCTTGGTTTGCCTGTGTTGTTTCCTACCTCTTGGAGATAGACCATGTTGTTCTGTAGGTTCCTGGACCTCTTCTGGGCATTCATCATGAAAGGTGGAGCCAAATGCTTAAATTAGATGATTACTAATTTCTTCATCCTCCTCATAATATTCATCAATGGACTGGTTGTTAGGATCCAGCTCAACTTCAGAATTCAATGCCCCAAAATCATCTTGAATTCGTCTACCTTTTCTAACCTTGTTTGCAATCTGTTCCTCTATTTTCTTTCCTTTGTCTGTTAAATTAGGTTCCCGCTCAATATTATTTTGCTACCTATTTTTTATAGCTTCTCTTTTCTTATTGCTCAATCTTCCTTTAGATTTATTATTAGATTTATGTTGACCTGTATCAGCTGTCGTATCATTTTCTTTCTGAACTTCTTGTTGTCCTGACTTGTTTTCACTTGAAATAGGGGTAGCAAGGGCTCTAGAGTCATTCCTATGGTCATTATCCACCACCTCATGCAGAACATGAGTCAAGTTCCCCTCCCCCCCTTTGGACACCCCATCCTATAGATTAGTGTGTATCTCCTGTACCCTCCCTTCCATACCTCTAAATAACTTCCTCAGCAACATTAACAACAACAATATCGAGGGGTGTAGGGGATTGGAGAAGAGAGTTAATACCTGAAGTTTTAGTCACCTCCCTGTTTTGATTGTTGCCTGAGTTTCCTGGAGCATGTTTTCTGCCTTGTAAATCATTCAAAGCCTTAGTAGATTGTTTTTTCTTCTTTTTTGGTGACCCAGATTGATTAATATTTCCTGATCCTTCACCAATGTGGTTTGTTTGACTGATTTACTGGCAATAACATGTACTCCTTCATTTTCTTGATTTTTGATTTCATCCTGTGAATCGAGATTAATATAAGTATTATGGTTAATTATAGTATCTTTACTTGACTTACCTTGCTGCTGCTGATGGTGTGTCTTGGTTGGTGTCTGGTCCAGAGGTGAGGTTAATTTGTCCTCAGTGCTGTGGTTGCCCTTGTTGTGTTTTCTTCTTTGTACCTGCCACTGCTCTTCCTGTTGGGTGTTACATTGTCCTGTTTGTTGTTGTTGGTTTGTGTCCCTCGTAATGTGACCTGCTTCCCTGGTATTCTGAATGTCTTTCTCATTTCTACTGTATTTTCCTTGCTCAGGTTTGGTTTTGTTTTTCTTCTCATTCTAAGCTTCTTTCTTTCTCTTGTGTTCCTCATCTCTTTTTTTAATGTTGCAGTCATACTCTTGATCCCCTGATGTCTGCAATACATGCAATAGTCTGGGACACCTTCAAATTGCACTTGTTGCTATCTTCCTATGTTATGGTCATCTTCATCGATGCCCATCCAAACATGTGGGGGTCTTGCCTTGGTGAGATCAATTTGGACCTTTACCCTAGCCACACTACCTCTAGTCTTTTGAGCTATTGGAGAGTCAATATATAACACTTTCCCAATTGGCTTCAACAGAATAGAAATAAACTCTTTGTTGTAACAGTGCCAAGAGAGCTCAAGTAATGTTACCCAAATAGGGACTATGGGAGTTTCCTGCTCAGGTTGGAAGGTCGGAGTCCAAGTTTGGATTCTCATGAGTTGTCCCTCAATGGTCATCTTTTGTTTATTCCACACAGTTATATAGTCCAAGTAATTATCAAGATCAATGTAGACATGTCTTGAGTTAAAATGAGAAATTTTCACATCTCCAGATAGTTGAGTTTGGAGGATGAATTTTTTCCTTATTAAATCAATTTTGGGCATGGTAGTGCTGAATTTCCCAATTAAGGTAAATTTGCAATCAGTAACAAGAGTTGGGTGGAAATCATCTCTTTTGAATATCACTGCTGGCAATCCCTGTCTGGTAGTAAAATCATGACCTTCATGGTTTAAGGAATCCACTTTCTGATTTTGATTTTGTTTGAATTTTGCTACAAAAATCTGGATCACTGTAAAAGGGGTAGGTTTCGGAATTTGCTCTTTCTTGGAATTGTTCTGCTGGTTCTGAGAGCTTTGGGGGTTATTGACATTTTGTCCATTAATATTTTGACCCCCAGACTTGTTCCTATTGGTAGGGTGAGTTTGCTTCTCAAAATTGCTGGAAATTTTAGGGAATTAAGGGTTAGCATTATTGCCTTGACCTTTGTCCTGCTTTCCATGCTCCTGATGATCCTTAGGATTGTGAACTGTGCCATGCAGTCTTTGATTCTCTAGATTTCTATTTTGCTCATTTGCATGAATTTGCAAATGTGCATTATTCTTAGCTTTAGCAACTTGACTAGAGTTGGGATTAATAGAGTTACTTGATGGTATTACTTGCCTTTGTTGCTGGTGAGCAGTCCGTTGATGTTGTTCATCATTGTCCCTTTCATTCCTTTCCTTGTTCTGTTAAATTAAATCAGGGGTGGGCATATTCTGATTGTCCTGGATTCCAAATGAAAATTTGGACGCATTATTCTCCTTGGATTAATTTTGTGACATGGATTTTTTATTGCCCTATTCAGCAGCTTTGCTTGGTTCTTGGTGATCACTTACTTTGTTCTTCCCTTTCATCCTTCCTTGGCTTTCATTGGTGTCTTTTATCCTTGAATTGTTATTCATCATCGGTGTAGTCCTGTTTCTCCCCTCGAAACCTTCATCTAAACCTGTATCAATTCGAGACATTTCATTAGTGTATGTAGAACTTACCTGAACTCCGACAGCCTCACCAAAATTCGTCTCTATCGGGATTCGCTGGTCCAAATTGTGTGAATTTGTTCTGAGGTGTACATCTAGATGAGTGGAAGAACCCCAGTGAACGAATCCTCCTTATCTGGCGCATAATTTGTTCGAACTTGAATACGCAATAGCGGTGCCTCATTGGCGATTTTCAAAAAATCTCCAAATTTAGATCTCTCGATTGGCAAGGTAGAATCAATTGAAATTTGTACTAGAACTAGATCTTGTATAGGTGAATCCATATGCACTTCCATATTTGCTCGAATCATCTTTGTTTGGCCATGGGAATTAATTTTGCCAGTTTCATCTAATTCTCTCTCCGAAATTGCCACATATATCGCCTCATCTTTTTGTAGATTAGAAGAGTTGTAGGGTGAATTAGACGGTGATTCTTGGTTGGTTTTGTAGCTGTTGTCATGGCCCTTCTTTTCCATTAGGTCCGGTGGCGTTAAGGGTTGTCCGACGGCTATGTGGGCATTCTGGCAGAGTTGGCCAAAAAATCGCCCAGTTGAGAGAGAATGCGCTAGAGAGATAGTTTTAGAGAGAGAAAAAATTTGGAAAATGGGAAGGCGATCGAGTTTAGGGTTTCACATTTAAAGCTTAGCATTTAGGGTTTAGGGTTTAGAGTTTATGGTTTAAAGTTTAGGGTTTAGGGATTAGGGTTTTGGGTTTAGGATTTAGGTTTTAGGGTTTATGTTTTAGGGTTTAGGGTCTAGGGTTGTGGGTTTAGGGTATAGGGCTTGTGGTTTATGGTTTAGGGTTAAAGGTTTAGGGTTTAGGGTTTAGGATAAAGGCTTTCGGGTTTAATGTTTAGGAGTTAGGGGTTAGGGTTTAGGGTTTCAAGTTTCAAGTTTAGAGTTAAGGGTATAAAGTTTCGAGTTTAAGGATTAGGGTTTAGGGTTTAGCGTTTAGGTGTTAAGAGTTAGGGTTTGGGGTTTTGGGTTTCGAATTTAGGATTTAGGGTTCCAAGCTTAGATTTTAGGGTTTAGGGATTAGGGTTTAGGTTTTAGGTTTTTTTTTTTGGTTTAACGACCCTTGGCAGGCGTTAGGGGCTTATCAACACCTCCAGGTCTTTGTAAAAATAAAACAAACAACAAAATACAAGGAGAGGGACACAAACCTTACCTCGAATCCTATGGTGGTTCAGAAGTCGATCATCCTACTAAGTTCAATGAACTCTTCCCCAATACTATAAAAAGAAACCTAGCTTCTAACTACCTATGAGAGGACTCCTCTTGATACAAAGAAACTAGGAAAGCATAAATAAGGGAGACTCTCCCTTTACAAGTGAAAACAAGAAAGGAAAAAGCTTATGCCCTATAATGGTCTTTCTTCAGACAGCCCTAACTCGTACGTGAGAGAGAACTATAGTGAAGAAAGCTTGGTGATATAAAAAAGGAGAAGAAAGCACCATGATGGTATGGTGTAGCCTTACACTATAGTCAAAACAAACAACAAGGAGATCAAGGTGGTTCTTTAATCCTATTAGTCTTATTTCTTCTGAGGTTAGCCAAACCAAGATTATTTGTCCTGAGTAGTCCTCTAATATGAATAGGCAAATCATGAATCCAAGTGAAGTGAGTAGCAACAAGTATGGTGTGGTTGTGTTTGGATAATGCATTAGCAACCACATTGCCTTCTCTGTATAAGTGACAAGGTTTTAGGGTTTAGGGTTTTGGGTTTAGGGTTTAGGGTTTATGTTTTGGGGTTTAGGGTTTAGGGTTTGGGGTATAGGGTGTATAGTATAGAGTTTAGGGTTTAGGGTTTAGGGTTTGGGGTTTAGGGTTTAGGGTTTATAGGGTTTTGGGTTTAGGGTTTAGGGTTTATAGGGTTTTAGGTTTAGAGTATAGGGTATAGGGTTTAGGATTTAGTATTAGGGTTAGGGTTTAGGGTTTAGGGTTTGGGTTTAGAGTTTGGGTTTTCGGTTTGGGGTTTATGGTATTGAGTTTAGGGTTTAGGATTTAGGTTTAGCATTTTTTTTAACTACCCTTGTGGGGGTCAGGGGCTTAGCAACACCCCAAGGTCTTAACATAAATAAAACAAAAATAAGTACGAGGAGGGGGACATAACCTTACCTTCGTTCCTACGGTGGTTCAATAGTCGACCTGCCTACTAAGGTTAGTCAACTCATCCTCATACTAGAAAAAGTAAACCTATAACTAAGCACCTAAGGAGAGGACTCATCTCAATACAAAGTTACTAGGAAATCATAAATAAAGGAGACTCTCCCCTTACAAAGGAAGACAAAAATAGCCTATTCAAAACAACTATACCAAGATAAGACATAGTCTAGTTGAAAAGGCACTTAAAACGACAGGAGAAGGAAACTAATCAAGGTGGTTTTTTAATTCTTTTCAACTTCTTTCTTCTGAAACTTTTCACTCCCATTTTCTCTAGTAGATAGCTTCCTCTTGCTGCATTTGGTAACTGCTTGTAGGTATAATAGTGTTGTATGGTATCTTGTTTGTGACTTTGTTAGGACAGGAAATCTGCAGTGCTGTTGGCCTCTCTATATGTATGAACACACTAGACAAATTCACATAGGTTACCAAGATTTTGGAGCTCATGTACATACCTTTGAATCTAGCAAGGTGGAGTAGAAATTTGTAGCAGCTCTGAGTCTACTTCTAGAATAATGTTGTTGTATCCATGCTGAATGCACCAATTTAGACCATAGTTGGCAGCTTGTACCTCTGCCTGATTATTGGTCCCTTCTCCAAGAGGTATAACAAAGGAATAAATGATATCCCCATGTTCATCTCTCATAATACCCCCCCTCCAATCATCCGAGGATTGTGCAAGGCACTACCATTTGTATTAAGTTTTTATATATTGGGAGGGGGTTCAGCTTTCAATCATGTCCACCACTTTAGGGTTAGGGGTTTAGGGTTTAGGGTTTAGCATTAGGGTTTAGGGTTTAGGATTTAGGATTTTAGATTTAGGGTTTAGGGTGTAGGATTTACGGTTTGGGATTTAGGGTTTAGGGTATAGGGTTTGGGATTAAGGGTATTTGGTTTAGGGTTTAGGGTTTGGGTTTAGTGTCTAGGGTTTAGGGTTTAGGGTTTTTGGTTTTGGGTTAAGGTTTTGGGATTAGTGTTTAGGGTTTAGGGTTTAGGTTCTAGGGTCTAAGGTTTGGGGTTTGGGGTATGGGGTTTAGGGTTTAGGGTTTAGGGTTTAGGGTTTAGGGTTTAGGGTTTAGGGTTTGTGTTTGGGGTTTATGGTTTAGGTTTTAGGGTTTGGAATTTAGGGTTTGGGGTTAAAGTTATAGTGTTTAGGATTTAGGGTTTCGTCTTTAGGGTTTAGGGTATTGGGTTTGGTGTTTATGTTTTTAGGATTTAGGGTTTAGGGTTTAGGGTTTGGGGTTTAGGGTTTCAGGTTTATGTCACGTCTCAAATCCCATTAAGACGGACAGGCACCCGATGCCCTAAAGGCCCGAGATAACCAACATGTAACCTTTGCTTACTATGCATATAACTATGACAATCTTGTGGCAAGGTCACATAGGATGCAGCGATTCGAAACAACATAAGTAGACCCAAAACTTATATACAAGACCTGGCCGTTAAGGCCACAACT
Source organism: Solanum tuberosum (assembly GCF_000226075.1). Lineage (NCBI taxonomy): Eukaryota > Viridiplantae > Streptophyta > Magnoliopsida > Solanales > Solanaceae > Solanum > Solanum tuberosum. The sequence continues at coordinate 1,121,370 of NW_006239041.1, forward strand.
TGTTAAGACATAACGGAACCATAAACATAAGTGTACAAATTCTCTAAAAGATATAAAACCTTAGGTAGGTTGGGACTAACCACGCCTTACTCTTAACGACGATACAATACCCAAAATGATTCTACCAAGGACTCGGTAAAGCTCTGAATCAATTTGGAGCTCACCAAAAGTAGTGAGTCTCGTGTGCTCCTACCGAAGAGGTCTACTAGCTGAAGTACCTATGCTTGCAGCATGAAATGCAGTTTCCCCCGCGAGGGACATCAGTACGAGAAAATGTACTGAATATGTAAGGCAATACCATATATAAAATAAGAGTTCGAATGAAACCAAGTATCAATATATGTGTGCATAAATCAGAACAGAAGACCACTTTTGTTAACTCTTGTGGGATCATGCATGTTACATTCTTGTCTTTTCATTTCTGTCTGTTATGATCTTTATAAGTCATGTGATACGAATGACCAGCTGATCAGTGGTAGAAAAGGATGACCCATGCTAGGCATTTTAACCCCTGAGATGTTGTCCTC
>NW_006239041.1:1121943-1156769 GCF_000226075.1 Solanum tuberosum
GGGATCGGCCCATGCTAGGCTTTCGCCCCTAAGCTGCCACCCTTCTATACCAATTGGGATCGGCCCATGCTAGGCTTACTCCCCTGAGCTGCCACCCTTCTATACTGATTGGGATCTCCCCATGCTAGGCTTTCACCCCTGAGCTGCCACGCTTAATTATACAGATCGCTTCACTTAATTCTTTAATCTTTGAGATTGTTGTTTTGGTGGTCATAATCATTTTTTATATTTGGAACTACGCACCAGTAGTAGAAGACATGAAATAATACTTCAAGGAAGTAACACTGAAATAACTCCCTATATAACATCAATGCATTACTTGTGAGCTTAAATGACACAATTAACTTCAACTGACTAAGAGGATGATTCACCAAACTTGCTTGTGCAAATACCATTTCTATACCAGCACATAGGAGGAAAATTACACAAGTATAGAGTACTGAACGTATAATGAAGTAATTCTTACACTAAAGAGAGGGGGAAATATTGTTAGCTATTTGGAGATCATACGCTGCCACTATGTTTCCTTTACTAGGAATACAACTTAGGAAATTCACTTATTGATATTAATCTCAAGTATCAGATTTCATGCTAAAGAATATTGAATCAAATTGCCCTACATACCTTATCCTCTGATCAATACAACTATCATGATTCAACCTCCCCTTTCAGGTTTTAATCTACAATATAAGTCATGATAAACTAAAATTAACAGATATCACACCGTGAACCCTGTAAACAATAGCTAACATTGACGGATAATAAGCCCATACAGCCCTTAAAATAATGTGTATCACCACACCCTCCTTCTCTGCCCAATACATACATTATATATCCTTTTCCAAGATTACCCAAACTGCACCAACAACAATACACATAAAACAANNACCCTCCTTCTCTGCCCAATACATACATTATATATCCTTTTCCAAGATTATCCTAACTGCACCAACAACAATTCACATAAAACAGCCTCAAGTATTCTTTCTCATACAACCAATTATTGAACTCACCACCCCCTTGAGTTCTTTATGACAGCACACCCATAATTCCTCACTCAAAGTCCTACATAATGAGGAATAAAATGGAGCAGTCACCTTACCTCAATTTCTGCAACTTCTCCTTATAACTTGAATTCCTCTAGAACTTCAACTTCCCTTCACACTTAAACCAAAGAAGAAGAGAAAAGTATCTTAATAACCAAGGAAGTGAGCAGTAGCTTCTGGAAATATTATGCCTTTATACCTATACTTGAGCATGAATAAAAAAAATTCCTAATCATCCATGGGATAATTAAGTTAAATCCATAAGTGTTTTCACTTACCTTGTCTTGCAGAGATGAGGGTTTCTTCAAGAACCCTAGAAGAACTTTAAGGCTGTTGTTTAATCCTTAAGAGAAAAGATAAAGAAAGAGCTGGATTTAATCCTCAATAATGTGTGTTAAAATGAGTGACAATAGCAACCAATATATCTTTACATTGAGCTTTCTTCACCTTTAAGAATATCCACTAGAAAGCTTCATTTTCAGCCACTAATTGGTCAAGTAGGTGATGCACCTGCTTATGTGCATCAAGCAACTCAAAAGGTCAGACTAGATGATGCACTTACTTTCTTTCACGTGGGCTTAAATATTGGGCCCTAACAGATTTGGCTACTGGGCTTAAATTTCATTTTCCTTTTATTTAACTTAGTTTGGGCCTCAAGTGAGTCCATTGGCATAGGCCCAAATCTGATCCATAAACCTTGGCCTTTTAAACTAGATCCATATAGCTCAAGTAGGTGATGCACCTACTTGGTCCTTTGGACTGGTCAATAAGTCAAAGTAGGTGATGCACCTACTTTTCACCTGCTAGCTTAGTTAAGTCAAGCAAGCAGCTCACTTATTTTATTCCATTTTCTAAATATTAATCTCCTTTTCTTTCACTTAGCACTTAACTTTTAACTTTAAGCTCAATTACCACCCTACTGTCTCTTTAAATACTCCCGTTGGAGTTAACTTGTAGTACACATGCTGAAACGTGCAAGGCATCACATCACCTTCTGAGCTAGTTTAAACCAACACTAATCACATAAGAATTATATCCCTCACATATACTATAAGGCTATGTCAAGTATCACAAGAATATAACAAGCATATGTGTATTACGGGTTGTTACAGTTTAGGGTTTAAAATTTGGACCATTTCTCGATTTGTGCATGTCATCTTTGCGCAGTGGCCATGCTAATCTTCTCTATATCGTTCCAATTTTATCGGATGTCCCTAAAAGGAATGGGTTTAGGTTTTAGGGTTTATGGTATGGGGTCTAGGGTATGTGGTTTAGGGTTTAGGGTTGAGGGTTTGGAGTATAGGGTTTAGGGTTTAGAGTTTAGGGTTTAGGGTTAGGGTTTAGTTTTTTTTTTTTTTTTTTAATACCCTTAGAGGGGTAGGGGTTGAGCAACACCCCCAGGCCTTAGCATTAATAAGAAAAACAAGAGATACATAGAGGGGGACATAAACCTTACCTCCGCTTAATGGTGGTACAAGAGTTGGTAGCCTACTAAGTATTCTTAGTAGGTTCTCCAATTCTTCCCCAAAAACAAAAAAGAGACCTATCTTCTATGCACCTATGTGAGAGGACTCCTCTCGATACATGAAACCTTACCTCCGCATAAATGAGGGAGACTCTCCCTTTACACACAAAGTAAAAGAAAAGACTCTACTAAGGACTATCCTAATTGGAGTGTAGCCAAAGTGTTGATGATAGGGTGATCATCAAAAGAAAGATTTGAAGGAGTTCAAGCTCCTTACAAAGCCTTCTTTACCGGAATTGATTAAGGGGGTTCTTTGATTCTCTTCAACTTCCTTCTCCTAAAACTTGCCATTCCTGCCATGTCCTGTTGAAGGTATGCTGCTGCTGGAATGGGGAGCTGCTGAGTGTTGAAATAAACCAGTAGGCTGGTCAGTTGGTGACTGTACTTTGAGAGTGTGTCCGCTACAAAGTTGGCCTCTCGAAGTGTATGGATACACTTGGTTTCAGGGAAATTAGAGGAGAGTCGTTGCAGCTTTTGCATCTGGGAAGAAATGGACCAAGGAGTTGCTTTTTTGTTCAAAAAATAGTCCACAAGAAGTTGGGAGTCGACTTCCAGAATAACTTTGTTATAATTCAAATGAGCACACCAAGTTAAGCCAAATAATGCAGCCTTGATCTCAGCTTGGTTGTTGGTGCCTTCACCTAACGGGACTGAAAAAGTAAGGAGGAGTTCTCCCATGTGATTTCTGATAACACCACCAACTCCTATGCTGCCTGGGTTATTCAATGCACTCCCATCGGTGTTCAATTTCACCCATTTTTCTAGTGGTTTAAGCCACTGGACTGCAGTAGCCTTGCTGTCGTGGATGCAATTCTCCAGCAGTTTGCAAAGGCTGTTCCAGTTCAATGGCCAAGAAATGTATGGAAAAGTAATGTGCAGCAATTTGAAGGTGTCTAAGATTACAAGATGTTTGACTCTTGCAATATTGGATTGCTTACCTCCATATTTCTTTGCACATCTATTTTTCCACAAACTCCAACAAATAAAGATTGGAGTGGCTTGAAGAATAATTCTGTGGGCCTCATTGTGATGAGGGATACTCCACCACCTCATGATCATGCTTCTCAAAGGCAGAAAATCAGTGGATATACTCAAGGGAATAGCAAAAAATTTCCATACATTTTTTGCCAAGTTCCCTGAGTTAAAAATGTGGTCAATTGTATCAGCATCATGAGAATGACAACAATAACACTCACTTGGTTCAATGCTAAAGCTGGCCAGCTTCTCATTGGTAGGAAGTTTACCCCTTATTGTTCTCCATAACAAGAATGAACATTTGAAAGGGATGTTTCGATTCCAAGTGTAGGAGTTAATCTTGGTTTTAGTTCTTTTTTCTCAAATAATATCCCATGCAGAAGAGATAGTAAAGAGGCCATTCGAGTTGAGAGTCCAAACAGCCTGGTCAAAAATGGTATGCTGTAGATGTATTTGAGTTGACAGAATCTTATGTAGCTGGCTCTGAGGGGCAAGCTTGGTCAGTTTGTCAACATTCCACTGCCCATTTGTCATAAAATCAGCAATAGTTTCATTGTCAAATCTGTGGCTAGTAGTAGTGTATTGCGCCAGTGATCCTACTCCTAACCAATTGTCCCACCAAAATGAAGAAGAACCATTTCTAATCTTCCGTTGGATATGATTTTCCACCCTATGTTTGTTCCTCATAAGCAGCTTCCAGGCTTGAGACTCTCCCGTATCCCATTTTTTGCTTATGGGATTTGATCTTTGGCAATATTTTGCTCTCAGAAAATCTCCCCAAAGAGTTTGCTTGGTTCTAAAGATCCACCAATGTTTGAATTGGAAGGCTTGACAAATATCGCTCATTTGCCTTACTCCAATTCCCCCTTCATCATAGGGGAGGCTGAGATTCTTCCATGACGACCAATGATATTTTTTCTTGTCTTCCCTCCATCCCCAAAATAAGTCAGCCAAGATACCTTGAATTTGTTTGAGTGTATTAGAAGGGGGGGAAATGGCCGAAAGAATATGAATAGGCATGGATTGAAGAACATGCTTAATCAAGGTGGCTTTGCCCCCATAGCTTAGCATCTTAGATTGCCAACCAGTGATTCTATTCACTATCTTGTTGATGAGGTCAGAAAAATAAGTAAGTCTGGGCCTTCCAATAAAGAGTGGACAGCCAAGATATGTAATAGGAGCGTCTTTCTGATGAAATCCAGTGTACCTTTTGATTCTATCACAAGTAGTTCTGAAGGCATTAGGGTGGAGTAGAAAGTGACTCTTGGCCTTGTTGATGAGTTGGCCACAGATCCTTTTATATGTAGCCAATGTCTGCATGATGAGCTTGAGAGAATCCTTCCTCCCAGAAGTGAAGATAATGATGTCATCCGCAAAACTCAAGTGGTTAATTTGAGGTCCTCTCATTTCCATATAGAATCCATGATATAGAGGATGTTGGTGGAGTCTGTTTAGTGATCTAGATAGCACCTCAGCACCTAAAATAAATAGGGCTGTGGATAGTGTTTGGGGTTTAGGATTTAGGATTTAAGGTTTAGGGTTTGGGGTTTAGTGTTTAGGGTTTAGGGTTTAGGGTTTGGGGTTTAGGGTTTAAAAAATTTCTAACTGTCCAAATTCACTTCTTCTTCTGAACTCTTTTATTTCAGCTTCAAATTTGTCTAGGTATGGGAATTTTTCTGGCCTAAATTTTTTTCTCTAAGTACAAATTCATTTCTTCTTCTTCTAAACTCATTTTTCGTTCATTCATGAACTATTTTATAACTAATTAACTGCATGAATTACTTGTTAACTAGTTTTAATCATTAAATTACCCAATCAAAGTCTTACAAGAGATGAATTTCTTTGAGGCTTAATTCTTTTTACGTGTCCAAATTCACTTCTTCTTCTTTCACATTTTTCTTTATTCCTCAATTATTTAACTTTTTATTAATATCTTTAATTACTTTTTAACTGGTTTCTAATCTGCAAATCAGTTCGTTGATCCTTCAAATTAAGTAACAACACGTAATTCTTCTACTTTTGTTACTTAGTTAGTTTTGAGTCCAAATCTTCTTGTACTTGTCTCATGATAGTTTGTTGATAACCTTCTTGATTCATGTCCATTAGCTTTTTGTCGGGTCATCGTTCTTCAAGAGTCAAACGAATCCACTCCATCACAAAGAATAGGTTACCTTGAGTTGGTTGGCCAAGCTAGTTCACTATCAATTTTGAGATGACGCCATAGAAGAGTGATGTGAATAATTTTTCTACTGACTTGATTGTTTAGATTTATAGGTCCGAGGGAGGGATCATTATAATTTTACTATCGAGATTCATGTTCTATGAGCACACATGATTTGTTTTCTTCAATACAAGGAAATATTGAAAAGGTTATTAAATTAGTCACTGAGATGACACCCGATGAATTAGAAAGACTATTGAAGGGCAGTACTCGTCGTAATGAAGAACTTAAGGCGTTGCACAACTAAGGTGAAGAAACTTTATGTTATGAGCTTCAAGGTAACAATTCTTATTCTTACACTTCCTTCAGCTTGGAAATTCATTATGTGGCTAGTAGCCAATTGAGTATAAGTGATAGCTTGGTTTCATGTGAGCTTAACAATTCTCTGCCACATAGTGATAATGTATTTGTTGAGAGTGTTTAGAGTGTAGGGTATAGGGTTGAGGGATTAAAAATTCTTCTAAGTGTCCAAATTGATTTCTTCTTGTGAACTCTTTTATATCAGCCTCAAAATTTGGCTAAGTATGGGAATGTTTTGGGTTTAAAAAAATTTCTCTATGTCCAAATTCATTTCTTCTTCTTCTAAACTCATTTTTCATCTATTCCTTAACTATTTTATAACTAATTAACATCATGAATTACTTGTTAACTAGTTTTAATCATCAAATTATCCAATCAAAGTCTTACAAGAGATAAACTTCTTTGAGACTTAATTTTTTTAAGTGTCCAAATTCACTTCTTCTTCTTCCACGCTTATTTTTCATTATTCCTCAACTATTTAAATTTTAATTAACATCTTTAATTACTTTTTTATCTTGTTTCTAATCATCAAATCAGTTCGTTAATCCTTCAAATTAAGTAACAACATATAATTCTTCTACTTTTGTTACTTAGTTTTATTTGAGTCTGAACCTTTTTGTACTTCTCTCATCTTAGTTTGTTGATAACCTTCTTGACGCAAGTCCATTAGATTTTTTTTCGGTCATCCTTCTTCAAGAGTCAAAAGAATCCAATCCATCACAAAGAATAGGTGACCTTGAGTTGGTTGGCAAAGCTAGTTCACTATCAATTTGTGGATAGCAGCCAATTGAGTATACGTGATATCTTGGTTTCATGTGAGCTTAACGATTCTCTGCGACATAGTGGTAATGTATTTGGTGAGAGTGTTCATTCACTAGTTATCCTATTGATGGCCTAGTAGATTCTTCTTGTATAATTAATTTATGTTCACCTAGTGTTGACTCTTGTGCCTTGAGTTACATTAAATTGTCATGTAGTTCTTTTCCATGTTTTTATAATATACATATTGAGAATGTGGATACAATAGTTAAGGGTTGAGGGTTTATGGTTAGGGTTCCATGTTTAGGGTTTAGGGTTTATAGTTTAGGGTTTAGATTTTAGGGGTTAGGGTTTAGAGTTTAGAGTTTAGGGTTTAGGTTTAGGGTTTAGGATTACTATTTAGAGATTAGCATTTAGGGTTTAGGGTTTAGAGTTTAGGGTTTAGGGTTGAGGGATTAGGGTTTTGGGTTTAGGGTTTATGGTTTATGGTTTAGGGTTTATGTAACAACCTGTATTATGTGTATGCTAGTTCTATTCATGTGATACTTGACATAGACTTATTGTATATATGAGGGACCATGTAACGCCTTGCACGTTTCAGCATGTTTACTGCAAGTTAACTCCGATGGAAGTATTTAAACTAGAGATAGTAAGGTGGTAATTGAACTTGAAGTTGAAAGTTAAGTGCTAAGTTGAAGCAAAAGGGGTTAATATTTAGAAAATGGAATAAAATAAGTGAGTTGCTTGCTTGACTTAATTAAGCTAGTAGGTGCATCACCTACTTTGACTTATTGACCAGCCCAAAGGACCAAGTAGGTGCATCACCTACTAAGACTCTTTTGACCATGTAATTGGGCCAAGTACACTACCACCTACTTGCATTAATCTGGCCCAAGTTGAGTAGAAGAACAGGGGGAAATGGACAGCCAAGGCCCAATAGTCTTAAGTCCAAAAAGGCCCAAGTGAAAAGTCCAAGTAGGTGGATAACCTACTTGCATTAATTATGGCCCAAATTGACAAGAATAGAGGGACAATTGGCAGTAAGGCCCAACAAGTGTTGAAATCCCCAAAGGCCCATGCTAAGAGTCCAAGTAGGTGGGTCAACTACTTGACAATATATGGCCCAAAATTGGCCAACAAAGTCGGCCAATACCCCTCCCTTTTAAATGGATAAAGATCAGATCTTTTGCTCCATTTTTACCTTGTAAAATTTTCAGTTTTTTAAGTTTCTCTCTTGGTCTCTCTTGGCTTCAAACAGCAGCCCTAAAATACCTTAGGGTTCTTGAGTATTGTCCCCATTTTCAAGTAAAAGTTTGAAGGTGAGTTTCAGTTCTTGAAGTACAAGTTTAGAGGATAAATTTCCAGAAACTAAGGTAAGACAACTGCCCATTTTTTTCTCTGTTTAAATACAGGTTTGGGGTTGAGAATTTTGTATATATTTACCAAGAACTCATGGATGGTGATAAATCCTTGAGTCAATATTCTCCTATTATGCTGGAAGATTTTTTAGGGATTGATAGTAGTTGCCTTATGTATATTGTTGTTGGGGGCAGCTTGGGTATCTTGGCAAAGGATATATGAAATTGTATTAATATATAGAAGAAGGGTGTGGTGGTTCACCATTAGCTTAAACATGTCTTATATTGTAGATTAGCACCCAAGAAGGGAGGCTGAATCGTGATAGTTGTATTGGTCAGAAAATAAGGTATGTAAGGCTATTTGATTCCATATTCCTTGGCATGAAATATGATATTTGTGATGAATAACAATGAAGTGAGTTTCCTAAGTTCTATTCCTAGTAAAGGAAACATAGTAGCAGCATACGATTTCCAAATAGCTAACAATATTTTCCCCTCTCCTTAGTGTGTAGAATTTCTTCATTATACGTTCATTACTCTATACTTGTGCAATTATCCTCCTATGTGCTAGTATAGAAATGGTATTTGCAAAGGCAAGCTGGTTGAATTCTCCTCTTAGTCAATCGATGTCAATTGTGTCATTTAAGCTCCTTATATCATTGTTACTGCCTTGAAGTATTATTTTCATGTCTTCTACTACTGGTCCGTAGTTCCAAATAACAAAAATGATTATGACCACCAAAACAACAATCTCAAAGATTAAATAATCTAAGTGAAGTAATCTGTATAATTATGGATGGCTGCCCAGGGGAAAATACCTAGCATGGGTCGATCCCAATTGGTATAGAAGGGTGGTAGCTCAAGGGCGAAAGCCTAGCATGGGCCGATCCCAATTGGTATTGAAAGGTGGCCTCTCAGGGGCAAAAGTCTAGTATGGACCGATCCCAATTTGTGTAATTATGAGGACAACATCCCAGGGGTTAAAATGCCTAGCATGAGTCATCCTCTTCTACCACTGATAAGCTGGTCATTCGTATCACATGCCTTATAAAGATCATAACACACAGAAAAGTAAAGAAATGAATGCAACATACATGATCCCACAATAGTAACAATGGTGAGGCTGACAAGTACTATATGAACACATATTTTACAAGTGGTCCTATGATGAGAAAGTGAACTAATATGCAGATAGATTTACTAAACAAAAGCTACATATACAACATGCAGACTAGCTGAACTGATACATGTGACAAGTAAAACTATTAATACAGATGATAGCTTTACAATGTCTACAATGCCTCTACTGGAATCCATGACTGTACAACTATCAAAGTACAAATAGTAAAGACTCAGCAAAGCCCCGAGTCAACCTGTAGCTCACCAGCAACCGCTGAGTATCATGTGCTTCTATTGGGGAGATGTACTAGTTGAGTACATGTACCTGCAACATGAAATTCAGCGTACCCACTAAGGGACGTCAGTATGAAAGAATATACTAAATATGTAATGCATAATACAACCATATGTAAAATGAGAGCTCAAGTGAAACCAAATACAAATAGATAAGTATTAGAGATCACCGTTGCTTATACTTGTGGAATTGTGTATGGTACACTCTTTTCTTTACTTTTCTGTGCTTTATAATCTTTATAAGGCATATGATACAAATGACCAGCTGATCAGTTGATGTAAAACGGATTACATCAAGGCTATTTACTATAAGCCAAGCTCAAGACCATTAAAGGATGCAAGAGTTATTCATGAAGATGGAGGTGCTCGAGATGGTGTTGGTGACAAGCAAGGACTTTCATGCTTTAAAGAATGCAGAAGAGGTCACTTTTGGCAAGCAGAACCCACTTAGTGCATTGCCCAAGGGCTTAGGTGATGGCCCCAGCTCACCTAATGTTCTAGAGCATGTCTGATCTGAAGACCACACAGAGAAACTCGCCGACCAAGTTGGTGCCTCGCCCAACCCACTTGGCGAGCCCGACTTGGCTCTTTGTCATTCCGGGTCACTTTTGGGCCCTTTTATGATGTTATAGCCTAAAACTATAAATAGGCCTTTAGGCTTTATTTTAGGGTAGATTATTTTGAATCTTAAAAACTGAAAACTCATGTTTGAGTGTTGAGAACTTGGTTAAGCTTTTGTTGCCTTTTGTTAGAAACATTGGTTTCTTGGGATATCGATTTCCTTGAGGTCATCGTAAGAGTTAGGTGCTTATTGTAGGATTAACGGATCAAGGTTATTGGGTTTAATATACCCTTTGGTTGCTTTTTATTTTCTCTATTTGTGTCTATCTATCTATCTTTACTTTCCGTCTTTGATTTCTGCATTTTAGTGTGATTCCATTATAGGAATTACATTATTTGGTATCAGATCTGAGTCTAGATTCGTTCCTACGATTCTAGTCTTGGGGTTTTGTTAGAAAAAAAAATCTGTCAATTTTGTTTTTGAGAATTTGCTGAAATGGGTTTCTTAGATTTGAGTTTTGTTTGAGTTTCTAATATTGGAATAGTGTTCTCCAACTATAATCAAATCTTAAGCTGAGATTGGAAGGAGTTTGGTGCCTTACGGAAGAATCCACCATTGAATACTTGAAGAAACTTGAAGAAGACAAAGTGGGTTTTGAAATTTGAAGGTTTTAGTTTGGAATTGAAAGTTAAAAAGTATTGGATGTTGTTCCCCATATCAAGAAGAGTCTTCACATAAATTTTCGTGAAATTCCGAGGCAAAAATTTTAAGGGTTTTATTTCGGGTGTTCATTTTGTTCTTGAAGAACATTCAAACCTTCAAGGAATGGAATCTTTGAAAATAAAGTGTTTGATTCAAAAAGGGAAGAGAGAAAGAGTAAAAGTGTTTAGTAAAGAGAGAATTTACCTAAAATGGTAAATACTAAAGGACAAGTGCGGGGGGGGGACATGAGTTCCATTTTCAAATTTTGCATGTGCAACTTTTGGACGATTGGGCAGGCCACGACTTAGCTCGCCAAGTCCATTGGCGCCTCTCCCTTTGGGCAGGTTTTTCACCGAATTGGCTGCCAATTTGAGGGAGCTGCTGGAACTTTCGGCGAGATCAAGCTTTGGTCGTCGAGTCCATTCGGCGCATCGCCGAACTACTACACCTATCGCCTAGTTGCCTTGTCCATTTGCAGTGTTTGGCGAGTCCATCTTCAAGTTGGCGAGCTAAGCTTCAACTTAGGCAAATAAATAGGGCATTCGACGATCGGAAGCTCAAGTTACACTCTTCTGAGGTTCTAAATTCTTAGATTCGTTCTTTTGACTCTGAAACGTACTCAAGAATCCTAAACCAATTTTCAACTCGTAATTACTCTACTTGTTGGCTATTGGTTCTTGAATTCACGTCATGATTTGTGCCTTTTCTTTTCATGCTTTTCTTGTTTTTGCTTCGCAGTTAATTCTTGATTCAAGTCTTTTTGTTTAACCGAGTTGTCCGTCCTTCTTCAAACAAGAATCCATTCTGACTTAGAGTTGAAATTGGTACCTTGTGATCGACGGAGTATAAACAATTGTCAAAATTAGCCGCGCCAATTGAGAGGCAATTAAAGGTGTGTAAACAAGAGTGTTTTTGAGTTCTTTACTAACCTAACGTTGTTTACTGCTTGTGAGCTGTCTTATTGCAGGTACAATGGAGGTAGGAGGGGAAACTCAAGTACCAATTGGAGAAATTACATTGGCAACTTTGTTGGAAGTGTTGAACAACGTGAGAGGTGATATAGCAAGGATGGACGGAACGTTTGCTACAGTGGAAGATAGAGTCAACTCCAATGACTCCACACCACAAGATACTTTTCGTGCTTCTACAAGTAGGCTTGATCACACTAATTCTCGTACTCTCACAGCGGGAACCCTCCACCAAATTTTGCACCCAACTTCCAATCAATTGGGTTCAAATAGCCAAAGTTGCAATCGACCATTCCATTTTCCGCTTAGTCAAGAAGCTCCACCAAATCAAAGCCATCCTTACCAAACACCAGTTAACCAAAATATTCCCTACCAAAGACCACAACCACAACCAAATCCCGTGAATGAGGTGAGGAATGATGAAGATCAAAGAGGTTATAAAGGTGAAGGAGAAGAAGCGCCATGAAATGAGTCACCAAGGAATCAACCAAGAGGTCAAGTCTTGCAAGGTGGACCAAGAGGTAGATTGGGTCCAATGCCATTTGATAGGAGACAACATGGGAACCACTCTCAATGTGGAAATCAATGAGAAGTCAATGGCAATTATGAAGTTTGTTAAGAAGCTAGAGAAGAAAGTCGTAACCACTAATCAAGGAGGGCATCAAAGGGGTTACTATTACAATTACCAAGGTGGCCATGGAAGCCGAGATGTTGGCATCAACTCTATCAAAATGACTCTTCCAACATTCAAAGGGGAATGCCATCCCGATGCTTACTTAGAATGGGAGTCGCAATTCGACTGGATTTTCAATGTCAATAAATTGGTGGAGGTCAAAAGTAGTTGCTATGCTATCACCCAATTTGAAGGGTATGTTGTCACATGGTGGGAATACACGAAAAGGTATCACTTAGTTGTTCAAGAAGGTCATCCTCCACCATCGCTCGAGTTGAAAATATATATGAGAGCTAAATATGTGCTGGAGATCTACCGCTAAGGATTACTTGCCAAAGTGTATAACTTGAGGCAAGGAAGTAAAAGTGTTGTAGCCAATCATGATGAATTCCAAAACATAGTCATGAAGCTAGAATATCGAGAGATTGAAGACCATGTCGTAATTTTCTTCAAGGTAGGGTTGAACAAAGAGATTTCTTCAAAGATGACCATTCATAGGTTTGCTACTTTGAATGATGTCTTTTAGGGAGCCCAAAAGATAGAGCTTGAATATAAAGAGGAGAAGGTGACCAAGTATAAGACGTCATCTTCTAATTCTTGAAGAAAGAAGAAAGGGATAGTTCCAACATCGTCGAGTTGGGGCAAGGGCGTAGATCTCAAGAAGACATATGAGAAGAAGGCCTCCGTAGCTCCTTGGGCTAGTTGGTGATCTTGGAACCCTCGCCAAGGAGGTTTGGCGAGTCACCGATGTGGATGTCAGCTCGCCGAATGGAAAGCATTTCCAGTTGCTCCTCCTTGCTTTGTTAGGCCTCCCACGCTCCAAGCTATCATCCAAGCATGGTGTTTCCCAACTAGGAGCTCCTTTAAGGTGCATATGTTCCCATGCAAGGCATGGAACTCCCCTCCTTATCATCCATACATAGTCAACAACCTCTATCCTTGTGAACGATCCATCAATACGTTGAAGTTCGTGAATGGATAGTCTTGAGGTAATGTGTATTGTATCATTCTCCCCTTCTTGAAAAGGATTCATCCTCGAATCCATACTTTGCAAGTGTGAAGGCATAAGTAGTGTTCACCCAAGTTAAGACCCCATCTAATGCACTAGATAGTTCCAAGAAAGTAAGTATTCCCAATTCATAGGCAGGTTCACGTACATAAGTATTCCCCACCCAAATTGGTAAACATAACTCATTCAAGCAAATTGGATCAAACACCAAAGAAGAATCTTTAGAATAACAAAAGGTGTTATTACTACACTCAGCACACTTAGAATCGACACCGGGGTCAATTGGGAAACGAGTGCATAGCATCGAGTCAAGGACAGTCTCATTTGCCCTATTGATACCACTACTAACATAAGATATGCTACCCACACAAGTATGAGTATCACCATATGCAAGTAGATAGGATTGAGTCCTCGAATCTATACTTTGTCGAACCATATAGATCATAACCAAGAAGCTTATCCTCTTAGCATGAGGGGTAGTACAAAGGCTAATACTTAAAATAATTAACCGAGGAGACTCACAAACAAGGAACAACCAAATATACTCTATGGTCATGGCTATTAAGCCCACAAATGGAGAACAAGGACAATGGTCTTTCTTCACAACAACAAGGGAACACTACCCAAAAGATGATACTCCCACCAGTTCAAATACCCTCAAGCATCCACCGGGTTCAAAAGGATAGAAGGTCAATAGAACTAGATCAGGTGCTCCTCCATTTATCAGGTGGGCACTCATTCCTCTTAACAACATACTCCACTCAACAGCTTGAGCATCATCATAAAATAGTTAATAGAAAAATGTGTCATGCTCACTAGGGACATCTAAGGTTTTCTCAAAGCAAGAGAGTGTGGTGGTGGGGACACTGTGGTGGTGGGGACACTGGGGACACTGGGGAAAATTTGCCAAATCTTCCAAATTTCAAAACCCACTTTGTCTTCTTCAACCTTTAATGGTGGATTCTTCAATAGTGAACCAAACCCTTTTAAATCTAAGCCCTAGACTCGAAATAGGTTAGGGAACACTAATCTAACCTTGGAAATTCCAAAGAAGACTCAAATCTACAAGACCCATTTCTGAAATTTTTCAAAAATATTTTTGAACTCTTTTTTTTAGCAAGAAAACCAAGACTAGAATCATAGAAATGATACTAACCATGGCTCTGATACCAAATGATATGATTCTCACTAGAAGAATCACCAAAACAACGGAAATCTAATACAAGAAAGTAAAGGATAAATAGATAGACACAGAAAGATAAAACAAAGAGAAACCTAAGGGTATATTAAACCTTAAGACTTCATATCGTTAATCCAAAAAGAAGCACCTAAATCTTACGAAGACCTCAAGGGAATCGATATCCCAAGCAACCCTCGTTTCTAAACAAGAATCAACAAAAGCTTTACCATACTTTCAAACACTCAGACAATGAGTTTAGGTTTAAAACCACAATAATCAAAATCATTCTAACCCTAAAATGAACCCCTAAAGGCCTATTTATAGCTTTAAGCATTTTTACATAGATGGGCCAACAAGTGACCCAAAATGGGCCAATGGGTGAGCCAAATTGGGCTCGCCTAATGGCTCAGCGATGCGCCCAATATACTCAGTGAGGAATCATGTTCCTTGCCTTTGATGGGGAACTATTGGAACTTTCGGTGGTCTAGGGACCGTTGCTGGCGATTCGCAAATGGTGTTCAGCTAGCCTAATGAGTATATTTCCCTTTCGTACCTCCCGAATGGAAAAACATCTCTAGTTTTTCCTCCTTGCTTTGGTACGCCTCCCACGCTCCTTTAAGGTGAATATGTTCCATGCAAGGCATGTAATTCCTTCCTTGTCATCCATACATGCTCAACAACCTCCATCCTTATGAACAATCTATCAATATGTTGAAGTTTGTGAATGGATTGTCTTGAGGTAATCTGTGTTGTAACAGACCCAACCAAATTGCCTAAAGGAATTCAATGTCATAAACGTATAGGATGGGGTCATATTATGCGTGAGTGTCCAAATTGATTGAATTCTCTAATGCAAGGAGGTGAAATCTATATTAGTGTGGAAGAGGAACCAATAGGTGAATGTGAAGAAAGTCCTCAAGAAGGGGATGAGTTTGAAGATGGGAAAGATGAGGAACCAGACCTTTGTGTCAAAGAAGGAGAGAGTGTCGCTTCTCTATATGTGATGAGGCGAGCAATGATTGGTAAGGCGTTGTATGATCCGAGTCAAAGAGAGAATCTGTTTCACTCCAAATGCTTCATCATGGATAATGCGTGTTCCTTAATCATTGATAGCGGGAGTTGTGCAAATGTTGCTAGTACTGCATTAGTGGAATTATTAAAACTTCCTACCACTAAGCATGCTACATCTTACAAACTTCAATGGTTGAGTGACTATGGAGAATTGAGGGTGCATCGACAAGTGCTGATCAACTTTAAGATTTGGAAGTATTAAGAGGAGGTTCTATGTGATGTGGTCCGAATGCAAGCTTGCCATATGCTACTCGGGAGACCTTGGCAACATGATCATTCATCCAAACATGATGGAAGGGCCATCAAGTATTTACTTGTGTTGACTGATCATAAATATGTTCTTCATCCTATGTCGCCCTCTCAAGTCAATGATATTTATCAAAGGATGAGTGAATCGAAGGAAAAGAATAAGTCTGAAAAGGAACATGTAGAGGCCGAGAGCCAAGAAGAGGAGGAAGAGGAGGAAGTTGAAAGGAAAGGCCCAAGTGTTGTTGGCTAATTACAATGAAATAAGGGAGGAAATTGAGTCTGAAAGTTCTGTGATCCTTATCACACATAGGGATCTTGTACTACAAACTAACCAATCTCATTCTTCCCTTCCCAATTCTATTTCCTTTCTTTTGCAGGATTATGAGGATGTCCTCTCTAAGAAGCTTCCAAGTGGATTGCCCGCTCTTTGGGGAATTGAGCACCAAATTGATTTTGTGCTGGGATCACAATCGCCAAATAAGCCGGCTTATCGAACCAATCCGGAGGACACCAAGGAGCTACAAAGGAAAGTTGAGGAACTCCTCAACAAAGGTTATGTGAAGGTGAGCATGAGTCCATGTGCCATGCCGGTTCTATAGGTTCCAAAGAAAGATGGAACATGGCGTATGTGTGTTGATTGCTGAGCCATCAACAAAATTACGGTAAATTATCGTCATCCTATTCCTATGTTAGATTATATGCTTGATGAATTGAATGGCTCTTGTGTGTTTTCAAAGATTGATCTTAGGAGTGGTTATTATCAAATGCAGATGAACCCCGATGATGAATGGAAAACCGCATTCAAGACAAAGTTTAGTCTATATGAATGGTTAGTGATGCCATTTGGTCTCACTAATGCTCCTAGTACCTTCATGCGTCTTATGAATCATGTCATGAAACCCTTTATAGGGAAATTTGTGGTTGTCTATTTTGACAATATCTTGATTTATAGCAAGACCATGCATGATCATGTTGAGCATTTGAGGTGTATGTTTGATGTACTTAGGAAGGAACAACTTTATGCTAATCTTGACAAGTATTCATTTTATGTTGATGAAGTTGTCTTCTGGGGTTTTGTTGTGAGTTCAAGAGGGGTTGAAGTTGATGAGTCTAAGATTAAGACTATTAAAAATTGGCCAATTCCGAAATCCATAAGCAATGTTAGAAGTTTCATGGGTTGGCTTGTTTTTATAGATTATTTGTCAAAGATTTTAGTACCATAGCAGTCCCCTTGACAGAGGTAATTAGAAAGGATAAACCTTTTAAGTGGGTAGAGGAACAAGCCAAGGCTTTTGAGTCTTTAAAATATATTCTTAGTTCCGCTCCTTTGTTGTAATTACCTGATTTTGATAAAATATTTGACGTGGAATGTGATGCTAGTAAAGTAGGCATTAGAGCCATCGTAATGCAAGACAAAAAGCCCATTGCTTAATTTAGTGAAAAGCTAAAAGGTGCTACTTGGAATTATTCCACTTATGATCTAGAATTGTATGCCTTGATTAGGGCATTAGGTAAATGGAAACACTACTTGTGGCCCAAAGAATTTTTCATTAGGACTGATTATGAGTCCATAAAGCATATTCAGGCCCAAGGAAAGTGGAACAAGAGGCACGCCAAATGGATTGAATTCCTTGAAACTTTCCCTTATGTAATCCAATACAAAAAGGGAAATGACAATGTAGTGGCCGATGCCTTGTATAGAAAACATGTGTTGATAAATACCTTGTCTTCTAAATTGATTGGGTTTGAATGTTTGAAAACATTGTATCCCAAGGATCCCGCGTTTGTTCAAATCTTCAAAGATTGTGAGGAATGGGACAGGGAAAGGTGGATGAGGGATCGATCTTCTACTCCCTATTCAAAGTTTGATGGTTTCTTGTTCAAAGGTAATTGACTTTGTGTCCCCATGAGCTCTTGGTGAGAACTATTAGTGAGGGAGGCACATGATGGGGGTTTAATGGGTCATTTTGGTATTAACAAAACTATGGGAATTCTTAAGGAACAATTCTATTGGCCTAAAATACACAAAGATATTGTTCGAATTTGTGGTCAATGTGTTGAATGTCGATGTACTAAGTCGTGCGTCATTCCCCATGGTTTATACACTCCACTCCCCACCCCTCAAATATCTTTTCTTGACATTTCAATGGACTTCATTTTGGGTTTGCCAAGGACCAAAAGAGGTATAGATAGCATCTTTATTGTTGTTGATCAATTTTCAAAGATGGCTCATTTCATTCCATGTCATAAAAGTGATGATGCTACCAATGTAGCATCTTTGTTTGTTGAGCATATTGTTTAATTGCATGGAATTCCTCAAACCATTGTAAATGATAGGGATCCAAAATTCCTTAGTCACTTTTGGAAAGAATTGTGGGGTAGACTCGGTACAAAGTTGTTGTTCTCAACTTCTTGTCACCCACAAACTGATGGTCAAACATAAGTTGTGAATAGGACCTGGGTTCTATGCTATGTGCCGTAGTGCGTGGAAAGTTAGCCCCGTGGGAGGAACATTTACCTTTAGTGGAATTTGTGTATAATCGAGTTATGCATAGAACTATTGGCATGACTCTGTTTGAAGTGGTTTATGGTTTTAACCCCCTCAGCCCTTTAGATCTCACTCCTCTTTCTAAAGATCTTGTGTTAAGCCTAGATGGGAGTAAGCGAGCTGAAGCCATGAAGAAGCTTGATGAAATGGTGTGGCTGCATTTAGAGAAGAAGAACCAAGATGTAGCCAAAAAGGCTAACAAAGGCCGTAAAAGGATAGTGTTTGAACCGGATGAATTGGTATGGATACACTTTTTTTTGCAAGGAGCGATTTACCACCCACCGCAAAACAAAGATAATTCCAAGGGGTGATGGACCATTTCCAGTACTGGAGCGGCTCAACGACAACACCTACAAGGTTGCCCTTCCTCCGGAATAGCAAGTGCATAATACTTTCAATGTGTGCGACTTGTCACCCTTCCCAACTATTGCTGATGATGATCCGTCGAATTTGAGGAAAAATTCTTTTCAAGAAGGAGAGAATGATGTAAAACGGATTACATCAAGGCCATTTACTAGAAGCCAAGTTAAAGACCTTCAAATGATGCAAGGGTTATTCATGAAGATGGAGGTGCTCGAGATGGTGTTGGTGACAAGCAAGGACTTTCATGCCTTGAAGATTGCAGAAAAAGTCACTTTCAGTGAGCAGGACCCACTTGGCACATCGCCCAAGGGCTTAGGTGATGGCCCCAGCTAGCCTAATGTTCCAGAATGTGGCTGAGCTGAAGACCACACAGAGAAACTCACCGACCAAGTAGGTGCATCGCCCAACCCACTTGGCTCGCCCTTTGTCATTTCGGGTCACTTTTGGGCCCTTTTATGATCTTGTAGCCTAAAACGATAAATAGGCCTTTAGGGTTCATTTTAGGGTAGATTATTTTGAATGTTAAAAACTGAAAACTCATGTTTGAGTGCTGATAGCTTGGTTAAGCTTTTGTTGCCTTTTGTTAGAAACGTTGGTTGCTTGGGATATCGATTCCCTTGAGGTCATCGTAAGAGTTAGGTGCTTATTGTAGGATTAACAGATCAAGTTCATTGGGTTTAATATATCCTTTGGTTTCTTTTTGTTTCCTCTATTTGTGTCTATCTATCTATCTTTACTTTCTGTTTTTTGATTTATGCATTTTAGTATTATTCCCTGGGATGACCCATGCTAGGTATTTTAACCCCTGGGATGCGGCCCTAATAAATATACAAATCAGGATCGACCCATGCTAGGGTTTTAGCCCCTGGGCTGTCACCCATAATAATATAGATTAGGATCATCCCATGCTAGATATTACAACCCCTGAGATGTCACCCTTGAGTAATAGATTTAGGATCAGTCCATGCTAGGTATTTTAACCCCTGAGCTGCCACCCATAATTATATAGATTCATTTTACCTTGTCTCTTTAATCTTTTAGATTGTTCTTTTGATGTTCACAACTCTTTTGAGATTGTTGCTTTGGTGGTCATAGCGTTATTCAGCTTTGTGATAGTAAAACGTAGCAGGAGACATACGAATATGGACTTAAGATAATAATAATGACATAGGAAGAAATTGTGACACCAACGTAATACTTAGGAGCTGATATGTCTCAATAAACATTTTTGCCATGTCAAATTGAACCACAAATCAAACATTTAACATTCATCCAAGAGATATGAACTCTATATGATAGCCAAATACTTACTAATTAATTTCAAATACAAGGTCGTGGAACCAAGGAGGTAAATGGGCAGATTCAACTTAGGGACGGATACATATTCTAAGTAAGTACATATAAAATGTACAATAGAGCAAGTAGGGATCTTCTGAGGTAACATTTTAGTCTAACAGAATGGGAGTGATAACCAATAAAGGAAACATATAAACATGTGAAAAGATGACTTATCTGATTGAGCAGACCATTCAAGCAAGTTGGCAAGATATGGGCATATTATTTATCCAACATATAACCATATGTACCATGTGTAATCTAGGATCATTTTGATTTATATAAGAGGAATACGTGCCAATGGTTAGCATTTTGACGATGAAATCGGTATAAGCCTTTCATGCTAATACTTGGTAGAGTAAGCACGTGCATCTAGTAATAAACTCATATTAGAGTACTCACTTTAACGCTCTAGGAAGTAGGAAGAGATAATTAGCTCTATTGGTGATCTTATACTGCCACTATGGACCAGTCACTACCAAGGGCACTTAGAAAGGTTACTTTGTAATACTAGTGTTGGATTCATGCCAACGAAATAGGAAATTGAATATCCTTACATACCTTGCTGTACAACTTTGGATATTACAATGAGTTAGCAGTCTTCCTTCCAGATTATTTATCTACAATGGAGTAAATAATTAAATTAGCATTAGTAGTTGATCAACAAGTTTAGGCTACTTGATCAGACCTAAATAGTAATTGGCAGTAAATCTATAATTGATCCCATCAAGGGTGTTCTTCCACCCATTCTCCTCTAATTTTTTCATATAGTATACAACCTTCTTATGAGGTCCTCCTAAACTGCTCGATTTTGATAACGTTTGGAAAACAGTATAGAAAGGAATGGCATAAACTAAGCTCATGCAACAATCAATTAAGTGGTGTATCACTACAATTTCAATGTTTTATCCTCTAACCAGTTCCCATGACTTCTCTGCAAATATCCAGCCACACCTCCTTATTTTATGATACACAAAATAGTCCCTATGCATCACAATGTGGAAGTAGCAATATAAATCACGGCTTCCCACCAACATCCCATTAGTTCCCACTAACATTACATTTAAGATGCTCAAAACGACCTCACAATCAAAATTAAAGGGGACTCCACTCCATGGTTGTCCCAACAAGCACATCCTTCATGAACGTTTACCAAGCTCACACTATATAGAGGCAACACTCCTAAGTTTATTAACACATACAAACTTTCACAAACAATGCAAGAACAAGAGAGGGATGAAAATTTCCATAGCTTACCTTGCTGGATAGAAATCTCACTTGCTAAGACTTGGATTCTTCAAGGTTTAGGTTGTCCTCTCCCCCTTACCTTGATGTTAATTAAGATTAACACTATAATTATTTAAGATGGGAGATGTTTTACCACCTTGTACTTTAAAAACACCGGTTTCCTTCAGATTTTAATGGTGAAGTTGTAGACCAGAACTCTTGGAGCTTCTATGGCTTTCCTTGGCAGTAATTTTTTGGAGAATAAGTGATGAAGGAGATGTGATGATCTTGAGTGCTTTACAGGTACCTTCTAGACGTTTTCACTTAGTAAATTGGAGAAATAATATGGTCCTTTACTTTAAGCAAGCAGGTGCATGACCTCCTTAGGTTATGCCACAAGTTTTTAAGTAGGTGCATCACCTCCTTTCCCTTTTCACTTAAAATATAGTCCACTTATTCTAAGTAGGTGCATCACCTACTTACTCTTTTCACTTAAAATGCAGTCCACTTATTCTAAGTATGTGCATCACCTACTGGCCCTTTTCACTTAAAATGCAATCCACTAATTCTAAGTAGGTGCATCACCTACTTGTCACCTACTAGCATTGATGTAAAATGGATTACATCAAGCCTATCCATTCACGAACTTCAATGCTTTGATGGAATGTTCACAAGGATTGAGGTTGTTTGGCATATATGGATGCCAAGGAGGGAGTTCGATGCCTTCCATGGGAACATATGCACCTTGAAGGAGCTCGCAGTTGAGCAACACCATGCTTCGATGATAGCTTGGAGTGTGGGAGGCCTAACGAAGCGAGGAAGAGCAAGTGAAGAATGTACTCCATTCGGTGAGCTAGACACCACTTCGGTGACTCACTGAAACCCTTTCGCGAGGGTTACGAAGATCACCAATTTGCCCAAGGAGCTATAGAAGGAAAAGCTGACCATTCGGTGAGATGGAGACCATTGGCGCATCGCCAAGTGGATTGGGCGATGGTCCCCCGACCGACCAAAGCTCCAATAGCTCCTCAGCCAAGGCAGGGAACATGATTCCTCACCAAGTACATTGGGTGCATCACCGAGTAATTAGGCGAGCTCGACTTGGCTCGCCCATTGGCCCATTTTGGGTCACTTTTGGGCCCATCTATGTAATAAGCCCTAACCCTAGATATAACTAGCTATGGTTCATTTTAAAGGGAGACTGATTTTGAATATTGTGGTTGTCAACCTAAACTCCTTGTGTGAGTGTTGAAAGCTTGGTAAGAAAAGTTGAACCTTATTTAGAAACGAGGGTTTCTTGGGATATGGATTCCCGTGAGGTTTTCATAAGAGGTAGGTGCTAATGTAGGATTAACGGGTCGAGGTCATTGGGTTTAAAATACCCTTTGATTGTTTTTTGTTTCCTCTTTGTGTGTCTATCTATTTATCTTGTTTAGGTGCTTGTTTAGGGATTGTAATTGGAGGTTTTAGGATTTAATACATCCTTTAGTTGCCAATTGTTCCTCTTCTTGTATCTATTCTTCTATCTTTCTTCTTTTCTGTTGTTTGTTGTGATTCTTCTACTGAGAACTACATTAAGCATAGTGTAGTCAAGCAAGCACCTCACTTATTTTACACCATTTTCCCAATCTTAGTTTGTTTACAAGACCGTAACACTAATACACACTTGACAACTTTGACTTTTACATCAAATACCACCTTTTACTATCTCGAGTTCAAATTTTTTTGAGTTCACTTAGTCGCATAGGAAACCAATGATGTAATTCTCACAAGAAGAATTACTACAAACAGCAGAAAACAAGAAAGATAGAAGAAGAGATACAAGATAAGAAACAATTGGCAACTAAAGGATGTATTAAATCCAATAACCTCCAATCTAGATCCTAACAATTACCAAATCCGAATAAATAGATAGACATAAAACGAGGAAACAAAGAGCAACCTAAGGGTATATTAAACCCAAAGACCTCACCTCGTTAATCCGTCAAGAAGCACCTAACTCTTACAAAGACCTTGAGGGAATCAATATGCCAAGCAACCCTCGTTTCTAAACAAGGTTCAACAAAATCTTACCAAGCTTTCAACACTCACACAAGGAGTTTAGGTTTACAAACACAATATTCAAAATTAGTCTTCCTCTAAAATGAACCCTAGGATGCCTATTTATAGTGCTAGGGCTTATTACATAAATGGGCCAATGGGCGAGCCAAGTCGGGCTCGCCTAATGGCTCAGCAATCCATCCAATAGGTTCGGTGAGGAACTTTGCTCATTGCCTTAGCTGGGGAGCTACTAGAACTTTAGACGACCTGGGAACCATCGCCCAATCCACTTGGCGATGTGCCAATGGTCTTCAGCTAGCCTAGTGAGCAGTTTCCCCTTTGTAGCTCCTTGGGTAGTTGGCGATCTTGGGAACCCTCGCCAAAGGGTTTTGGCGAGTTGCCAAAGTGGTCTCTAGCTTCCCGAATGGAGCACATTCTTCACTTGCTCCTCCTCGCTTTGTTAGGTCCCCCATGCTACAAGCTAACATCCAAGCATGGTGTTACCCAACTGGGAGCTCCTTCAAGATGCATATGTTCCCATGGAATGTATGGAACTCTCTCCTTGGCATCCATACATGCCAAACAACCTCTATCCTTGTGAACACTCCATCATAGTGTTGATATTCGTGAATGGATAGGCTTGATGTAATCCATTTTACATCATTCTCCTCTTCTTGAAAAGGATTCATCCTCGAATCAATACCTTGCAAAACCATAAGGAGAGCAAAAAGGAACAAGATCCTTATGGTATGAGGGTTACCGTTAGTAATAATAATTTCATCACCATGCCGAGGATGCACAAACTTAACATACAACCAAGCATAACAAATACCAACAAAGGGTTTATAACGCATCAAATCAAAAGATACTTGGCTAAGTAAGAAACATTCACAACAGGGTAGAGCGTAGGAACCAGAACACTTAAACAACCTCATATGTAAGCACTCATTGGTTCCACATTCAAACAAGAACAAGACCTCCCTTATGTGAAGTAGCACATAAACATTCTCAAAACTAAGTGCAAGGGCATAAACAAAGTTAAGCCAAATTAAGATTCCATCCAATGCACTAGCTAACTTCAAGAATGTAGTTATTCCCAATTCATGAGCGAGGTCAAATACAAAAGTATTCCCCACACAACTTGGCAAACAAACCTCATTCAAGAACATAGGATCAAGTAAAAATCACATGAAAGAAAAAGTGTCTTACTACCAAACGCATCAAAATTTAGATCAGCACTGAGGTCAAATGGGAAGGAAAAATATTGTATCGAGTCAAGGAGACTCTTATTTACCCCATTGATTCCGCTATTAACATAAAATATGGTACCCACGCAAACAGGAGTATCATCATATGCAAATAGATAATAGAGAAATGTGTCATGCTCACTAGGGACATCTAGGGTGTTCTCATATGTAAGATCACAACTAGGTTCAAGGATCCTAGCACACATCAATTTACAAGAAGGAACAAACAAAGACATCATGCCAAATTTGAAATAAACTTCACCTTCTCTCAACAAAGAACTCCTACCCCCATAAAATGTATGATCGACAAGATCATACTCAAAGCAAGAGTAAAGAAAGAGGCTTAGGAAACTACCCTTCCCCATACATAATGTAGGCTCCTCAATCGGATTGTAAACCCTCAAGAAGGACTTTCTATCGTAGGGAAAAGTGTCAACAAATCCATTTAAATGATACTTGTCATCTTGACCAAGCATCACTACAGAAGTGCCACAATTTAATTCACTACTGGAGTCAAATGGAAAGGAGATCCATGGACTTGGACCAAGTATTTATCCTTTTACCCGATGGGAACTCTCATTTTCCAACATCATACTCTACTCAACAACATAAGCATCATCGTAGGTACACAAGTAATAGAGAAAGGTGACTCGCAAATCAGCCTCTTCTAGGTTCTTTTCATGTGTATTACTACCAATAGGCTCAAAAGCATTGGTCATACTATCAAAGACTGAAATACACCAAGAAGAAGAAGTAACAGAAAAACACACACCACCTTCCTCCTCATCACATTCCTTCCCCACAAGAGTACTCTCATCTTCCAAGAAGAGATTTCCATCTTTGGGAGGGAAAGCCTCACACCATAGTGGGTTACTATCACAAGTATAGATATCAAGAACGATACTTCTCGCAAGATTCACACCACTAGGTACATCACTAGGAGTGATTTCTATCATACCCCAACCCAAGATGAGGCGGACAAGTACCATATGAACACATGCTTTACAAGTGACCTGTGATGAGACAGTGAAGTACTATGCAGATAGATTTACTAATGAGAAGCTACATATACAACACATGTCGACTAGCTGAACCAATACATGTGACAAGTAAAACTATGAATACATATGATAGCTTTACAATGTCTACAAAGTCTCTACTGGAATCCATGAGTGTACCACTATAAAAATATGCATAGTAAAGACTCGGAAAAGCCCCGAATTAACCTAGAACTCACCAAAAACTGCAGAGTATTATGTGCTTCTATTGGGGAGATTTACTAGCTGAGTACCTGTACCTGCAGCATGAAATGTAGCGTCCCCAATAATGGATGTCAGTACGAAGGAATGTACTGAATATGTAAGGCACAATACAACCATATGTAAAATGAGAGATCAAGTGAACCCAAATACAAATAGATAAGGATTTGAGACCACCTTTGCTTATACTTGTGGAGACCTGTATGTTACATTCTTTTCTTTAGTTTTCTGTGCATTATAAACTTTATAAGACATATGATACAAATGACCAGCTGATCAGTGGTAGAAGAGGATGACCCATGCTAGGCATTTTAACTCCTGGGATGTTGTCCTCATAATTCCACAAATTGGGATCGGCCCATGGTAGGCTTTCGCCCTGGGCTGCCACCTATAATTATACAGATTGCTTCACTTAGATTATTTAATCTTTGAAATTGTTGTTTTGATGTTCATAATTCTTTTGAGATTGTTCTTTTGATGATCATAACTCTTTTGAGATTGTTGTTTTGGTGGTCATAATCATTGTTGACATTTGGAACTATGGACCAGTAGTAGAAGACATATGAATATGAACTTACGATAATAAAAATGACATGGGAAGCAAATGTGACACCAATGTAATACTTAGGAGCCTATACTCAACAAGCATTTTGACATTTCAAGTTGAAGCACATATCAAGTGAAGACATTTAACATTCATCCAAGAGATTTGAGCTCTATATGATTGCCAAATACTCACTAACTAATATCTAATACAAGGTATACATGAACGTGGAACTAAGGGAGAACGTGGGCATATTCAACTTAAGGACGGATACATATTCCAAGTAAGTACATATAAAAATGTACAATAGAGCAAATAGGGATCTTGTGAAATAACATTATAGTCTAACACAATGGGAGTAATAACAAATAAAGGAAACATATGAACGTGTGAAAAGATGACATATATGATGCAATAGACAATTGAAACAAGTTGGCAAAATATGGGCATATAGTATATGCAACATATAAACATATGTACCATGTGTAATCTAGGATCATTTTGATTTATATGCCAAGGGCACTTAGACGATGACACAAGTTTAAACCTTACATGCTAATACTTGGTAGAGTAAGCACGTACATTTAGTAATAAACTCATATTAGAATACTCACTTTAATGTTGTAGCAAGTGGGAACTGTAAATATGGATCAGTCACTACCAAGGGCACATAGAAAGCTTACTTTGTAATACAAGGGTTGGATTCATGCCAAAGAAATAGAAAATCGAATAGCCCTACATACCTTGCTATACAATTCAAAAGTATGACCTAAGTTCCTTCTCTTCAGATTACTAATCTACAATAAGATAAGTTGTAATACTAGTATTAGTAGCTAATCAACCAATTTGAGCTACTTGATCTCACCAAAATAGCAACCAAGCAATAAGCATGCAATTTATCTAGCCAATGCTTTCTTTCGTTCCCTTTCCCTTTAGTCATGTCTATATGCTATACAACCTTTGAATCAGGTCCTCCACAAAACTCCGTGCAATATTTAATTCCTTTGAAGTCTCCATAAGTTCTCCACACCTCCAGTCACATCCATTATCATAACATACATAAAACAGTCCTTAAACATAATAATCTAACAAGCAATATGAATCACTATTTCATATAACCAGCACTTGAAGAGCTAACATTACTTTTAAAATGCTCAAACAAGCTCATAATTGAATTTAAAGGGGACTCCCCTCCATGGTTGTCCCAGCATGCACTAACCACCATAACATCCTTCCCAATATTAAACCATATAAAAGGAAAAATTACCAACTCACTAACACATACTAAATATCCTAATTAACTCAAGCACAAGAGGGAGAAAATTGTAGTAGCTTACCTTGCTGGAAAGAACTACCACTTGCTAAAACTTGGATTCTTCAAGGTAAAGGTTGTACTCCTCAACTTGTCTGAACTTATATCTTCCAAAAGCTTAAAATCCCTAATATTCAAGAACCTTAATGGTATTTAATGGCTGCTGCATAGAGCTAAGATAGTGAAGAGAGAAAGCTCTAGAAATCATATTCTTTTCGAAGTAAAAATTGTTGGAAAAAGATAATATCAATCCTTTTAAAAGGAACCTTCTTTGGCCGACATTCTCACTCATTTTGGGCCATAAATTATCAAGTAGGTGATCCACCTACTTGGACTTTTCACTTGGGCCTATTTGGACTTAAGCATATTGGTCCTTGGTTGTTCAATTTCCCCTTATTCTTCTATTCAATGTGGGCCAGATTAATGCAAGTAGGTGGTAGTGTACTTGGCCCAATAACATGGTCAAAATAGTCTTAGTAGGTGATGCACCTACTTAGTCCTTTGGGCTGGTCAACAAGTCAAAGTAGGTGATGCACCTACGTGGTCCTTTGGGCTGCTCAATAAGTCATAGTAGGTGATGCACCTACTTGTCACCTACTAGCTTAAGTGTAGTCAAGCAAGCACCTCAATATTTTATTCCATTTCTAGACTATAATACCTTAACTTAAAACTTATATACAATATGTCACTTTAAACTTTAGACTCAAATACCACCTTATGATCTCATGTTTAAATACTTCCATCGATTTTATCTTAATCGTGTCACATTAAAATCTACGGACAGTTCACTTTAAACCTATTCTATTGTCATTAGTTGTGGAAACCGAGTCCATAACTATACCACAAGGAAATTTGAAAAAGCGTCATATAAATAGAACTACTACAGGTAGAATACGGGGTGTTACATCCTCCCCCCCTTATGATCATTCGACCTCGAATGATAGGTTCACCTGATAGTTCGGTTAATCTTGGAATTTCAAATAGAGATTTGCGAGAGTTCCCATTGTAAATAGGACTATCCAAAAATCCATAGACTAACCTAAAACACGTATTGACAAGTCTAGCATTACATCTCAATAAATATGGTTCATGAAATAATAATATGACAAATTAAACCCCTTTCTTGACCATGTAATTCACTGAAGATACACAAGTAGAACTCATACAAATAAGGACTTTAATATACGTAAACACTAGACATGCAAATGACATATCAAATAAAGAAATGCTAGTAGGATTTATGATCATATGAGGGGACCACATGATCTCAGATCCTCATGTTGATGTTTCGAATGAGGAGAGGTATTTAGGATCTCTACAATCTTCTATTCCCAAGTACCTTGTGTTATATTTTATTCCTTTCACAATACTTCAATCGAGGTTACACCTTTTGAGATTAGCTTCCGGTCCTTAACAATCTAGAATAACTATAGTATCTCCCAACTTTTTTGTATATGGAACGGAGACATAAAATCATAGGCCTAATCTATCGGGGCACTACTTTCCCTTCTCTTTTATTGTATGACGCTTTTCAAAGTTGAGTCTTATAAGAACACATAGTTGTTAATATAAACTCTAAAGTTTTATGCCGCACCTTTGGATAAGGCATTATGGTAAGATAAAAAGTTATTTTTATCTATTGTTGTGATAAAATTTACATATATCCCCAACCTTCTCTGGTCAAAATCTTCACTACATAATGATACAACCAAATAATTTCCAAAAATGTTCAAAACTCAAGCCAATAAACACAGATGGGCATACTATACAGGTAAATAAGTCACATTGGGTATGACACAAGCATATTAGCACAAAAGGGAGGACATAATATACGGGTATTAAGCTATAGATATATATGGTGTAGTTGCGTATATAGTTCATAGGGCAGCATGTAGGCGAATAAGCTATAAGTCATGTAGGAAATGGACTAGATGAGCACATGATGCATGAGTACTAAAGCAACGAAATATATAATATGTAAGCAGGTAGACTACAAGACATGTGACATAAAAGAAAATGAACTATGGAACACAAATCACATTGAGCAAGTATGTTATATCGCATGGATAAGTGGACTAATATGTCAATGAGTACACATGAAATATGAACAAGTGAGCACATGACACATGGCCAGAAAAGCTATAAAGTCGGTAATGTTTAAGCAAGTAGACTACAAGGCATGTAAAATATATAGAAATGGTCATATGATCAATTACCCTACAATACCCACACAATATGGACAAGTGACATGAAGAAAGTAACCAGTGCAATAAATAACATTGGGAGAAGGTCCTACGAAAACACATAGCAATAAACAAGGGTGCTCTAAAGAGGATAACACTCACATGCAAGCATTCTATGACATTAGGTAACCCGCAAGAAAGTAATCCTCAAAGGGAAAATCACATACAAATAGATAAAGTTATAGAACATGCAACATGTATAATTATATAACAAACAATCATTGGAATCTATGAGATATCCTATAGAACCACTCTACCATGTTAAGGTCAAACACAATGTCTTAACAGATAATTCACGTGTGGGATAGTTCTGCTAATATTCCTTACTCACCTCAAAGCACATACAATTGATTGACCCATCTACTCTCTTCAAACTCCTAAGAATTCTTATAGGTGTTCTGCTATTGGAACTTGGCTTCCGTCTAGGTCAATATAAATACTACAGTTAAGACAGAAAAAAAATCCTCAATAGTTCATCTTTTGGAGTAGGAGGCCAAGGTTAATTTACACTTCATTACTAGTTTGTGTTAGATCACACTCAATGTCTGGTGCCTTTTGAATGTCATAATAGAAAATAAATAGTGAAGGTTGAACGCACCATAAAACATGAACTGTAATAACATGTAAGTGTTAGGTACCTATAAAGTTATATCATGATTCATAACGTCTTAGAGTTAGCCGCTTTGGGCTTAACTAGGTAGGTCTGGCCATACTAATAGATTTCATCTTGTTTTTTTATAACAGTTGAGGCTGCTCAGACTCTTTTCTCGTGCAACATAGCAAATAAGAACAACTAGCATATGATCAATTTTCTACTCTCCCTTAACTGGACTATGACTGACGAATTACTGCAAAGTTTATTAAATGAATCATGTAGTAGCTCTATTAATTTGATGGAAGTCTATACATGTGTATAATGCTCTACTTCTCTTTTGTACTAATGATACGGATGAACTAGGCCCATATATATATCTTTTATCTAGCTAACCTTTATATTCACCTCTTTTTTCTTGTTGTTATGAAGACAAAATATCAAGACTTGAATCAATACTAAATTGACTTCTCTATCTAATCAAAGGTTCACAAAGTTGTTCCCAGGTGTGCCATTATAACACGTTATGGTTGAAGAGTTGATACCATTTTCTTGTCTTATACACTTAGCAATCACTCTTTCATAACCACCTATCTCACTCCTCTATAGCATCCTCATATCACCCCTACACCTATGTTTAGGGAATTCGACATTTCCCATCTCTTTCTAACTAGAAGCTCTACGTACATATTCGGCCTATGTCATTCAGGCTTTATTCTCACATGCTTCCTATCTAACAAGTACCATTTAATCAAAACTAGTAGCTTCATGTACTCTAATCCCACTATGTTCAACCTGACTAATCATAACTTTGGTCTAACAAATCAATTTTCCTTTAGTTAACCTTATCGTTTAGTCACAAACTAATTCTCTATAGCCAACACATAGATCATAATAGGAACTACAATACATATATCATTTGCAGCAATTAGCACACTTATCCCTAAGTTTTATAACCATGAAAATAATACAAATGTTATTAGTACTTATTCAGGGTTGTTGGCACATACCATATAAAAGCCAAATATTAACATATTCGGGATGATATATGGTGAGAATTTGGGCCTTGTCAGCCAATTAGGGGTATCTCTAGTAACACTATTGCACTGATACATCCACCTATCAGACTGTGCCACTGCCTTCTTCCAACTAAAAGAAACTGGTTCAACAACATTAATTTTGAGAATATGTGTAACGCTGAAAATTCTATGTATATCACAAACTAAGAACAAGTGTCCTCTATAGGAATAGATCCTATAAGTATGGAGGAAATATATAACTCAAGTGTTCGTTACATCCTTCTACGAAGATGTGCCTGGAAATGCTACAGCTCATATATGTAACTAGGTAACCAATCATATTTTTAAGCATATACTATATCTTTCTCAATTGAACCAACGTGATACAAATGGTACAACTGCAACTTTAGATGCAAATAACATAAAAGCCTTTACATACATTATGGAGTGAGACAATCGAATAAAATGAGCTCAATCTAGTCTAAATTCTGGTACTTTCAGATCTTTTCTGTATGTTAAATGTTGACACTTTAGAAACCGTTAACCTTAACCATAGTAGGCATTATATGAATAACATGATCATGTACAAGTGGAATTGTCTTCTTAACTTCGCTCTTTTGCAAGATATGGATTTTGAAGGAAGGTAACATTTCCTAAATGTCCAAGCTGCCCCCTAATTATAAATGTGGCGTGCAACACATTAATAAGTAAGGCTCTACTAGACACGGCTATGTAGACTCCCTAGGACGAACTGCTCTGGTACCACTTTTGTCATACCCCAACCCAAGATAAAGGAGACAAGTACCATATGAACACTTGCTTGACAAGTGACCTATGATGAGACAGTGAACTATGATGTTTTCCGTAATCAATGACACAACTTCCAATTCAAGTGTCTACGATCGTGCAATAGTATAATAACCCAACCAAGGGTTGGGATTGTCCCAAGGAAGTGGTTTAGAGAATTAATAGAAATTTTTTTTTAGCTCTAACTAGTCGTGGCTAAAATTATTAACGAACAAAAACATAGTAAATTAAAGGAGGTAACACGGAAGTGTCAAATGTCAAATGGGGGTTTTCTCACAGGTAAGTTAAAAATAGCAAAATTTAACAAGAAAATCAAGTTTGGGGAAAGGTTCTTGGGGTTTGACCACAATACAAGTTGAATTGGGTACGTGCTTTCGATAGGAAATTTGCAAGATAATAGTAACTAGGCTAAGCTTTAGATGGAAATAAGTTCCCTCTCGGGCAACTTACCCCGTTTCAAATTCGGTCCTCTTGGACAACTATTTGTCGCATGAAGACTAGCCTACGCCTTACCCCACTCACTCTCTCAAGCTGAGTGTTAGGATATGGGACTATGGCTCATCCCTCTCGGGCTGTACCTCATGTCGACCCACTCATTAGGCCATCAGTCTAGTGGTCTTGGTTTCGCGACCTCCCTCTCAAGCAAGCCAAAAACTCATGGGTGGTTTTGTATTTGCAACTACAAACCCATTAGATTAAACCACAACCACTAGGTGACATCCCTATTAAAATACATCTAACGTACCAGCTAGCAAAACCCAACAATAATATCAACCCATACTTGCTAAATCACACCCCAAGAATGGGGGTTTTAGCCACACATCAAGAAAAAAATTAAATACACCTTAAATGATACTAAAATCAAATGGGTATAAGAAATTAAACCTTAATATAAGCAAAGGAAGAAGAATGGAGAAGACCCACTTCCAACTTGGGGAAGATGAAATCCTTCTCTCTTCAAGTCTCCCACAAAACCCTCTCCAAACTTGAGAGAAAAATAACCCAAAAAGTACTATTCTATTATGAAAATTAAAATAAATGTTCCACTCTTAAAAATTAATAACAAATTTAGTATTTATAGACTTCAGAAAATACTGCTAGTGGATCTTTCAGCGAGGTTAGTGGGAATAGCCGATTAACTCGGCAATTAACCCTTTGGTGTAGTTCGTCGCCGCCTTGCACTAGCCTTCACCATCGTCGTACTCTGTGTCATTAGGCGGTATAGTACTGCTTCGCGGAACTATTCAGAGAAGCGTCGACTGCTCCTTTCATAGCCTTTTTGATCATTCTCCTTCAGGGCTTCGCGTAATGGAACAAAGGGAGGAGTGTGTCCCTTCGGCGAGTCTCCAAGTGTGCTAGGCTATATGCAAGCTTCAGCTTGTTCGTTCTTTTCAGCCTCTTTGTTCCTTTTTGCATCTAAGTGTCCATTCTTCCACCAAAACGTCAAATACCTGATGTATTATTCTATTGTGAAAAATAATAATAATGGTTTCACTCTAAAAATTAATAAAGAGTTTAGTATTTATAGCAATCATATATTAGTGCTGGCAGATAGCTCGGCGAGGTTAGTTGAGTTCGCTGACTTACTCGTTGACTCGACCTTCTTCTATCTCATCGTCGTTTCATGCTTACATTCAACATCTTCACGTTCTGGACCATTTGGTGGTATAGTACTGCTTCGCGGAACTATTCGTGAAATCGCCGACTGCTCCTTTCATTACCTTTTTGATCATTTTTCTTCAGGGCTTCACGTACTGGAACAAAGGGCGGAATCTCACTACAAGAAAGTATATAATTGGCAACAATTTTTTAGCAACAACAGTAAAATTGTTGGCTAAAATCGATAAATGGCAACAACTTAATAAAATGGTTGCTATATCATTAAACTTTTAACCACGACTACCTTGTTGTTAGAAAATATTTTGATGTTGTTGCAATATCATATAGTCAAAACGATAACTATTAAATTTTAAAAATTTGCAACAACATTTTAGCAACAATCAATAGTATGTTAGCAAATTTGAATAAATAGCAACAATTCTATTTAATTGTTGCTATATTATAAAAAATATTAATCACAATTTTTTTGTTGTTACAAAATGTTTAATTAGTTGTTGCCATATTTGTGGGCAATATAATAAATTTTAAATACAAATAGAGTTAGCAACAACAAATTAGAATTGTTGGCTATAAATTTTATTTTGCCAACAACGTAAGTTAATTGTCGCATAAAATATTAGAATAACTGCTTATTTTTCAACTTTCCGCCAAAAAAATGC
>NW_006239041.1:1158759-1169653 GCF_000226075.1 Solanum tuberosum
CATGCCACTAAAGTTTAGCAGTTTTACTTTCCATACCACGCCATTTGGTACCTCAAGCAACACAATATCTCCAGATTGGCGCCATGCTTGATTATTAATTCATTAGGGATGTGTAATTTAGAGGGATGTGAGACAGGATAATATTGAAGTAGGGGTTATCTTCGGGATATCTACCGGTTTAGCTTCCCCTTGCCCTCGTGTCTCTGCCATCCCTTCTGGCTTCTTTTCCCGTCTGGCTGCCATGTCTGCCAGATGCTCTTCCCATCTGTCTACCATCTCTATCGGTTGTTGTTCTCGTGGTAATCTACTATCAATTTTTTCCAGTTGCTTTTGGAAACTCATTGAGAGAAATAAAAATGTGACCAAAACTCATCAATCAGCTCCATTGCTCTACTAACTGATACTCCAGTGTTCCATAAACAGGTCAACTGAGTATCTCCCCTCCCTCCCCCTCACAGTCCCTTTTCGAATATGGAGATGAGCTCTCGAGTTCAAATGTTGAAACACCCTCCGTTGCCTAGTGGTTAATGAAGTGAGTCAAGAACAATGAGATCTCGGATTCAAACGTGTACACTCCTTCTTTTGACTAAACCTTCGAGGTAGAGTTATCTAGTATCTACATTGGTGGGCGTAACATGTATTCAGTGGAATAGTCGATGTCTGTGCAAGTTGATCTTGACACCAACATCGTAAAACAATAGTAGCTCTTATTTAAATGTTATTTGTACTTCCATTTCTAGACTGCTTTGGACTATTTTTCTTGAGTCGAAAGTCTATTAGAAATAATCCATCTACCTTTTGAGACTATTTGAACTTATGCAAAAAGAAAAATTGACTATTAGAAAATTGAGAAGTTATGGAAACTCGTCTAGTGCGTGATCAAAAAATGGTAAAAGAGGGCATAAAGGCACTGGTATCTCATATGCAAATTTCTAAGGTACAAGCATTAATGATTCAATTTCTTGCTTTTGATCCTAAGAGTATTTTGATTATGCTATTCTTAAAATACTTGTCCTAGTTATTTTGATTGTTATTAACATTAGTTTTTTCTTTTATTAGTATTCAATTCATTTTTCAATTCCTTATATTTGTTATGCTTAACAGAGTGGTCTTCCATCTGCAATTCTCAACATTATTACCAATTCAAGTGATTTAGATGTTGCAAATCCTACAAGTGTTATGAATGACATCGGGGTAAGTAAGTTAAAATTTTAAGTTTATTACAAGAGACTTTACTACTGAAGGATAGTTAGAGCTTATTCATCTAAGACAAATCATATGATTTTTAAGTAGATTCTTTAAAAAAAATAACTGATTTGATTTTTAAATTGTGATGGTATCTTGATATGGTAACTACAATGTAAAATTTATAAAAAAAATGAAAAAGTGCTTAGATTCTTAATGTTTTTTAATGATGGACTTTAGATTGTACAATGACTTGTTCATTCCGTAAGAAAATCCAATTTCAATATGCTAATGTTCTTTATGTCTTATCATTGGATTGTTGGTTTGAATGAAAAGTGAAACTGAAAAGTCAACCTCTTATGTTTTATATCTATTTATTTTCAATGACATAAGTATATGATTGTTATCATTAGTTATACTTCTATAAAGAAAAGGCTTCAAATCTTCTCGTTTGACTACCAAAAAAGAACCATAAGTTGATTTGTTAGAGAACAATACATCAAACAAAAAAGATGTATTGTTCTCTAACAAATCAGCTCATGGTGCTCATTTGGTAGTCAAAAGAGCAGATTTGAAGTTCTCTTTCAATTTTGAGTAGTCATTGAAAAAATGATTTGATTGGCTATGATTTACTTTCCCCCATTATATGTTGTGCATATATTATATGAGTTCATGTGGTCACTATTTAGTCTTATTTCTCTTCTAAGTGAAAGGTCTATTTGAATTAGCTTCCCAACCCCCACAAAGGTAAAGATAAGATTGCATATATTTTATTCTTTTCATACCTCGTTTATAAATTTACATTGAATATATTATTTTCATTGATTTTTTTTAAAAATGTAATTATATTTATCTTCTTTTGTAGCATGAATGTGCTTAAACCAACACTACTTACAATATGATTCATGTCATACACAAGCTATCGGAGGAA
Organism: Solanum tuberosum; assembly: GCF_000226075.1. NCBI lineage: Eukaryota > Viridiplantae > Streptophyta > Magnoliopsida > Solanales > Solanaceae > Solanum > Solanum tuberosum. The sequence goes on from NW_006239041.1 coordinate 1,160,876, forward strand.
TATTTACCTGTTAAGTTACTAGTAGATTAGTACTACTTAATGATATTTCTTATATTATGTTTTTATTCATTTCGTAAATTAAGACATCCTATGTAGGAATTTTTAGTTTTTAAAATTCCAAATATCTAGTGCATCAGTTCTATGCATTGACGTTTGATACTATTATATATATATATGCATGTATGCATTAATTTATATATGAATTCATGGATTTTATTAACTTTAAATGTAAATTATACAGTGTGTGTGTGTGTGCGCACGTGCGCGCGCGCATGCATGTAAGCATTAATTTATATATGAATTCATGGATTTTATTAACTTTAAATGTAAATTATACATGTAGCAACTAATAATAAGTTGTTACTAAAGATTTACCAGAAATATTTATTCACAAATAGCTTAAATGTGATGACTAATTGTTGATAAAAAAAATGTAATTATAGCCACAATAATGGTTGTTGCTAAAAGTCTAAATAACAGATTGTTAACCGATTTTTCTGTCCATTATTTGCAACTACTAATTTTATTGGGAAAAATAATAATTTCTTGCAACAATAATTTTGGTTGCTAAAGATTTACAGAAACAACAATCGTGTACTTTTTACCAACAAAATATAATTTATGGTAATAACTTTTTTTGTTGCGTAAGTTAACTTTTTACAACAATATTTTTTTGTTGTTGCGAAACATTTCCCAACAGCATTTTAGGCAACAACGTGCAACAAAAAATTTTTTGTTACTAAAAGTACTTTTGGCAACAACATTGAATATATTGCAACAAAATGTTTTGTTGGAAAATCCCTTCTCCTTTGTAGTGTCTGTCCCTTTGGCGACTAGCCAAGTGTAACAACCCGTATTATGCATATGCTTATTTTATTCTTGTGATACTTGACATAGACTTATAGTATAGGTGAGGGATCATGTTTCTTATATGATTAGTGTTGGTTTAAACTAGCTTGGAAGGTGATGTGATGTCTAGCACGTTGTACCATGTGTACGGCAAGTTATAACTCCAATGGAAGTATTTAAACTCGAGACGGGAAGGTGGTAATTGAGCTTAAAGTTGAAATTTAAGTGCTAAGTTAAAGAAAAAAAGAATTAATAATTAGAAAATGGAATAAAATAAGGTGAGCTGCTTGCTTGACTTAACTAAGCTAGTAGGTGACAAGTAGGTGCATCACCTACTTTGACTTATTAACCAGTCCAAAGAACCAAGTAGGTGCATCACCTACTTGAGCTATATGGATCTAGTTAAAAAGGCCAAGGTTTATGGATAAGATTTGGGCCTATGCTAACGGACTCACTTGAGGCCCAAGCTATGTTAAATAAAACAAAATGAAATTAAAGCCCAGCAGCCAAATCTGCCAAGGCCCAATATATTTAAGCTAAAGTGAAATCTAGTAGGTACATCATCTAGTTTGACCTTTTGAGCTGCTTGATATACATAAGCAGGTGCATCACCTACTTGATCAATTAGTGGCTGAAAATGGACAAAAAAAAAAGAGGTTCTAGAGGATTATTTTTTTATGGTCAAGAAGGCTCCTTATAAACCCAATATGAGCTGATCTTTTCACTCATTTTAACATACAAAATTCACAATTCACTCCAGCTCTCTCTCTCTTTTCCCTTAAGGATTAAAACAGCAGCCTTAAAGTTCCTTCTAGGGTTCTTGAAGAAATCTTGATATATGTGAACCAAGGTAACATAAACACTTATGGATTTAGCTTAATTGTCCCATAGAAGACTAGAAAATATGTTATTCATGCTCAATTATAAGTAGAAGGCAGAAGTTCCCACAAGCTACTGCTCGCTTTCCTTAATTATTAAGATAATTTTCTCTTCTTCTTTGGTTTAAGTGTGAAGGGCAGTTTAAGTTCTAGAGGAATTCAAGTTATAACTAGAAGTTGTAGAAATTGAGGTAAGGTGACTGCTCCATTTTCTTCCTCCTTATGTATGAGTTTGAGTGAGGAATTATGGGTGTACTGTCGTAGAGAACTCCAGGGGGTGGTGAGTTCAATAAATGGTTGTATGATAAATAATATTTGATGTTGTTTATGTATATTGTTGTTGGTACAACTTGGGTTATCTTGTAAAGGATATATAATGTGTATTGGGCAGAGAAGGAGGGTATGCTGATGCACATTATTTTAAGGGTTGTATGGGCTCATTACCAGTCAAAGTTAATTACTGTTTTAGGAGGCTCAGGTGTGATAGCTGCGAATATTAGTTTATCATGACTTACAGATTAACACCTAAAAGGAGAGGTTGAATCGTGGTAGTTATATTGGTCAGAGAATAAGGAATAAAAGGCAATTCGATTCAAAATTCTTCGGCATGAAATCTGATCCTCACATTTAATACCAATAAGTGAATTTCCTAAGTTTTATTCCTAGTAAAGGAAACATAGTGGCAGCGTACGATCTCCAAATAGCTGACAATAGTTTCCCCTCTCCTTAGTGTATAGAATTACTTCATTATATGTTCACTACTCTATACTTGTGTAATTATCCTCCTATGTGCTGGTATAGAAATGGTATTTGCAAAGGCAAGTTTGGTGAATCCTTCTCTTAGTCAGTTGGAGTTTATTGTGTCAGTTAAGCTCACAAGTAATGCATTGATGTACATAGATCCTTATGTCATGGTTACTGCCTTGAAGTATTATTTTCATGTCTTCTACTACTGGTCCGTAGTTCCAAATATAAAAAATGATTATGACCACCAAAACATCAATCTCAAAGATTAAAGAATCTAATTGAACCAATCTGTATAATTAAAGGTGGCAGCTCAGGGGCGAATGCCTAGCATGGGCCGATCCCAATTGGTATAGAGGGGTGGCAGCTCAGGGGCGAAAGCCTAGCATGGGCCGATCCCAATTTGTGTAATTTTGAGGACCACATCCCAGGGGTTAAAATGCCTAGAATGGGTCATCCTCTTCTACCACTAATCAGCTGGTCATTCGTATCACATGCCCTTATAAAGATGATAACACACAGAAAGTTAAAGACAAGAATGTAACATACATTATCCCACAAGAGTTAACAAGGGTGGTCTTCTGTTATGATTTATGCACATATATTGATACTTGGTTTCATTCGAACTCTTATTTTATATATGTTAGTGCCTTACATATTCAGTACATTTTCTCGTATTGACGTCCCTCACGGGGGACGCTGCATTTCATACTGCAGGCACATGTACTTCAATTAATAGACCTCCTCGGTAGGAGCACACGATACTCAGCTACTTTTGGTGAGCTCCAGATTGATTCGGAGCTTTACTGAGTCCTTGGTAGATTCATTTTGGTATTGTATCATAGTTAAGAGTAAGACGGGGTCTGTCCCGACCTAATATAAGTTTTTCTATCTTTTAGAGGCCTTGTAGACTTATGTATATGGTTCAGTTGCGTCTTAACAAGTTGTGGCCTCAATGGCCAAGTCTTGTATATAAGTTTTGGGTCTACTTATGTTGGTTCGTATCGCTGCATCCTATGTGAACTTGTCACAAGATTGTCATAGTTATATGCATAGTAAGCACATGTTACATGTTGGTTCTCTTGGGCATCGGGTGATTGCCCGTCTTAATGGGATTTGAGACGTGACACTAAGTGTGCTTGGCGGAGCTCAAGATTCAGCTTCTTCGTTCTTTTCAGTCTTTTTTGTTCCTTTTTTGTGCCTAAGCGTCCATGCTTCCACTAAAACTTTAAATACCTGAAACTTAAGAGTTTTCATCAGATATTGAGACAAAATAAGCATTTGAGGACACTTTTCTATCAAAATAAATCCCTAAATGAGTCCAATTTGTGGACTCATCAAAATACTATGCAGATAGATTTACTAATGAGAAGCTACATATACAACATATGTCGACTAGTTGAACTAATACATCTGACAAGTAAAACTATGAATACAGATGATAGCTTTACAATGTCTACAAAGCATCTACCGGAATCCATGACTGTACCACTATAAAAATATGCATAATAAAGACTCGGCAAAGCCCGAATCAACCTGGAGCTCATTAACAACCGCTGAGTATCATGTTATTCTATTGGGGAGATCTACTAGCTGAGTACATATACCTACAACATGAAATGCAGTGTCCCGAATAAAGGACGTCAGTGCAAAGGAATGTATTGAATATGTAAGGCACAATACAACCATATGTAAAATGAGATCTCAATTGAAACCAAATCTAAATAGATAAGGATTTGAGACCACATTTGTTTATACTTGTGGAGTCCTGTATGTAACATTCTTTTCTTTACTTTTATGTGCGTTATAATATTTATAATACTTATGATACAAATGACCAGTTGATCAGTGGTAGAAGAGGATGACCCATGCTAGGCATTTTAAACCCTAGGATATTATCCTTGTAATTCGACAAATTGGAATCGGCCTATGCTAGGATTTTTCCCTAGAGCTGCCACCCTTCTATACGAATTGGGATCGTCCCATGCTAGGCTTTCGCCCCTGAGATACCACCCTTCTATACCAATTGGGATCGACCCATGCTAGGCATTTCCCCCTGGGCTACCACCCATAATTATACAGATTGCTTCACTTAACCTGATCATGTTATTCATATTATGCTTACTATGGTTAAGGGTAATGCTAGCTAAAATGTCAACAGACTAGATTGAGCTCATTTTGTTCAACCATCCCACTCCACAAGGTATGTAAAAGCATTTATGCTATCTGCATGTAAAGTTGCATTTGTACCATTTGGTTAACAATGGTTCAATTGATAAAGATATATAGTATATGCTTAAAAAAGGATGGGTTACCAAGTCACATATATGAGCTCTTAGCATTTCCAAGCACATCTTCTTAGGATGATGTAATCAACTCTTGAGTTCTATATTTCCTCCATATTTATAGGATTTGTTTCTATATAGGACACTCATTCATATTTTGTGATACACATAGAATTTCCAGCGTTACAAATGTACTTGAAATTGATGTTGTTGAAACAGTTTCTTTAGTTGGAAGAGGGCAGTGGAACAATTCAAAATGTGAACGTATCAGTGCTATTGTGTTACTAGAGAGGTACCTAATTGGTTGGTAAGGCCCAAATTCTCACCATATATCATCCCGAATATGTTAAAGTTGGCTTTTTATATGGTATGTGCCAACCACCCTGAACAAGTACTAATAACATTTGTATTCTCTTCATGGGTACAAAACTTAGGGATAATTTTTCCAATTTCTACAAATGATATATGTATGATAGTTCCTACCATAATCTATGTTTTGGCTATAGAGGATTAGTATGTGACTAAAGGGGTAAGGTTAACAAAAGGAAAATTGATTAGTTAGACCTTAAGTTGTGATTAGTTAGGTTGTACATAGTGGGATTGGAGTACATGAAGTTACTATTTTTGATTAAAGGTACTTGTTAGATAGGAAGCATGTGCGAATGAAGCTTGAATGACACAGGCCGAATATGTACGTAGATTTTCTAGTTAGAAAGAGATGGGACATGTCAAACCCCCTAAACATAGGAGTAGGGGTGATATGAGGATGCTATAGAGGAGTGAGATAGGCGGCTATGAAAGACTGACTGCTAAGTTTAAGACGTAAGAATAAGGTATGAGAAAAGTCATTTTAGTATTGATTCAAGACTTGATATTTGGTCTTATTAACAAGAAAAAAGAGGGGAATAGAAAGGTTACCTGGATAGAAGATACACATACCTAGTTCATCTATATAATTAGTACAAAAGAGAAGTAGAGCATTACACACATGTATAGACTTCCATCGATTTGAATAAAGCCACTACAGGATTCATTTAATATATGCCTGCAGTAATTCATCAATCATAGTCCAGTTAGGGGAGAGGATAAATTGATCATATGCTTATTGTTCTTATTCACTACCTTGAAAGAGTCAGATCACCCTCACATGTTATAAAAAAAATCTATTAGTATGGTTAGACCTATCTAGTTAAGGCCAAAGTGGCTAACTCTGAGACGTTATGAATAATGATATAATTTTATAGGTACCTGACATTTACTTGCTATTAGAGTTCATGTTTTATGGTGTGTTCAAGCTTCACTACTTATTTTCTCTTTCGACCTTCAGAGGGCACCAGACATTGAGTGTGATATTTAACAAGTTAGTAATTAAGGCAAAGTTGACCTCGGTCCCCTACTCCAAAAGATGAACTATTGAGGATTTTCTTTTTCTATCTTAACTGTAGTATTTATACTGACCTAGATGAAAGCCTAGTCCTAATATCATAACACATATAGGAATTATTAGGGGATTGAAGAGAGTAGATGGGGAAGGAATATGAACAGAACTATCCCACCCATGGCTTAATGCTTAAGACAATGTGTTTGCCATTAATATAGTAGAGTAGTTCTATAGGATATCTCGTAGTTTCCAATGATGGTATGTTATATAATTATACATGCTGCATGTTCTATAACTTCTCTATTTGTATGTTATTTGCCCTTTGTGCATTACTTTCTCACATGTTACCTAATGCCATAAAATGCTTGCATGTAAGTGTTATCCACTTCAGAGCACCCTTGTTTATTGTTGTATGTTTTTGTAGGACCTTTTCCTTACATGTTATTTATTGCGTTGGTTACTTTCCACATGTCACTTGTCAATATTGTGTGGATATTGCATGCTAATTGAGCATATGCTATGGGAAAAATTAGTGATCGTGGATTATAGGACTCGCATAACACTTGTTTACCTATCATATGCATCATAAACCATTTATATATATATTACATGCCTCATAGCCGATTTTCTTAAACAGTACAGGCATTATAGCTTTTCTAGCTATGTGTCATGTGCTGACTTTCTCATATTTCATATGTGTACTTATTGACATGTTATTCCACCTATCCATGTGATATAACGCACTTGCTCAATGTGATTTGTGTTCCATTTATAGTCTACTTACTTACGTATTATATATTTTGTAGCTTTAGTACTCATGCATCATGTGCTCATCCAGTCCACTTCCTATATTCTTATAGTTCATTAGCCCACACGCTACCTTATGAACCATATGCGCGCGTACACCACATATTTCTATAGCTAAATGTTAGTATATTATGCGCTACCTTTTGTGCTAGCCTACATGTGTGTCATACCCAATGTGACTTATTTATCTGTATTTATCGACTTGAGTTTTAAACATCCTGTGAAAATGTTTCCTTCTATCATTAGGTAGTGAAGATTTTGACTAGAAAAGTTTGGGCATATATGTAAGTTTTATCACAGCCATAGATAAATAACTTAGCATAATGCCTTATCCAAATGTGCGGCATAAAACTTTAGAGTTTATATTAATAGCTATGCGTTCTTATAAGACTCATCTCTGAAAAGCGTCATAAGGTAAAAGAGAAGGAAAAGTAAAGCCCGATAGGTTAGGCCTATGATTTTATGTGTCCATTCCATATAAAAAAAATTGGGCGATACTATAGTTATTCTTGATTGTTAGGCCCGCAAGCTAAGCACAAATGGTGTAACCTTCATTGAAGTATTGTTGAAGGACCAGAATATAACATAAGATACTTCGAAATAGTTGATGATCGAGATCCTAAATACCACTCCTCATTCTAAACATTAGCATAAAGATCTGAGATCATGTGGTCCCCTTATATGATCATAAGTCCTACTAGCATTTGTTCATTTGATATGTCATTTGCATGTCTTGTGTTTAGGTATATTAAATTCCTTATTAGTATGAGTTCTACTTGTGTGTCTTCAGTGGATTATATGGTCAAGAAAGAGGTTTAATTTGCCATATTCTTATTCATGAACCATATCTATTGAGACATCCTGCGAGACTTATCTATACTTGTTTTAGGTTAGTCTATAGATTTTGGATAGTCCTACTTACAAAGAAAACTCTCGCAAATCTCCAATTGAAATTCTAGGAACCAACTATCAACTACACCTATCATTCGAGCACGAATGATCATAATGGGGGAGGATGTAACACCCCATATTCTACGTGTACTAGTTCTATGTATATGACACTTATAAATTGCCTTGTGGTATAGTTATGGACTCGGTTTCCTAAGCGACTAGTGACAATATAATAGGTTTAAAGTTGTAATACCCCGTGCCTTCCAACACATATACGACTAAGTGAACTCAAAAACAATTCGAAATCTGGATAGTAAAAAGTGGTATTCGATGTAAAAGTCAAAGTGGTCAAGTGCATATTAGGGCTACAGTCTTGTAAAGATACTATGATTGGGAAAATCGTGTAAAATAAGTGAGGTGCTTGCTTGACAAAACTACGCTAGTAGGTGACAAGTAGATAATGCACCTACTTAGAATTAGTGGACTGCATGTAAGTGAAAAGGGCAAGTAGGTGATGCACCTACTTAGAATTAGTGGACCGAATTTTATGTTAAAAGGGGCAAGTAGGTGATGCACCTACTTAGAATAAGTGGAATGTATTTAAGTGAAAAGAGCAAGTAGGTGATGCACCTACTTAAAACTTGTGGCAGAAATAAAGAAGGTGATGCACCTGCTTGCTTAATGTAAACAACCATATTATTTATCTACTTTATGAAGTGAAAACGTCCAGAAGGCACCTGTAAGGCACTCAAGCACATCACATCTCCTCCATCACGTATTCTCTAGAAAATTACTCCCAAGGAAAGCCATAGAAGCTCCAAGAGTTCTGGTCTACAACTTCACCATTCAAATATGAAGGAAACAAGTGTTTTTAAAGTACATGTTGGTAGAAAATCTCCCATCTTAAGGAATTCAAGTGAATAATCTGATTTAACATCAAGGT
>NW_006239041.1:1169663-1173985 GCF_000226075.1 Solanum tuberosum
AACCTAAACCTTGAAGAATCCAAGTCTTAGCAAGTGAGGTTTCTTTTCGGCAAAGTAAGCTATAGAAATTTTCATCCCTTTCTTGTTCTTGCATTGTTTGTGAAAGTTTGTATGTGTTAATCAACTGAGCAGTGTTGCCTCTATATGGTGTGGGCTTGGTAAACGTTCAGGAAAGATGTGGTTGTTTTAATAGCCATGTAGTGGAGTCCCCTTAAATTTTGATTGTGAGCTGGTTTTGAGCATCTTCAATTTAATGTTTGTTGGAACTCACGAGGTGCTGATCGAAAGCCGTAAGTTCATATTGTTACTTCCACATTGTGATGCTTAGGGATTGTTGTGTATCATAAAATAAAGGGGTCTGGCTGGACATGTGCAGAGAAATCATGGAAACTGGTTAAAGGATAGAACATTGAAAGTGTAGTGATACACCACTTAAATGTTGCATGAGCTTACTTCCTGCCATTCCTTTAATATTGTTTTCCAGACGGGATGAAGCCTGAGGAGTTTTGGAGGACCTTATAAGAAGGTTGTATAGTATATTAATTTTTTTAGAGGAGAATGGATGGAAAGAAAACTCTTGATAGGATCAATTATAGATATACTACCAATTACTGTTTCGGTATTATCAAGTAGCCCAAACTTGTTGATTAACTACTAATGTTAGTTTTATTATTTACTCCATTGTAGATAAATAATCTGAAAGGAAGACACTTAACTCATTGTAATATCCAATATTGTCCAACAAGGTATATAAGGCTATTCGATTTCCTATTTCTTTGGTATGAATCCAACACCTGCATTACAAAAAGTAAGCTTTCTAAGTGCCCTTGGTATTGACTGATTCATAGTTGCAGTTCCTACTCCCTAGAGCATTAAAGTGAGTACTCTAATATGCGTTTGTTACTAAATGTATGTGCTTACTCTACAAAGTATTAGCATGCAAGTTAAACTGTTTCACCGTCAAAGTACCCTTGGTAAGTATTTCCCTTATATAAATCAAAATGATGCTAGATTACAAATGGTACATATGTTTGTATGTTGGATATACAATCTGCCCATATTACGCCAACTTGCTTCAATTATCTATATATGTCATCTTGTCACATGTTCATATGTTCCCTTTATTGGTTATTACTCCCATTGTGTTAGACTATAATGTTACCTCACAAGATCCCTACTTGCACTATTGTACATTTTATATGTACTTACTTGGAATATGTATATGTCCTTAAGTTGAATATGTCCACATTCTCCCTAGGTTCTACGTTCATGTATACCTTGTATTTGATGCTAGTTAGTGAGTATTTGGCTATCATATAGAGTTCAAATCTCTTGGCTGAATGTTAAATATATTCACTTGATATGTGCTTCAATTTGAGATGTCAAAATGCTCACTAAGTCATATAAGCTCCTAAGTATTACGTTGGTGTCACATTTGCTTCCTGCCATTAACATAAGTCCATATTCGTATGTCTTCTACTACTGGTCCATAGTTCCAAATCTCAACAATGATTATGACCACCAAAAAACTATCTCAAAAGATTTATGATCACTCAAAAGAGTTATGAACATCAATCAAAACAACAATCTCAAAGATTAAAGAATCTAAGTGAAGCAATCTGTATAATTATGGGTGAAATCCCATGGGGAATTGCCTAGCATGGGTCGATCCCAATTGGTATAGAAGGGTGGCAGGTCAGGGGCGAAAGCCTAGCATGGGCCGATCCGAATTGGTATAAAAAGGTGGCAGCTCAGGGACGAAAGCCTAGCATGGGCCGATCCTAATTTGTGGAATTATGAAGACAACATCTCAGGGGTTAAAATGCCTAGCATGGGTCATCCTCTTCTACCACTGATAAGATGGTCATTTGTATTATATGCCTTATAAATATTATAACGTACATCAAAGTAAAGAAAAGAATGTTAACATACACGATTCCACAAGTATAAGCAAATGTGGTCTCTAATCCTTATCTATTGGTATTTGGTTTCACTTGAGCTCTCATTTTACATATAATTTTATTATGCCTTACATATTTAGTACATTCTTTTTTACTGACGTCACCTTATTAGGGATGCTACATTTCATGTTGCAGGTATATGTACTCAACTAATAGATCTCTCCAATAGAAGCACATGATACTCAGCGGTTGCTGGTGAGCTCCAGGTTGATTTAGGGATTTGTTGAGTCTTTACTATGCGTATTTTCCTAGTGCTATAGTCATGGATTCCAGTAGAGGCTTTGTAGACATTGTAAATCTATCATTTGTATTCATAGTTTCACTTGTCACATGTATCGGTTCAGGAGGTCGACATGTATTGTATACGAAACTTCTCATTAGTAAATCTATTTGCATAGTAGTTTAGTTTCTCATCATAGGCCACTTGTAAAGCATGTGTTAATATGATACTTGTCCGCCTCACCTAGGGTTCGGTTTGGCAAAAATCAAGTATGGGGAAAGGTTCTTGGGGTGTGACCGCAATACAAGTTGAGATAAATCGTTGGGTACATGCTTTCTATTGGAAATTTGCAAGATAATAGTGACTAGGTTAAGCTTTAGATGGAAATAAGTTCCTTCTCGGGCAACTTACCTCGTTTCAAATGGGTTCCTCTTGGATATCTATTTGCCGCATGAAGACCAGCCTACGCCTTACCCCACTCACTCTCTCGAGCTGAGTGTTAGGATATGGGACTAGGGATCACCCTCTCGAGCTGAACCTCGTGTCGACCCACTCCTTAGGCCCTCAGTCTAGTGGTTTTGGTTTCGCGACTTCCCTCTCTGGTAAGCCGAAAACACATGGTTGGTTTTGTATTTGCAACTACAAACCCATTAGATTAAACCACTACCACTAGGTGAAATCCCTATTAAAATATATATAATCTATTAGCAAGCAAGACCCAACAATAATATCAACCCATATTTGCTAAATCACACCCAAGAATGGGGTTTTTTAGCCACATATCAAGAAATAACAAAATACACCTAAAATGATACTAAAATCAAATAGGTATAAGGAATTAAACCTTGATTTAAGCAAAGGAAGAAGAATGGAGAAGACCCACTTCCAACTTGGGGAAGATGAAATCCTTCTTTCTTCGAGTCTCCCAAAAACCCTCTCCAAACTTGAGAGAAAATATCCAAAAATGTACTATTCTATTGTGAAAATTAATAATAATGGTTTCACACTAAAAATTAAGAAAGAGTTTATTATTTATAGCCATCAGAAATTAGTGTTGGCACATAGATCGGTGAGGTTAGTCGAGCTCGCCGACTGACTCACCGAATTTCCCTTCTTCTATCTCATCGTCATTTCGTGCTTGCCTTCAACATCTTCACCTGCTGGACCATTGGGTAGTATAGTACTGCTTCGCGGAACTATTCAGAAAGCACCGACTGCTCCTTTCATTGCCCTTTTGATCCTCTTCCTTCCGGGCTTCGCGTACTGGAACAAAGGGCGGAATCTGTCCCTTTGGTGACTCACCAAGTGTGCTTGGAGGAGCTCAGGCTTCAGGATCTTTGTTCCTTTCAGCCTTTTTGTTCCTTTTAGCACCTAAGCGCCCATGCTTCCTCTAAAACTTCAAATACCTTAAACTTAAGAGTTTTCATCAGCTATTAAGACAAAATAAGCATTTGAGGACACTATTTCAATCAAAATAAATCCCTAAATGAGTCCAATTTGTGGACTCATCAAGCTACTATGCAGATAGATTTACTAATGAGAAGCTACATATACAACACATGTTGACTAGCTGAACCAATACATGTGACAAGTAAAACTATGAATACAGATGATAGCTTTACAATGTCTACAAAGCCTCTACTGGAATCCATAACTGTACCACTATAAAAATATGTATAGTAAAGACTCGGCAAAGCCCTGAATCAACCTGGAGCTCACCATTGCTTCTATTGGGGAGATCGATTAGCTGAGTACATGTACCTGCAACATGAAATGCAGTGTCCCCATTAAAGGACGTCAGTACGAAGGAATGTACTGAATATGTAAGGCACAATAAAACCATATGTAAAATAAGATCTCAAGAGACCAAATACAAACAGATAAGAATTTGAGACCACCTTTGTTTATACTTGTGGAGTCCTGTATATTACATTCATTTCTTTACTTTTTAGTGCCTTATAATCTCTATAAGACATATGATACAAATGACCAGCTGATCAGTGATAGAAGAGGATGACCCATGCTAGTCATTTTAAACCTTGGGATGTTGTCCTCATAATTCCACAAATTGGGACGGCCCATGCTAGGCTTTCGCCCCTGAGTTGCCACCATTCTATACCAATTGGGATCGACCCATGCTA
>NW_006239041.1:1174084-1188897 GCF_000226075.1 Solanum tuberosum
CCTTTTAACCCTAAGTTGCCACCCTTCTATACCAATTGGGATCGGCCCATGCTAGGCTTTCGCCCCTGAGTTGCCACCATTCTATACCAATTGGGATCGACCCATGCTACGCATTTCCCCCTGGGCTGCCACCCATAATTATACAGATTGCTTCACTTCGATTCTTTAACCATTGAGATTGTTGTTTTAATGTTCATAACTATTTTTAGATTGTTATTTTGATGATCATAACTCTTTTGAGATTGTTATTCTATACCAATTGGGATCGACCCATGCTACGCATTTCCCCCTGGGCTGCCACCCATAATTATACAGATTGCTTCACTTCGATTCTTTAACCAATTGAGATTGTTGTTTAATGTTCATAACTATTTTTAGATTGTTATTTTGATGATCATAACTCTTTTGAGATTGTTGTTTTGGTGGTCATAATCAGTGTTGAGATTTGGAACAATGGACTAGTAGTATAAGACATATGAATATGGACACAATAATAACAATGACATAGGAAGCAAATGTGACACCAACGTAATATTTAGAAGCTTATACTCAGTAAGCATTTTGACATCTCAAATTGAAGCTCATATCAAGTGAAGACATTTAACATTCATCCAAGAGATTTGAACTCTATATGATAGCCAAATATTCACTAAATAATATCACATACAAGGTATACATGAACGTGGAACCAAGGCAGAACGTGGGCAGATGCAACTTAAGGACGGACACATATTCCAAGTAAGTACATATAAAAATGTACAATAGAACAAGTAGGGATCTTGTGAGCTAACGTTATAGTCTGACACAATGGGAGTAATAACCAATAAAGGAAACATATAAATGTGTGAAAAAATGACATATATGATGGAACAGACAATTGAAGCAAGCTGGCAAGATACAGGCATATTGTATATCAATCATATAAACATATGTATCATGTGTAATCTAGGATTATTTTGATTTATATAAGGGGAATATGTGCCAAGGGCACTTAGATGATGAAACAAGTTTAAACATTGTATTCTTATACTTGGTAGAGTAAGCACGTACATTTAGTAATAAACTCATATTAGAGTACTCACTTTAATGCTCTAGGGAGTAGCAACTGCAAATATGGATCAGTCACTACCAAGGGCACTTAGAAAGCTTACTTTGCAATACAAGTGTTGGATTCATGCCAAAGAAATAGCAAATCGAATAGCCTTACATACCTTCCTATACAATTCAAAAGTATGACTTAAGTTCCTTCTCTATAGATTACTAATCTATAATAAAATAAGTTGTAAGACTAGTATTAGTAGCTAATCAACCAATTTAAGCTACTTGATCTCACCAAAATAGCAACCAAGCAATAACCATGCTATTTATCTAGCCAATGCTTTCTTTCCTTCCCTTTCCCTTTAGTCGCGTCTATATGTTATACAACCTTCGTATTAGGTCCTCCCCAAAACTCCCTGCAATATTTAATTCCTTTGACGTCTCCATAAGTTCTCCACACTTCCAGTCACATCCCTTATCATAACATACATAAAATGGTCCTTAAACATAATAGTGTAACAATCAATATGAATCACGATTTCAAATCACCAGCAGTGGATGAGCTAACATTACTTTTAAAAGGCTCAAACAAGCTCATAATTGAATTTAAAGGGGACTCCCCTCCATGGCTGTCCCAAATGCACTAACCACCAGAACATCCTCCCCAATATTACACCATGTAAAAGGAACAATTACCAACTCACTAACACATACTAAATATCCTTATTAACTCAAGCACAAGAGGGAGAAAATTGTAGTAGCTTACCTTTCTTGAAAGAACTACCACTTGCTAAGACTTGGATTCTTCAAGGTAAAGGTTGTCGTCCTCAACTTGTCTTAACTTATACGTTTCCAATTGCTTGAAATCCCTAATATACAAGAACCCTAATGTTATTTAGTGGCTACTGCATGGAGCTAAGAAAATGCAGAGAGAAAGCTTTAGAAATCAGATTTTTATTCAAAGTAAAAATGGTTGGAAAAAGCTGATATCAATCCCTTTAAAAGGGAATTGCTTTGACCGAAATTCTCACTCATTTTGGGCCATAAATTATAAAGTAAGTGATCCACCTACTTGGACTTTTCACTTGGGCCTATTTGGACTTAAGAATATTGGGCCTTGGTTGTCCATTTCCCCCTTATTCTTGTATTCTACTTGGGCCAGATTAATGCAGGTAGGTGGTACTGAACTTGGCCTAATAATATGGTCGAAAAAGACTTAGTAGGTGATGCACCTACTTAGTCCCTTGGGCTGGTCAACAAGTCAAAGTAGGTGATTCACCTACTTGGTCCTTTGTGCTGGTCAATAAGTCAACGTAGGTGATGCACCTACTTTTAACCTACTAGCTTAAGTGTAGTCAAGCAAGCACCTGAATATTTCATTATATTTCTTGACGTGAATACCTTAACCCAAACTTAAAACTTATATACACTATGTTACTTTAAACATTAGACTCAAATACAACCTTATGATCTCAAGTTTAAATACTTCCATCGATTTCAACTTAATCGGGTCACATTAAAATCTATGCGTAGTTCACTTTAAACCTATTCTATTGCCACTAGTTGCATAGGAAACCGAGTCCATAACTATACCACAAGGAAATTTGAAAAAAGTGTCATATAAATGGAACTAGTACACGTAGAATACAAGGTGTTACATCTTCCCCCCTTATGATCATTCGTCCTCGAATGATAGGTGCACCTAATAGTTCGGTTAATCTTGGAATTTCACATAGAGATTTGCGAGAGTTCCCATTGTAAATAGGACTATCCAAAATCCATAGACTAACCTAAAACACGTATAGACAAGTCTAGCATGACATCTCAATAGATATGGTTCATGAAATAATAATATGACAAATTAAACTCCTTTCTTGACCATGTATTTCACAGAAGATACACAAGTAGAACTCATACAAATAAGGATTTTAATATACCTAAGCACAAGACATGCAAATGACATATCAAATGAACAAATGCTAGTGGGATTTATGATCATATGAGGGGACAACATGATCTCAGATCCTCATGTTGATGTTTAGAATGAGGAGGGGTATTTAGGATCTCTACCATCCTCTATTCCCAAGTACCTTGTGGTATATTTTATTCCTTCCACAATACTTTAAAGGAGGTTACACCTTTTGAGCTTAGCTTCTGGGCCTTAACAATCAAGAATAACTATAGTATCTCCCACATTTTTGTTTATGGAACAGACACATAAAATCATAGGCCTAATCTATCGGGGCACTACTTTCCCTTCTCTTTTATCGTATGACGCTTTTCAAAGGCGAGTCTTATAAGAACTAATAACTGTTAATATAAACTCTAAATTTTTATGCCGCACCTTCGGATAAGGCATTACAATATGTTATTTTTATCTATGGTTGTGATAAAATTTACATATATCGCCAACCTTTTCTGGTCAATATCTTCATTACATAATGATACAATGAAATGATTTCCAAAAATGTTAAAAACTCAAGCCAATAAACACAGAGGGGAATAGTATACAGTTAAATAAGTCACATTGGGTATGACACAGGTAGATTAGCACAAAAGGGAGTGCATAATATAAGGCATTAAGATATAGAAATATATAGTGTACGAACATATATGGTTCATAGGGCAGCGTGTAAGAGAATGAGCTATAAGTCATGTAGGAAATGGACTAGATGAGCACATGATGAATGAGTACTAAAGCAACTAAATATATAATATGTAAGCAAATAGACTATAAGACATGTAGACATAAAAGAAAATGAACTATGGAACACAAATCACATTGAGCAAGTGTGTTATATCACATGGATAGTTGAACTAACATGTCAATGAGTACACATGAAATATGAGCAAGTGAGCGTATGACACATGGCCAGAAAAGCTATAAGGTCTGTAATTTTAAGCAAGTACTCTACGAGGCATTTAAAATATATAGAAATGGTCATATGATCAATCAGCCTACAGTACCCACACAATATGGACAAGTGACATGAAGAAAGTAACCAGTGCAATAAATAACATGTAGGGAAAAGGTCCTACGAAAACGTATATCAATAAACAAGGGTGCTCTAAAGCGGATAACACTTACATTCAAGCATTTTATGACATTAGGTAACACGCGAGAAAGTAATCCACAAAGGGCAAATGACATACAAATAGATATGTTATATAACATGCAACATGTATAATTATAATACAAACCATCATTGGAATCTATGAGATATCCTATAGAACCACTCTACCATGTTAAGGTCACACACACTGTCTTAAACGTTAAGTCATATGCTTCCTATCTAACAAGTACCATTTAATCAAAACTAGTAGCTTCATGTGCTCTAATCCCACTATGTACAACCCAACTAATCACAACTTAGGTCTAACCAATCCATTTTCCTTTTGTTAACCTTACCCTTTAGTCACATACTAATTCTCTATAGCCAACACATAGATCATAATAGGAACTACTATATATATATTATTTGCAACAATTAGCACACTTATCCCTAAGTTTTATAACCATGACAAGAATACAAATGTTATTAGTATTTATTCGGGGTTGTTGGCACATACCATATAAAAACCAAATATTAACATACTCGGGATGATATATGGTGAGAATTTGGACATTGTAAGCCAATTAGGGGTATCTCTAGTAATACTATTGCACTGATACATCAACTTATCATATTGTGCTACTGCCTTCTTCCAACTAAAAGATACTTGTTTAAAAGCATCAATTTCGAGAACATGTGTAACGCTGAAAATTCTATATGTATCACAGACTAAGAACAAGTGTCCTCTCTAGGAATAGAACCTATAAGTATGGAGGAAATATAGAGCTCAAGAGTTGGTTACATCCTCCTACGAAGATGTGCCTGGAAATGCTATAGCTCATATATGTAACTAGGTAACCAATAATTTTTTTAAGCATATACTATATCCTTCTCAATTGAACCAAAGTGATACAAATTGTACAAATGAAACTTTAGATGCAAATAACATAAAAGCCTTTACATACTTTGTGGAGTGAGACAATCGAATAAAATTAGTTCAATCTAGTCTCAATTCTGGTAACTTAAGATCCTTTTTGTATGTTACATGTTGACACTTTAGCAACCGTTAACCTTAACATAGTAAGCATAATATGAATAACATGATCAGGTACAAGTGGAAATTGACTTCTTAACTTCGCTCTATCGCACGATCTGGATTATGAAGGAAGGTAACATTTCCTAAATTTCCAAGTAGCCCCCTAATTATAAATGTGGCACGCAACACATTCATAAGTAAGGCTCTACTAGACACGGCTATGTAGACTCGCTAGGACAAACTGCTCTGATACCACTTTTGTCATGCAAGATATCTGGATTGGACTCAAAAGTTTTACTTGTCTGAAGAATTCCAAGCCAAGCTGGTGTATTGTCCTTAAGCGGTTCCATATCACTTGGAGTGGGACTGCCAGGGATATCTTGGTAGAACACTTTGGGGACGTTTACTGAAAACTCTACCCCTGTGACTTTACCTTTACTGTTGTCAGTAATAGAAATAATTTCATCATCTTCTTTCCGCATGTCAAACAAACATCCAACTTGGTATCTCTAGGTCTCTTGGACCTGCAGAAAGACTGGACACAAAGCAAGTGAATGCCGCTCCGGAGCCAAGAAAAAGAAGATCAATCTTCTTGGCATGGACGAAGAAACCAAAGGTAAGTTACTTGCCATCCTTGATGAACCTTTCTCTGAATCTGCAGGTACATCTGATGAATACAGTGATGACGAAGGCATTGATCTTGATTACAATTCAGACAAAAGCCAATCAGGAAAAGATTGCACTTGCATTGAAGCCTTCTGTACTTGTGATAGTACACCACATATCCAAGTACTTTCTGACCATTCGAAAGAAGCTCTCTTTGACGTTATTCAACACATAAATGACAGTGAGTCTAGGAATCATTTTCTCCTAGAACTTAAAAATGTCCTTCTCAATACGGACAAGCCAAAACCCCGTCCGATAATTGAACCTTTTAGAATGAAGCAGATCATGAATCGCTCAGATAACCATTCTGAACCATCCATTTCAGATCTTCACCATGAGGTCTCTAGTCTCAAAGAAGAGATTAAAAGCATCAAATCTCGACTTTGTATCGGTTAGACTGATATCCTTACCAATCAAGTCCCTAAAAGGACTACTTTCCAAGACATGGAGTCTGATCAAGATTCTTCTAATGATGATAATATTGACGTTATTCCTTCCAATATCAATAATGATCATCTAGTAGAGCCTTTTGTCACCAATACAGGTAACGATACCTCTACCTCTGTTGCACCAGGAGTAACGGTAATCTCTTCAATAAGACCTTAGAGTCATCATATACCTGTTAAGATAGTTGTTAATAAACATTTTGTTATTAACAAAATTACTTTGCTTGATAGTGGTGCACAGAGGAATTGTATTGTAAAAGGTATTGTTCCTACTAAGTATCTACAAAAAATCACTTCAAAATTACACTCTGCTATAGGATAACCTTTGAAAATAAATTATAAGCTCTCTAAAGCTCATATTTGCAATAATGACATTTGTTTAACAAATGATTTTGTTATAACTGAAGATATCAATGAAGATATTATTCTTGGAATACCTTTTATCACTCAGATAAAACCTTATTTTACGAATCTAGATGGTATTACTACTACTATCCTTGGAAAATATCTTCATTTTCCTTTTATTAAAACCCTTTCACAAGATGAAAGTAATTTTGTAAGAGAAAACACTGTTTTCCGAATTAATAAACTTTCACAACATATCACCTTTTTAAAGGATGAAATTCGTATTAAGAAAATCGAACAAATTTTAGAAACCCCGGAGATAGTTACTAAAATAGCTAATCTTCAAAAAAGATTTGAAGAAGAAATATTTTCATCAACTTCTGCTTCCTCCGGGGTTTCTGAAGAAGAAGGTGGTCTGGGAACTGGTCTAGAAGGACAAGACATACAAGGAGACCAGGATGACCTTTGATTAGAGGAAGATCTCCTAATCTAATTGTCTAGGAATTTGAGTTCTATGGACCCATTGGGAAATTGAACGACTCTTTACTATTGCACTGATACATCTATTTATCAGATTGTGCCACTGCCTTCTTCCAACTAAAAGATACTTATTTAACAGCATCAATTTCGAGAACATGTGTAACGCTGAAAATTCTATGTATATCACAGACTCAGAACAAGTTTCCTCTGTAGGAATAGATCATATAAGTATGGAGGAAATATAGAGCTCAAGAGTTGGTTACATCCTCCTACGAAGATGTGCCTAGAAATGCTATAGCTCATATATGTAACTAGGTAACCAATCATTTTTTTAAGCATATACCATATCCTTCTCAATTGAACCAACATGATACAAATGGTACAAATGCAACTTTAGATGCAAATAACATAAAAGCCTTTACATACCTTGTGGAGTGAGACAGTCGAATCAGTTGAGCTCAATCTAGTCTCAATTCTGGTAACTTAAGATCCTTTCTGTATGTTACATGTTGACACTTTAGCAACCGTTAACCTTAACATAGTAAGCATAATATGATTAACATGATCAGGTACAAGTGGAAATTGACTTCTTAACTTCGCTCTATCGCACGATCTGGATTATGAAGGAAGGTAACATTTCCTAAATTTCCAAGCATCCCCTAATTATAAATATGGTGCGCAACACATTCATATGTAAGTCTCTACTAGACATGGCTATGTAGACTCTCTAGGACGAACTGCTCTGATACCACTTTTGTCATAACCCAACCGAAGATGAGGCGGACAAGTACCATATGAACAGATCCTTTACAAGTGACATGTGATGAGACAATGAACTATGATATTTGCCATAATCAATGATACAACTTCCAATTCAAGTGTCTATGATCGTGCAATAATATAATAACCCAACCAAGGGTTGGGGTTGTCCCAATGGAGTGGTTTTGAAAATTAATAGAAATTATTTTTTTAGCTCTAACTAGTCGTAGCTAAGAGTATTAACGAACAAAATCATAGTAAATTAAAGGGGGTGACACAAAAGTGTCGACTATCAAATGGGGGTTTTTGTCACAAGTAAGTTAAAAATAGCAAAAATTCACAAGAAAATCAAGTATGGGGAAAGGTTCTTATGGTGTGACCGTAATACAAGTTTAGATAAATCGTTGGGTACATGCTTTCGATAGGAAATTTGCAACATAATAGTAACTAGGCTAAGCTTCAGAAGGAAATAAGTTCCCTCTCGGGAAACATACCCCATTTCAAATAGGTTCCTCTCGGACAACTATTTGCCGCATGAACACCAGCCTACGCCTTAACCCACTCACTCTCTCGAGCTAAGTGTTAGGATATTGGACTAGGGCTCACCCTCTCGGGCTGAACCTCATGTCGACCCACTCCTTAGGCCACTCACTCACTCTCTCGATGAGTCTAGTGGTCTTGCTTTCGCGACCTTCCTCTCGGGCAAGCCGAAAACACATGGGTGGTTTTGTATTTGCAACTACAAACCCATTAGATTAAGCCACAACCACTAGGTGAAATCCCCATTAAAATACATCTAACCTATCAGTAAGCAAGACCCAACAATAATATAAATCCATATTTGCTAAATCATACCCCAAGAATGAGGTTTTAGCCACACATCAAGAAATAATAAAATACACCTAAAATGGCTTCTTTTCAGCCATTTTGTTCCTTTTTGTGCCTAAGCATCCATGCTTCGGCTTAAACTTTGTATACCTGAAACTTAAGAGTTTTCATCATATATTGAGACAAAATAAGCATTTGAGGACACTATTTCTATTAAAATAAATCCCTAAATGAGTCCAATTTGTGGACTCATCAAACTACTATGCAGATCGATTTACTAATGAGAAGCTACATATACAACACATGTCGGCTAGCTGAACCAATACACGTGACAAGTAAAACTAAGAATACATATGATAGCTTTACAATGTTTACAAAGCTTCTACCGGAATCCATGACTGTACCTCTATAAAAATATGCATAGTAAAGACTCGGCAAAGCCCCGAATCCTACTATGCAGATCGATTTACTAATGAGAAGCTACATATACAACACATGTCGGCTAGCTGAACCAATACACGTGACAAGTAAAACTAAGAATACATATGATAGCTTTACAATGTTTACAAAGCTTCTACCGGAATCCATGACTGTACCTCTATAAAAATATGCATAGTAAAGACTCGGCAAAGCCCCGAATCAACCTAGAGCTCACTAACAACTGATGAGTGTCATGTGCTTCTATTGGGGGGATCTACTAGTTGAGTACATGTACCTGCATCATGAAATGCAGCGTCCCCAATAAAGGACGTCAGAACGAAGGAATGTACTAAATATGTAAGGTACAATTCAACCATATGTAAAATGAGATCTCAAGTGAAACCAAATACAAATAGATAAGGATATCAGACCACCCTTGTTTATACTTATGGAGTCCTGTGTTTTACATTCTTTAGTTTTACTTTTCTGTGCATTATAATCTTTATAAGACATATGGTACAAATGACCAGCTGATCAGTGGTAGAAGAGGACGACCCATGCTAGGCATTTTAAACCCTGGGATGCTGTCCTCATATTTCCACAAATTGGGATCGGCCCATGCTAGGCTTTTGATCCTGAGCTGCCACCCTTCTATACCAATTGGGATCGGCCTATGCTAGGCTATCGCCCCTGAGCTGCCACCCTTCTATACCAGTTGGGATCTACCCATGCTAGGCATTTCTGCCTGGGCTGCCACCCATAATTATACAGATTGCTTCACTTAGATTCTTTAATCTTTGAGATTGTTCTTTTGATGTTCATAACTCTTTCGAGATTGTTCTTTTGATGATTATAACTCTTTTAAGATTGTTGTTTTAGTGGTCATAATCATTGTTCAAATTTGGAACTATGGACCAATAGTAGAAGACATATGAATATGGACTTACGATAATAACAATGACATGGGAAGCAAATGTGACACCAACGTAATACAACTTATACTCAGTAAGAATTTTGAAATCTCAAATTGAAGCATATATCAAGTGAAGACATTTAACATTCAGCCGAGAGATTTGAACTCTATATGATAGCCAAATATTCACTAACTAATATCAAATACAAGGTATACATGAACGTGGAACCAAGGGAGAACGTGGGCAGATTCAACTTAAGGACGGATACATATTCCAAGTAAGTACATATAAAAATGTACAATAGAGCAAGTAAGGATCTTAGGAGATAACATTATAGTCTAACAAAATGGGAGTAATAACCAATAAAGGAAACATATGAACGTGTGAAAAGATGACATATATGATGGAATAGATAATTGAGTAAGGATCTTAGGAGATAACATTATAGTCTAACAAAATGGGAGTAATAACCAATAAAGGAAACATATGAACGTGTGAAAAGATGACATATATGATGGAATAGATAATTGAAGCAAGTTGGCAAGATGCAGGCATATTGTATATCCAACATATAAACATACGTACCATGTGTAATCTAGAATCATTTTGATTTATATAAGGGTAATACGTGCCAAGGGCACTTCGACAATGAAACAAGTTTAAACCTTGCATGCTAATACTTGGTAGAGTAAGCAAGTACATTTAGTAATAAATTCATATTAAAGTACTCACTTTAATGCTCTAGGGAGTAGGAGCTGCATATATGGATCAGTCACTACCAAGGGCACATAGAGAGCTTACTTTGTAATACAAGTGTTGGATTCATGCCAAAGATATCGGAAATCGAATAGCCTTACATATCTTGCTATATAATTCAAAAGTATGACTTAAGCACATTCTCTTCATATTACTAATCTACAATAAAATAAGTTGTACGACTAGTATTAGTAGCTAGTCAACCAATTTGAGCTACTTGATCTCACCAAAATAGCAACCAACCAATAAGCATGTTATTTATCTAGCCAATGCTTTCTTTCCTTCCCTTTCCCTTTAGTTGCGTCTATATTCTATACAACCTTCGTATCAGGTCCTCCCCAAAACTCCCTACAATATTTAATTACTTTGATGTCTCCATAAGTTCTGCACACCTCCAGCCACATCCCTTGTCATAGCATACATAAAACAGTCCTTAAACATAATAATGTAACAAGCAATATGAATCACAATTTCTGATCACCAGTACTCGAAGAGCTAACATTACTTTTAAAATGCTCAAACAAGCTCATAATTGAATTTAAAGGGGACTCCCCTCCATGGCTGTCCCAACATGCACTAACCACCAGAATATCCTCCTCAATATTACACCATGTAAAAGGAACAATTAGCAACACACTAACACGTACTAAATATTCTATTTAACTCAACCACAAGAGGAAGAAAATTGCAGTACCTTACCTTGCTGGAAAGAACTACCACTTGCTAAGACTTGGATTTTTCAAGGTAATGGTTGTCCTCCTCAACTTGTCATAACTTATACATTCCAATAGCTTGAAATCCCTAATATTCAAGAACCCTAATAGTATTTAATGGCTGCTGCATGGACCTAAGAGAGAGAAGAGAGAAAGCTTTAGAAATTAGATTTTTGTTCAGAGTAAAACTGGTTGAAAAAAGTTGATATCAATCCGTTTAAAAGGGACCTGCTTTGGCCGACATTCTCTCTCATTTTGGGCCTAAAATTACCAAGTAGGTGATCCACCTACTTGGACTTTTCACTTGGGCCTATTCGGACTTAAGCATATTGGGCCTTGGTTGTCCATTTTCCCCTTATTCTTCTATTCAACTTGGGCCAGATTAATGCAAGTAGGTGGTAGTGTATTTGGCCCAATAACATGGTCAAAAAAGTCTTAGTAGGTGATGCACCTACTTAGTCCCTTGGGATGGTCAACAAGTCAAAGTAGTTGATACACCTACTTGGTCCTTTGGGCTGGTTAATAAGTCAAAGTAGGTGATGCTCCTACTTGTCACTTACTAACTTAAGTGTAGTAAAACATGCACCTCAATATTTTATTCCATTTCTAGACTTTAATACCATAGCTTAACTTAAAACTTATATACACTATGTCACTTTAAAATTTAGACTCAAATACCACCTTATGATCTGAAGTTTAAATACTTCCATCAATTTCAACTTAATCGGGTGACATTAAAATCTACGGATAGTTCACTTTAAACCTATTCTATTGTCACTAGTTGCATAGGAAACTGAGTCCATAACTATACCACAAGGAAATTAAAAAAAGGCGTCATATAAATAGAACTAGTACACGTAGATTACGGGGTGTTACAATTTCATCATCTTCAAATTGGATATTGTACTTAAAGAGGGAATGATCCACCACTAGGGAAGAGTTAAAAACATGCAAGTTCACCCTCAGAAAGACACATATCAGTTTTCAAAGCATTTTCAAGCAGATGATCTCTATGAGCAAAGCAAGCAATTGGACTTTCCGCAATAGATATGCTAAAAGAGTCATTCCTAATCAGATGATCAACATTCTCATTAGTGCACCAACATGAGGTTCCTTAATCACATTACAAGGACTCCCAACCAGTGAACTACACTTACAAACAGGTTGATCAACATAATCAATACAAAATAATGAGCTAGCATTCAAAGCATAGGTGTCAACACTAGGTGGACACAAATCGATCTTACTAGAAGAATCAATTCGATAATGAATAGGATCAACTAGTGTATCCACATTCTCAACAAGCACATTATCAACACATGATAAAGAATCAATAGGCTAACATAAAGACAACATAACATTCACAGTTTGTTCATTTGCAGTGGTAAAAGTGTTAAATTTATCTATTGAACCTTGACGCCCGCAAGAAAGATCTTCTTTACCTTGGATGTTGGAACATTCCATTAGTGCATCCATCATAACTTCGACTGTTGGCTCTTTGGCTGGAACTTGTGTTCCTCTATTCATTACGCTTGTACCTACATAAGAATCCTTACCAAGTGAAGGATTAACAGAAATGTTAGATTGAGATTGTGGCAACCCTCTCACTTCATGTCACGACCTCAGAGCACCCCCTAGTCGTAACCGGCGTACTCGACCTCTAAAAGGTCTAATACAAGCCTCTTAGCATTCATTCATCGCATAGACACTAAAAACCATAAAGAATTTTAAACTTTCTTTACAATCAAAAGAACACCTTTTAATAAAATAGCAAGCGGGAGACTTCTAGACGTTATACATGCTGTCTCAAAACCATCTAATACCTTTAGAGTACAACATTGGGACTAAGCCCATACAAAACTTAACAAAACAATAAGACATAAAGGAACATATTGGGTGTTGTCCTCGAATCTATGAGAACTCACCAAGTCTTCATCCTCAAGCACTTTAGGAACCTATCCATCAACCATAGAACACCAACATCTCCAATCCCTACACTTTAGTAAGAAGAGGATAAGAAAGGGGGTTAGCACAATTAAGTACTAAGTATGGAAACCATGCAAAAACATGCTAAAAGGGGACATTTATTGGAGAAACATGCTTTATGCCATTTGGTAAAACTTCATGAAAATACAAGTATAAAAGACACAATACTCAATCATAACCAACATACAAGTCATTAACCACTTTAGCACATACTCTACACATAACCCATTCCTTCACCTTAAACCATCCACCTTAAGTAACCCTTGGACAACACCTTGTGCAATGTATGAATAGCGTCCCATACCACCATCCACACTAAAGCATCATCATAAGGCCACCTAACGTGAACTTACCACTTATCATGCTTCATATCACAGGCCATCATGCATAACTAGCACTAATATAGAACACATAAACATATTAGTCAAATAAGCCATTTCATGATCTTAGGACTTCCATCTAAAGTTACCCTAAGACACACCTAAGTGAGACATGAAGTGTCCACCCATACAACCTCTTCATGCACACCTAAGTGTTCCTCAAGGCTACCCTAGACAAGAACCTTTCTATTTCAGTACAACATGCTAAATAGTTTATTTCCTTAATATAAGAGAGATATGCAACATATTAAAAAGGGTGACGAGTCAACATTCTTCTTTAGAGGCATTTAGGACACATTCATGCATTTAGAGGACTTTCATACAATAGCCATTAAGGCTTAGGGAACTCACTTTAGTATCTTCAAGGCCTACTCGTGCCATGTGTAGATAGCATCCTATACTACTACCTACACGTTGTAGAACCTATCCAATGACTAGAGTGCACATCCCACATGATGGGAATAGGCATTAACCGACATAGACCATACTAGCTAGGCATGGAATCCGGTGTCATAAAACCCTACACCGTGGAAGGTGTTCTACTGCCAAGGATAGAACTAGGACACATCCCATGTAGGTACATGGTTTAGGGGATATCCAAAGATGTTCATTGTACTCTCACCTCATACTCAGGAAGAGCAACCATCTTAACCATATCCACTCGGTGCTTAGCCTTAGTTCCCATAGAGTAATTTAATTCACATGTATGTACTAAAGAGGACACCGTCATTAGGTCTACCGACTGATACGCTCAAATTACACCTCTCTAAAGAATTATAAGCGATCGTTATCAAGTAAAGAACCCAACTTGTAGGTTGGGGTCGATCCCACGAGGAAAATGGTTTAGACTTTACTTTAACCAACAATTATATTCAATTAGCCAAAGTACTTCCAGAAACAAGAAATAAAAGGAGGGGATTTGTGAAACAAATTGTAAGAGTTCAGTAAGTAATTAATAAACAAAAGTTAATTTCGGTTTTTATCAAGATGAGA
>NW_006239041.1:1189195-1189349 GCF_000226075.1 Solanum tuberosum
GGCTTAGTTATTACTTCGCACCAATCGACACTAGCCTATTAGATAGTGTCACACTAAATGTATGTGGATAATTTTTTTCTTGTTGCTTACCTCCTTGATCCGGCAAGTAGCAACAAGGCGAGTTCGAACGCGTGCACTCGTTAAAAAGACTTTT
>NW_006239041.1:1189729-1191142 GCF_000226075.1 Solanum tuberosum
TAGCTCCACACTTAGAATCTTCAACAATCAGGTACTGGAACCCTCGCAGTATCACTCTACGGATCAACAGTACGGTCCGTAGATCAATCTACGGACCGTCAATGAACGTCGTGGTTCCACACTTGGTCAGATTTCCCTGATTTGTCATCCATGCCTTGCCTGCTGATCTACGGTCATCACCTACGGACCGTGAATGGACCTACGGTATGTGGATCACCTCCGTGAATGACCTGTTTCTGCATTTCTTTCCGCTGTCTCTATACTTCCGCGCCTGAACATCTTTCCTGCAAAACATGATAAAAAACACATAAAAACCAATATACGAAAGCCCTAGACACACACAACTTGTAAGTGAAATGTATTAGAAATACCGTAAACTCACGGTATATCAATAACCTCAACTTAATTTGGTTATGTGTCCTCAAGCGACGCACTACGACTCTAAACGACACTTGTATAGAAGCAAGCATTTTCAAACTCAAGCAATCAAATGGCTCTCCACCCCCCTAATTGTTGGAGTGTACATTCGTTCTCTTAGACTCGACAAGCTAATTCATGTGGTTCATACAATGACATAGATCGACCAACTGACACACAACATACCCCTTCTCACTATCACCAAGATACCAACTTTCCGATAATGTAACTAGTGCCCTTACTTCAAATGAAATCCCTTTTTTCCTAGAATGAATGGCATTCATGGTACAAGGATTTATTCGACACTCACACTCAGAAGTAATTTCAAAAACAGTTAGTGCTCAATGCCATAAGCTTGCCCTTATTTTCACTGCTCAGACTCTCCAAAATAGACTCTAGGATCACTATAGGAATTTCTTGGCTTGTAACGTAGGCTCAGGCTCAGGTGTGGTACATTTGGGTGCTGCTTAGTGACTTTCTGCCCTCCTTGACATTACACTAGGCTTTCAACCTCTTTTTGCCTTGTTATTTTTTTTCTTTTCATCCAATCATTTTACTTTCTTTCCCTTTATTTTCTTCAACCACGAATGCGACTTCAGGCTTTGTAGCTCCTTTTATTTTATTGTTGTTTTATTTTTAGCTTTCAACAAGTCACATCCTTTCTTGTTCTATCTTTTCATCATCACTCTTTACCTACCCATTTTTCTTTCAGTCCCCTCTTTCATAGCCACCCTCAACTTATGGATTTTCCATTAGTTGAGGTACACAATACCCAACTTAGGCTTTTGGCCTAGGTCGAAGTGCATATTTCCAAGGAGGGACCGGGGCCAACATAGTAGATTATGGGAAAGTGAGTTCAGGGTTTAAGAAGAAATGGTTTAATTTTAGGCTCAAATTATTTGGATCAAAGGGAGCAGTTATTTCATTTGGTTGGATCCTTCTTTTAGGCAATTTGTGGACTTATCAGAACAAGGGTCTATGATCACTTCCTAGCCT
>NW_006239041.1:1191487-1196051 GCF_000226075.1 Solanum tuberosum
GAAACAGTAAAAGAAAATGGATTTGGGTGAAGCAAACCTGTGGCGCTAAGCGCCGGCGAATCATCAACAAGCAGGGGAGCGGTTTCCCGGAACACGCTGGACCAACATGGGGGCACCCTCAGAAGTGCCCACATCAGCAATCATAGCACCCACAGTAGTGCTCTCTAACAATCTCTCCGCACCATCAGAGGTGCTCACCACGTCCCTCAAAACAGGCTGAACCTCTGCAACTGGGGCAGAGCTCAATGCCCCTGCAACTCTCTCACGCACTCTCTGCTGGCGCAACTCTTTGTCCACAATAGAGGCCCTCCTAGCCTCCTTCTGCTGCCGACGCTGTCTTTTGTGAGCTTTCTTTTCCTCTGTGCGATGAGAACGGTGCCGCTTGCCTTTGGCATGTGTCGGTGCAGGCCCCTCCTCGACGGTCCCACTGAATAGAACATATAGCACTGTATCATCAGCCAGTGCAGTAGGAGCAGCCTAAGTCTCAACTGAAGGTGCAACAAGAATAGCATCAACGTCAGTCTGGAGACTGGCTAAATCAGCCTATAAAGCAGATAGATCTGTAGCCGGGGTTGATCGCTCGAGAACTCTCAACTCAAAGGCATCAAGCCTCTTATTAACAGCTTGGACCTTCCGGTCCATCATCCCTTCCATCCTGCGCTTCATCCTCGCCTCGGACTCAGCTATCGACTTCTGCATCCATGACTGGATGTGATGCAGCAGTGTGACCATCTGAGCCTCTAACTTCTGTACTCTAGCTAATGGGACGATAGTAGCTCCTAATTGTGGTGTGGACCGGGAAGAACTAGGAGCCATACTAGCTGCCTGAGAAGAAGAGCCCGGGATAGTGTCGGCGTGATCTGGGATAATGGGGTCACCGCCCTGTGCCTACCCCACTATCTGCAAGATTGGTACCCAAGGGAGGTACCTCAATCTAGGGCTCTCTGCGAGGTGTCGCTACATTTGCCTCATCTCGAACAAGGCCGATGTCCAATGC
This sequence comes from Solanum tuberosum, assembly GCF_000226075.1. Classification (NCBI taxonomy): domain Eukaryota; kingdom Viridiplantae; phylum Streptophyta; class Magnoliopsida; order Solanales; family Solanaceae; genus Solanum; species Solanum tuberosum. The sequence goes on from NW_006239041.1 coordinate 1,192,485, forward strand.
CCCTGTAAGGTGGACTAACTTGTCACAATGCCAAATCGGCACTCCAGAGTCCCTGCACAAATGAAAAATCAGACATGGGAAGGGTAAGTAGTGGAGGTCCTGAAAGCCCTCTCGTGAATTTCTGCCAGCAGTATGCGGGCAAAATAGATCTCCACTCCTGCAACCATGACTGCTCTGTCCCAAGAGACTTGATTATCAGCTTTTGTCGGCGACACTCTGTTCCGCACCAGGAACTTGGCCACAAAAGTTAATGTGGCCTTTCGGATCCCCAACCGTGGATTGGCGACCCATTCCGCACGCTCGCCATTTGCAGCAATGTATCTGGCCAACCATAATATAACAGCTTCTCGCTGCTCAGCATTCCTCTGGAAAGCGCCACTCCGTACGATGTCCCATCGGTAGTCAAACTCTGAAGTGTTAAGAGACCAAGAGTGACCCGTGGTAGGACCATAGAGAAAATGGCTAATGGTGGCATGTGATATGTCCACCGGACAACCCCGGACCATAGTGGAAGTGAGAGGGTCTTGGGCTAAGGGCTTTGACCTTTTGGTAATCGAACCGCGGAGAGTGGCGGCATATGAGGCGTAGAACTCTCGCACCATATCCTCACTATACGTCCCTAGGTCTCGCGCCATCCAGTCACACTTGTGAAAGTTAAATAGACGGTGGATGTCCGGGACAGTGTGCAAGCTCCCTGTGAGGACTCTGCGCTCCTCTGTAATAGTTAGGGCCATTTTTCTGTTTGTTATTGATCATCTTGGCATCCCTATATATTTTCCATTGGCCCTCTACGCACCATCTATTAGGCTCACCAGCTACTGGAGTGGGGTCATCATTCCGTGGTACCGCTATGGACTCTGAGCTAGTTGCCTCATCAGCCGAGGCTGCTTGGTCATTCTCACCAGATTCTGTGGATGATTTAGCACTGGACCTTGTAGCATGGTCAGGCTCAGATTCTGAAGGATGGGCAGACTCGGATCCTGAAGCATGGTCAGACTCAGGTCCGGACATAGACCCCTCTGAACTGGAAGCAGCCCCAGTTGGTGACCCGATCAGTGTGTGCTCCTCATCAGACTGGGAGACAATGACTACGTCAGGAAGAACCTTCCGGGGGGTGCCTCTGGGTGCAGCGCGAGAAGTCCTAGGGTTGAGAGGCACATATGTTGGATCAGTGTCGACATCTGTGTCCTCATCAATTAACCGGAAACTAGGGGCAACAGATTTTGACTTGCCACTTTTTGAGTAGGTGACCATCTTCTTGGGTGCCATTGTACCTGCGGGAGTGATATTAGTGCCCACGACTAACCAAAACTATACTAAGACAAAGTAGAAGGACTATAAACGATCAGCAAGAAAATCCCAAAAATCTTCAGACAGATGCTACAGTGGTCATCCACGGGGGAGACCTATGGTCCGTAGACTGACCTATGGTCCGTAGACTGATCTACGGTCCGTGGATCTCTTCCGTGGATCAGGGGGCCTGACATATAGGTCGCAGATGGAAACCACGGAAGTGCAAAAATGTCCGTATAGGGATCTATGGACCGTAGTCCACCTCCGTGGTTTCACACTTGGTGAAATTTTTCATGTGCATCCATTTACGAACCCCATATACGGTCCGTAGATGGATCTACATTTCGTGGATGGGATATCGTGGATGCCATCTGTGCCAGGTATCATACATTTTTAGCCTTACTTTCCAACATTCACACAATCTCATTATGAATTTTCAACATTAAATAATGCTAGTTCTTCATTCTTAAGATTCCGACCGATTATTATACCAAACAATTTAGACTAGTTGTGGAACCCTAAGTCGAAACTAGCATATAGTTATTACGATCATATACAATAATGCTACACAATCACTATCTATCGTTCCAAGGGCATTATGCTATTCAAGTTTATCATCCAATTTCATCTAACAATTTCCCAAGGTCAAGACCCAACTCCCGACTTTCTATATTTAATCTATGAATCGAAATTCAAAGTGAAGGGAAACGTCTATTACCTTACAAGCAACAAGGAGTGGGGTGATTGCGTGATGATACTAAGCTTAGCAAGACCAAGGAGTCACCTCTTCGTTACTGACCACACACCGGACCCTTTTTGTTAGATTATGGGATGGGTTGTATTTTAGAATGGAAGGGAAGTTGAGGAATTATGGAAGGAATGATATGATGGAGGAGTTATGCAGTGATTTGGGGAGGTTAGGGAATGTTGATAACGGTTTTGGGAGTAATGGAGGGAGTGGGAATGGTTTAAAACAAATGGGGGGTTTTTTAAATGGGGGAATCCGGGTCGGGTCAGACACCCTGAGGTATGGACTCACGAGACCCCGGCTACGGTCCGTGAGTCGATCTACGGTCCGTAGATCAGGACCATAGATCACTCATACACTTAAAACTTAAGAAAAATTTAGAAGCTTACCTGGGATCTACGGACACCATCCACGGTCCATGAGTTAAACGACGGACCGTCGATGGGTTCCGTAGACCTCTGCACCAGACCATTTTCTGCAGATTTTCGTGGTGTACCTGCACATGTAGCAACAAATAGGCTATTCTTTTTACATTTTCTGGACATTTTTTTTTTAGTACTACGGACCCTATTCTAATTCTAGCCAACACTAGTACAAAACTAAAACAACTATCAAATTTAATACAGGGAGGAAACAAAACAAAGCAAACCTCTAGAAAAACTATATCCTATCGTTGGCTAGATTGTACATCTTGGGTTGCCTCCCAAGCAGAGCTTGATTTAACGTCGCGGCACGACGCAGGCCTCTTGATTACTCAGACTTCATCAAGATTGTAGGCCTCAATCACTTCTTGCACAGTTTCAGCATTTCCCAAGTAGATCTTGATCCTTTGGCCGTTTACCATGAACCTTGTTCCATCTTTTTTTTCAAGCTCAACCGCCCATGGGGAACAGTTTTGTGAGCAAAATGGCCCAGTCCATTTGGAGTTGAGTTTGCCTGGAAACAAGCGCAACCTAGAGTTGAATAGAAGCACAAGGTCTCCAATTACAAATTCTCGCTTTTGAATTCTTTGATCAGGATACCTCTTCATTTTTTCTTTGTACAAGGCTGAACTTTCATAAGCGTTTAGGCGAAACTCATCAAGCATATTCAAGTCATTCATTCTTTGATTAGATGCGGCGCCCCAATCCAAATTTAACTTCTTCATAGCCCACATCGCCTTATGCTCTAGCTCTACTGGTAAATGACAAGATTTCCCATATACAACTTGATAAAGAGACATACCTATGGGGGTCTTGTATGCAGTGCGATATGCGCATAGAGCATCATCAAGCTTCCTTGACCAATCCGTTCTATTAGCATTCACAGTCTTTGCCAATATCTGTTTGATCTCTCTGTTGGACACTTCAACTTGACCGCTAGTCTGTGGATGGTAAGGAGTGGCTACATTGTGACGGACACCATATTTCTCAAGTAGTGCCTTGAACAACTTATTGCAAAAGTGAGAACCTCCATCGCTAGTAATAGCCCTCGGTGTACCAAATCTGGAGAAGATATTCTTTTTCAAGAACGCGGTGACACTTTTA
>NW_006239041.1:1197020-1198935 GCF_000226075.1 Solanum tuberosum
AGAAAACTTCTAACACCTTTTACATAAATGGGTGGTGGAAGCTTTTCTATTACCTCAACTTTAGCTCTATCAACCTCAATACCTTTCTCTGAAATTCGATGACCCAACACTATACCTTCTTTCACCATGAAATGACACTTCTCCCAATTCAGTACCAAGTTGCAGTCTTCACACCTTTTAAGCACCTCGGCCAGATGATCTAGACAACGATCAAAAGACTCACCTACAACTGAAAAATCATCCATGAACACTTCGATAGTGTCCTCCACCATATCAGAAAATATCGACATCATACAGCGCTGGAAGGTAGCTGGAGCATTGCATAATCCAAATGGCATCCGTTTGAAAGCAAAAGTCCCATATGGGCAAGTGAAGGTGGTCTTTTCTTGGTCTTCTGGAGCTATAGAAATTTGATTGTAGCCCGAATACCCATCAAGAAAACAATACCAACCCTTTCCTGTAAGTCTATCCAGCATTTGGTCCATGAACGGCATAGGAAAGTGGTCCTTTTCTGTCCACGCATTCAGCTTCCGGTAATCCATACAAACTCTCCATCCAGTAACAGGCCTCATTGGAACAAGCTCATTTCTTTCATTTGGAACCACAGTCATACCACCCTTTTTTGGCACACACTGCACAGGACATACCCAACTACTATCTGAAATGGGATAAATAACTCCCGCATCCAACCACTTGATGATCTCCTTTTTAACTACCTCTTGCATAGGTGGATTTAATCTTCTCTAGTGCTAGATAATGGGCTTGTGACCTGACATGAGTTGGATTTTGTGAGAGCAAATACCGGGAGGAATCCCAATGATATCCGCAATAGTCCACCCAATAGCTCGCTTGAACCTTTTTAACACAGTCACCAAGCACTCTACTTGTCCTGCATTAAAATCGGCCGCAACGATGACTGGCAAAGTATTCTCTTTGCCCAAGTATACATACCTCAAATGCGGTGGTAGAGCCTTAAGATCCAATTTCGGTGCCTCCACAATAGATGGTCTTGCGGGTGGGGACTCGCGATTCTTCATGTCTAATTCATACTTCTTTGATTTGGGCCGGTATTCACACCTATCGAGTGCAGTTATCAACTCATCATAATCTTGAATGTCATCACTATCGAAATTCATAATAACTGCTGCTAATGCCTCAACACCTAGTCACTCTCCAATTTGCACTTCTATCCCAGTCTCCACTCTGTATGTTTTAGCAGATACTGTTTAGAGCTCACCGCTCTGCTTCATGGACCTGCAAATATTGAGAGTTGCTTCTTCATTATTCAGTCTGAACTTCATCTGCCCCTTTTCAATATCAACCAACGCACACCCTGTGGCAAGAAATGGTCTCCCAAGGATGATGGGAACCTCAAAATCAACCTCACAATCAAGAATCACAAAATCTGCAGGAAAAATGAAGGACTCCACTTTCACTAGCACATCATGAAGTACACCAATGGGCCTTTTCACAGTTCGATCGGCCATTAGTAACCGCATTGCAGTGGGCTTTGGGTCCCCTAGACACAACTTCTTGTAAATAGACAATGTCATGAGGTTGATGCTAGCACCAAGATCACACAATGCCTTAGCAAAGTGTAACAACCCTATAGTACATGGGATCGTGAAAGCACCAGGGTCTTCCTTCTTCTATTTACAAGATCTTGTAGCGATAGCGCTACAATGCTGCAATCTATCATCATCTCCAAAACTAACCGATCTTTTCTTTGTCACCATATCTTTCATAAACCTCGCATACCCAGGCATTTGCTCCAAGGCTTCTATCAAAGGAACATTGATAGAAAGTTGCTTCAACATAGTAATAAACCTGCGATATTTACCATCTTCAGTCTTCTTCACTAACCTCTATGAAAAAGGTGGTGGAGGTCTAGGTATGGGAACCACTTTCTGAGATA
>NW_006239041.1:1199590-1199742 GCF_000226075.1 Solanum tuberosum
GATCCTCTCCAATTTTTCAGAAATCTGTGCATATGTACAATCACCATATGAACCTACGGCAATAGTGTCAAGTACAGCTTTATTGTTATCATCCTGCACTCGATAGAAATATTCCTTAAGTGACTCTTCATCAATACGGTGATTTGGGACAC
>NW_006239041.1:1200022-1200199 GCF_000226075.1 Solanum tuberosum
CTGGTCTACCTACACAACTTTTGCAAACCACCCTTAGCTTGGCCAAGTGAGCATGTCGATCCTCCGATGGCGATACTGAAAATAAGACTCTTGCTGTAAGCATATGCATCAAACTACTAGTCACCACAAATGTGTGCCCTGGAGGTAGAGGAGGTAGGACAATGGGTCCATCAGAGT
>NW_006239041.1:1201231-1215249 GCF_000226075.1 Solanum tuberosum
TGCAACTTAATCTCCAAAGTTACAAATTAAAACTAGAATAATAATGTCTAACCCCTAAAAACGAGGTTTACGTGCCCTATTTATAGAAAACAAATCCTAAATTAAAAGGGAAATGAATTAAGGAAAGTTTTGTTCAGGTACGCCTCTTAAATCCACGAGACCGACTTACGGACCGGCGATGGATATACGGGTCCGTAAGTCCCTTCCGTCAGTCAGGACTTAGAAAATATTTCAGCTTCCAAAAATTAGCTTCTCTTAAGCAAATGACGGACCAGCAGTACGGACCGTAGATCGATCTACTGTCCGTCAATCCCCTCCGTAGCTCCACACTTAGAATCTTCATAAATCAGGTACTGGAACCCTCGCAGTATCACTCTACGGATCAACAGTACGGTCCGTAGATCAATCTACGGACCGTCAATGAACGGCGTGGTTCCACACTTGGTCAGATTTCCCTGATTTGTCATCCATGCCTTGCCTGCTGATCTACGGTCATCACCTACGGACCGTGAATGGACCTACGGTTCGTGGATCACCTCCGTGAATGACCTGTTTCTGCATTTCTTTCCGTTGTCTCTATACTTCCGCGCCTGAACATCTTTCCTGCAAAACATGATAAAAAACACATAAAAACCAATATAAGAAGGCCCTAGACACACACAACTTGTAAGTGAAATGCATTAGAAAAACCGTAAACTCACGGTATATCACCGACCCATAGCACATCTACCAAGAAGGGCACCAGAAGGATCTACCGATCAAGGTTCATTAAGGATAGCTCATTCACTTTCTTAGAGAGGGTTTTCTACCATTCCGATCCACCAACTCTAAGTCTATAATTTCACACAAGAAGGAGGCACCATCATAAGGTCTGTCGCTTCAAGGTTTTACATTCACTTAGGGTCCTAGGCTCATCATGAAGGGGCACCATGCTTAGGTCTACCGGTTCAAGACATAACCGAGAAGCCTCATTAATCATTTAAAAAAAAGGGCACCATACTTAGGTCTACCGATTCTAGACATTCATTCATTTATGAAGAGGCACCAACTCAAGGTCTACCAATTCAATACAATAAGACATCAAGTCAAGATAAATTCATTACTCAAGATAAAGGTGCCTAAGCCTACCAAGTCAAGAGATTACATTCCATAACTTCCATGTATCAAGAAGAGACACCTAAGTTTACCAATTCAAGACATACATCACATTATAGAAATCTTTTACATTCCATCATCAACACATATGATCATTAAAAGAGGACATACTTCCAATCACAAAACAAAAACAACTTATACAAGATCACTTTGAGATCACATGAACACCTTTACATTCACAACATGATTACCTATACTCATTAGATTCTCATTCAAATCCTTCACATCATATTCACATATATGATATCATGTCAACACTTCAACTTCCTCATAGAATGCCTTCAAGGCCATAATCACAACGTATTCAACATATAAGCACCTCCACCATAAGTGGATCACACATCAATCTATCATAATTCTATATCAATTCTACATTAACAATGAAGTTAGGTCAACTTACCCTTTTTCCAAAGCCACAATCACCATTCCTCAATTCTTCAACAATTCACAATAGATAAACATAGATAATAATAGAAAACAACTATTCAACTCAATCTAAGCATAATTCCATCATCATTCAATCATAAACATTCAACCTACTTCATAAGACAAATTTAGGAAACTTGGAAAGTCATGGATTCATGGAATTTTCTTTCTTAAAACCATCAATAAACATCAATAATAGCATTACTCATCATTAAAAATCATTTAATGCAAGAATCCATGCTTAGAATCGAAATTAAGGTTTTTGTCTTTTTGGAAGAACTTTGAAATCATATGGATTGAGCTCCTTGAAAGGAAGAATAATCAAGCATAAAGAATCCCCATACCTTAACCTTGATGAATCCCACAAATTTTTGAGAAGAAAACACTTGAAACCTTTAACATTGATTTTGAATAATCAATTCTAAATAGAGGTTTAATTATATTAACATACTTAAAATACCTAAAAATACATAAAGCAATCGACCCCATACAAAACAAGACTTAATATAAATTTAGCAAAAGCCCCTTGCCCAAGCCGTGTCACTTGACACCAACCCAGGTCCAATCGACAGACTCCCATCCACGGATCATGGATGGGTTAACGGACCGTACTGGTCTTCCGTCAATGGTGATTGGGGCTCCTAAAATGTGAGCCTTGCTCCCTAGGCTAAGTATGGACCTACGGATCCTGACCTATGGTCCGTTAATGGACCTACTGGCCGTAGATGGCCAACCGTAAGTCACCACAATTGGGAAGTTTTGGGGTTTAACTTAAGGTCCTCCTCAATGACCCTTAGGGTGGTCCTTGGGGAGTCGTACCTGGACGTTTAACCGCTAAACATGACCACCTAGGTAATAGGATCACTTCTACAAATTAGAACACACTAGCACCGAAAGACTAGTTTTTGAACGTCACGGTCGTCTCTTGACGTCTGACCTCCAAAACTCTTCAAACCAAACTTCAAAGACAAAACTCATCATTTTAACAAGTTACTAACCTCTAAAACACATGTTATGCTCTAGTTCATCCTATTTCATTTTTAGGGTCATTATATTATCCCCCACTTGGGAACATTCGTCCTCGAATGACACTAAAACACATTAAGGGTAATGACTCAAGACTTGCAGCCCACACTCATACAAGTAATATTATATACCAATCACATAGCTAGGAGGAACATCAACTCCACGTAGAAAATCTCAAACAACTACAAGAAGGTAGGAACTACCTCCACAAACTCATTATGCACAACAACATCAACGTTCTCATTTCATTGGAGGAACTTCCTTCTCCACATCACCTCATGCTCATTTCAACATCATAAGGCAAATATGCAATTATCTCAGTAAAGCACATTATGCAACTTTCTCATAAGAACTCATTAAAGCATTCTCATCAAGTCAATTCATGCAACATTTAGGCAACTCATCGTAGATGCATATCAACGTGATGAACAAAATATATGTAAATTCATTTTCTCATTTAACCATAATTCAACTAAAACTTGCATAATATAAGAAGACCATGGAAACTTAAATTCACAAGACTCTAAAACTTGCAACATACTACTAGAAACTTTAAGTCTCAAGCTTGAATAGGAATAGAAAAAGAGACAAGGACATCAACATTCTCACAACCTTTCTATTCAACATACCATCCCCCACTTGGGAGAAACCCATCTAGGCTATCATGAAACTATACAGAAGGACCTCATCATAAAACAAGGAACTATAACTTACCGGCACCTTCATCCGGATTTGCCTTCTTGTTAGCTTGGAGAGCATAGAAACGAGTCTTCTTTTGATCATCAAGATTTGGGCCACCATGTGATTCTTCCTTGGCCTCCCTTCCTCTAGCAATGAGGGTAGGACAATTTCTCACATTGTGATCATTCTTCCCACAACCATAGCATCCACTAGTACCGGCTAGACACTTCCCAAAGTACTTCTTTCCACAAGTGGAGCAACTAGGCTTAATCAAATTGAGAACCACCACCTCTCTCTTGGTAGAATTTAGGAGCACTTGAGAAATCTTGATTAGGAGTTCTTTTCTTAGACATAGGTTGTCCTTGCTCATCGGACCTACTACTTTTTAAATATTTCTTAACCCTCATAAGTTTGGACTCCTCAATAGTTTGAGCGTACACAACAAGTCTAGAGATGATCATGTCATCATGGAGCATTGTTGTACGGCACTCTTCCTTAACCAAGTCAGATACATTGGTAACAAACCTACTCGTCTTTTCCCTTGGTTTAGACACCAAGGATGGAGCATATCTAGATAACAAGGTACATTTCAAAGAGTACCCCTCCACACTCATGCTACCTTGACTAAGGTTTATAAACTCCTCAATCTTACACTCTCTCTTCTCACGTGGAAATTACTTTTCAAAGAATTCTTCCTTAAACTCCTCTCATTCAATGGGACCCTCTTCAACCGGCCTATTTGCCTTCCATTGAGTGAACCACACTTGGGCCACCTCCTTCAATTGATAGGAATCCAACTCCGTCTTTTCCCTAGAAGATACACCCATAGCATCCATTATCTTATAGATTTCATCCAAGAATCCTTGGGGATCTTCTCCCATTCTAGAGCCAAGAAAGATAGGAGGATTCATCCTCACAAAGTCTCTCAACCTTGAGGCCACGGTACTCTCATTAGCATTCACCCTAGGCCCAACATCTCAGTTAGCTTGAGCCGTCATGGCTAGAGCTAGAGTTAGAATTGCCACCCTAATCTCTTCAGTAGTCATGGTAGGGGGAACCACATGAACTTCATTCTCCTGATTGCCTATAGGGACTTGGTCACCTTGAAGATCTTGGGCATCTTGGGGACGAACTCCCTCATTTCCAATCTCCTCTTTCGCTCTCCTCAGGTTAGCCCTCTTATTCATCTCCTATAAACACAAGAAAAGGATTAGGAAAAGGACACTTATAGACCAAACTCTAAGGCACGACTTCAAGAATAATGAAAGAAAGGTAACTTCTACCGTCCTATAGCCTCTCACTCAAAGATGTGTTGCGACTCACACCGATGAGCAAGACTCTACTAGATGTGCCTTGTGAGACTTTGACCCTAAGAACCATTTTCAAAACCTTATGCTCTAATACCAAGTTTGTCATTACCCGAGAGAACCCCTAGTCGTAACCGGCGTACTCGACCTCGAAGAGGTCTAATACAAGCCCCTTAGCATTCATAACATCCGATATAGAAAATAGTGCGGAAATACAATTTATTTAAAACTAACAATCGTAAAAACTCTTTCATAAAAGAAACGGAAACTTAGTTTCACATGGCCATCTTAAAGACAACAATAACAAGATAGGGTCACGATCCTTCACAATCAACAGAAGTCTATTTAAGTCTAGTGCACAAGTCTTATCATAAAAGCTAGAATAGGAGAGTCTTATCCTCGACATATGAGGACATACCACAAGATCTTGAGAGAACTCTAATCCCAAGCTTCAACTCTAAGCCAACACAATCACTTTCCTGTACCTACACTTTCTAGAAAAAAATAGAGGAAAATATGGATTAGCACAATAACTACTAAGTATGATGACCATGCAAAAACAAGCTTTTAAACGGACATTTGGTTGGAAACATATGCATATGCTATTTGACAAAATGTTATAAGTCATGAACAAAGAAGGCATAATTTATATCCCAACCAACATATAAAGCATTTACTTCACATCTATACTTCACCTCAAATAATAATGCTTCACGAGTACCAATAGGCGACACATAAACATGTTCACCATGTAAGATACAAGCTAACATCCTAGGATCTCTATCTAGAGTTAACCTAAGACACACTTGAGTGAGACATCAAGTGGCCGCCAATACAACCTCATTCACACACACCTAAGTGTACCTCAAGGCTACTATAGATAAGAAGCATTACATTTCTAAGTAGTTTATTCCTTAATATAAGAAAGACATGCAATATACTAAAAGGATAACAAGTCACTATTCTTCCTTAGAGTTATTTAGGACACATTCATGCATTTAGAGGACTTTCACATATTAGCCATTAAGGCTTAGGGAACTCACTTTAGTATTTCAAAGCCTACTCGTGGCATGTGTAGATAGCATACCATACTACTACATACACGTTGTAGAACCTATCCAATAACTATAGTGAACATCCCACATGATGGGAATAGGCATTAACTGACATAGACCATACTAGCTAGGCATGGAATCCGGCGTCATAAATCCCTCGTATTGGAGGGTTTTATACTTGCCAAGGGTAGAACTAGTAAGCAACCCATGTAGGCACATGGTTTAGGGGATATCCAAAGATGTTCATTGGACTCTTTCCTTTATTACGGGAAGAGACACCATTTTAACCATATCCACTCGGTGCTAGCCTTAGTTCCCATATAGTAATTTCATTCTCATGTGTGTACTAGAGAGGGCACCATAATTAGGTCTAACCGAACCATAGTGCCTATACCAAGAAGTGCACCACAAGGAATCTATTGATCAAAATTCATTAAGTATAGCTCATTGACTTTATTAGAGAGGGTTTTCTACCATTCCGGTCCACCAACTGTAAATCTATCATTTCACACAAGAATAAGGCACCATCATTAATTCTACCACTTTAAGGTTTTACATTCACATGGGGTCCTAGACTCATCATAAAGGGGCACCATGCCTAGGTCTACCAGTTCAAGACATAGTCTAGAATTCTTCATATGTCATTTATAGAAATGGCACCAACTAAGGCCTACCGATCCTAGACATTCATTGATTCATTCATTTAAGAAGAGGTTACCAATCTAGGTCTACCAATTCATGCACAATTAGATACTTAAGTCAAGATACATTCATTACTCAAGAGAAGGATACCTAAGCCTAACAAGTCAAGATATCACACTCAATAGCCTTCATTGATCAAGAAGAGACACCTAAGTCTACTACATCAAGATACACCATCACCATATAGAAACCCTTCATAATCTATCATCCTCACATATAAACATTAAGAGAGAACATACTTTTGCTTACAATACAATAACACTTTATACTAGATCACTTTGTCACCGTATGCACACCTTCATACTATACCTTCACATATATGATAACATAATAATACATGGATTCCCCATATAATGCCTTCATGGCCGTAATCACAATATAATGCAGCATATAAACACCTTCACCATAAGTAGATCAACCCATACAAGAAAAATTCTACTAATACCATGAGATTAGATCAGCTTACCCGTCATCTAAGCCAAATCCACCATTACTCAATTCTCCAACAATTCATCATAGATAGGTATAGATAACATTAGAAATCAATACTACAATTCAATCTCAGCACAATTCTATAAACATTAACTCATAAACAATAAACCCATTTCATAAGTCAAATTTAGGGTTTTAGTGAAAACATGGGTTCTTAAAGAAATTTCATATAATATCATAAATAAAACATTAATTAATCAACATAATGACTTTAAAAATGTTTTACCAATGAACCCATGCCTAGAATAGAAAATAGAACTTTTGTTCTTTCGAAGACTTTTGAAACCCTTTTTGAATGGACTCCTTGAAAGGAAGGATAATCAAGGATCAAGGGTCACCAAAACTTAGGGATGAATTCCCCACGAAATTGAAGAAGAAAGCACATGAAATCTTCAGGGCTAGCTCCAACTTGACCTTGAGCTTCAATGGTGTTCTAGAGAGAACCTTTTGACAGAGGGGTTTTGATTTTGAAGAATGAATTCTAAATGGAAGTTTAATTATATTAACATACTTAAAATACCTAAAAATAGATAAAGCAATCGACCCCATACCAAACAAGACTTGGTATCAATATACCAAATGCCCATTGCCCAAGCCGTGTCACTTGACAGCAACCCAGGTCCAATCGACAGACCCCCATCCACGGACCCTGGATGGGTTGACGGACCGTACTGGTCTTTCTTCAATTGTGGCTGGGGCTCCTATCATGTGAGCCTTTCTCCCTAGGCTAAGTATGGACCTACAGAGCATGACCTACAGTCCGTCAATAGACCTACTGGCCGTATACGGCCAACCATAAGTCACCACAATTTGGCAGTTTTGGGTTTAACTTAGGGTCCTCCTCAATGACCCTTAGGGTGGTCCTTGGGGAGTCGTACCCGAACATTTAACCCCTAAACATGATCACCTAGGTACTAGGGTCACTTCAGAAAGTTCTCGACCTAAAACCACACATCAAATTCAACTAAAACAGATTAGAACACACAAGCACCAAAAGACTAGTTTCCGAACGTCATGGTCCTCTCTTAACGTCTGACCATCAAAACTCTTCAAACCAAACATCAAAGACAAAACTCATCATTTTAAGAATTTACTAACCTCTAAAACACATGTAAAGCTCTAGTTCATCCTATTTCAATTTTAGGGTCACTACATTATCCCCCACTTAGGAACATTCGTCCTCCAATGACACTAAAACACATTAAGGGTAATGACTCAAGACTTGCAGCCCACACTCATACAAGCAACATTAAATACCAGTCACATAGCTAGGAGGAACATCAACTCCATGTAAAAAGTCTCAAACAACTACAAGAAGGTCGGAAATACATCCACAAACTCATTTTGCACAGCAACATCAACATTCTCATTTCATTGGAGGAACTTCCTTCTCCATATCACATCATGTTCATTTCAACTTCATAAGGCAAATACGTAATTATCTCATTAAAGAACATTATACAGCTTTCTCCTAAGAACTAATTAAAGCATGCTCTTCAAGTCAATTCATGCAACATTTAGGCAACACATCATAGATGCATATCAACATGATGAACAAAATCTATGAAAACATATTTTCTCATTTAACCATAATTCTACTAAAACATGCATGATATAAGAAAACCATGGAAACTTAAATTCACAAGACTCTAAAACATGCAACATACTACTAGAAACTCTAAGTCTCAAGTTTGAATAGGAATAGAAAAAGAGACAAGGACATCAACATTCTCACAACCTTTCTATTCAACATACCATCCCCCACTTGGGAGAAACCCATCTAGGCTATCATGAAACTATACAGAAGGACCTCATCATAAAACAAGGAACTATTACTTACCGGCACCTTCATCCGGATTTGCCTTCTTGTTAGCTTGGAGAGCATAGAAACGAGTCTTCTTTTGATCACCAAGATTTGGGCCACCATGTGATTCTTCCTTGGCCTCCCTTCCTCTAGCAGTGAGGGTAGGACAATCTCCCACCTTGTGAAGATTCTTTACACAAGCATAGCATCAACTAGAACCGGCTAGACACTTCCCAAAATGGTTATTTCCACAAGTGGAGCAAGTAGGCTTAGCAAATTGAGAACCACCACCTCTCTCTTAGTTGACCTTAGGAGCACTTAATAAATCTTGGTTAGGAGCTCTCTTCTTAAACCTAAGTTGTCCTTGCTCATCGGATCTACCCCTTTTTAAATCTTTCTTCACCCTCATAAGTTTGTACTCCTCAATAGATTGAGCGTACACAACAAGTCTAGAGATGTTCAAGTCATCATGGAGCATTGCCGTACGACACTCTTCCTTAACCAAGTCTGATACACCGGTAACAAAACAATACATCTCTTCCCTTGGGTTAGACACCAAGGATAGAGCATATCTAGACAACAAGGTACATTTCAAATAGTACTACTCCACACTCAAGCTACCTTGCCTGAAGTTTATAAACTCCACAATCTTACACTCTCTCTTCTCACCGGGAAATTACTTTCCAAAAATGCTTCCTTAAACTTCTCCTATTCAATGGGAACCGCTTCAACCGGCTTATTTTCCTTCCATTGAGTGAACCACACTTGGGCCACCTCCTTAAATTGATAGGAATCCAACTCTGCCTTCTCCCTAAAAGATATACCCATAGCATCCACTATCTTTTTGATTTTATCCAAGAATCCTTGGGGATCTTCTTCCATTCTAGAGCTAAGAAAGATAGGAGGATTCATCCTCACAAATTCTATCAACCTTGAGGCCACGGTACTCTCATTAGCATTCACCCTAGGCCCCACATCACGGTTAGCTTGAGCAGTCATGGCTTGAGCTATAGTTAGAAAAGCCGCCCTAATCTCTTCATTAGTCATGGTCGGGGGAACCACCGGAACCTCATTCTCTTGATTGCCTATAGGGACTAGGTGACATTAAAGACCTTGGGCATCTTGGGGAAGAACTCCCTCATTTCCAATCTCCTCTTCTGCTCTCCTTAGGTTAGCCCTCTTATTTATCTCCTATAAACACAAGAGAAGGATTAGGAAAAGGATACTTATAGACAAAAGACTAAGGCATGACTTCAAGAATAATGAAATAAGGGTAACTTCTAACGTCCTATAGCCTCTCAATCATAGATGTGTCGCGACTCACACCGATGAGCAAGACTCTACTAGACGTGGCTTGTGAGACTTTTAACCTTAGGACCATTTTCAAAACCTTATGCTCTGATATCAAATTTATCACGACCTGCGAGAACCCCCTAGTCGTAACCGGCATACTCGACCTCGAAGAGGTCTAATACAAGCCCCTTACCATTCATAACATCCAATATAGAAAATAGTGCGGAATTAAAAACTTATTTAAAACCAACAATCTTAAAAACTCTTTCATAAAAGCAACGGAAACTTAGTCTCACTTGGCCATCTTAAAGACAATATTAACAAGATAGGGTCACGGCCCTTTACAATCAAAAGAAGTCTATTTAAGTCTATTACAAGAGTCTTATCATAAAAGCTAGAATAGGAGAGTTTTCTCTTCGACATATGAGGTCATACCACAAGATCTTGAGAGAACTCTAATCCCAAGCTTCAACTCTAAGCCAACTCATTCACTTTCCCGCACCTACACTTTGCAGAAAAAATAGAGGAAAATATGGATTAGCACAATAAGTACTAAGTATGATGACCATGCAAAAACATGCTTTTAAACGGACATTTGGTTGGAAACATATACATGTGCTATTTGAGAAAATCTTATAAGTCATGAACAAATAAGGCATAATTTATATCCCAACTAACATATAAAGCATTTACTTCATATTTATACTTCACCTCAAATAATGATGCTTCACAAGTACCAATATGCAACACATAAACATGTTCCCCAAGTAAGATACAAGCTAACATCCTAAGATCTCTATCTAGAGTTAACCTAAGACACACTTGAGTGAGACATGAAGTGGCCGCCCATATAACCTCATTCACACACACCTAACTCTTCGTCAAGGCTACTATAGACAAGAACCATTACATTTCAATATAAGATGCTTAAGTAGTTTATTTACCTTAATATAAGAAAGACATGCAATATACTAAAAGGATAACAAGTCACTATTCTTCCTTAGAGTCATTTAGGACACATTCATGCATTTAGAGGACTTTCACATATTAGCCATTAAGGCTTAGGGAACTCACTTTAGTATCTTCAAAGCCTACTCGTGCCATGTCTAGATAGCATCCCATACTACTACCTACAAGTTGTAGAACCTATCCAATAACTATAGTGCACATCCCACATGATGGGAATAGGCCTTAACCGACAAAGATCATACTAGCTAGGCATGGAATCCGGCATCCTAAATCCCACGTCGTGGAGGGTGTTCTACTTGCCAAGGGTAGAACTAGTAAGCAACCCATTTTAGGCACTTGGCTTAGGGGATATCCAAAGATGTTCATTGGACTCTTGACTTTTCTATGGGAAGAGACACCATCTTAACCATATCCACTCGGTGCTAGCCTTAGTTCCCATAGAGTAATTTCATTCACATGTGTGTACTAAAGAGGGCACCATCATAAGGTCTAGCCGACCCATAGTACCTATACCAAGAAGGGCACCACAAGGGATCTACAGATCATGGTTCATTAAGGATAGCTCATTGACTTTCTTAGAGAGGGTTTTCTACCATTTCGATCCACCAACTCTAAGTCTATCATTTCACACAAGAAGAATGCACCATCGTTAGGTCTACCGCTTCAAGGTTTTACATTAACAGGAGGTCCTAGACTCGTTATGAAGGGGCACCATGCCTAGGTCTACCGGTTCAAGACATAGTCTAGAATTCCTCATAAGTCATTTATAGAAGGGCACCAACTTAGGCCTACCGATCCTAGACATTCATTCATTCATTCATTCATTCATTTAACAAGAGGTTACCAATCTAGGTCTACCAATTCATGCACAATTAGACACTTAAGTCAAGATACATTCATTACTCAAGAGAAGGATGCCTATGCCTACCAAGTCAAGATATCACATTCAATAGCCTTCATGCATCAAGAAGAGATACATAAGTCTAATACATCAAGATACAACATCGCCATGTAGAAACCAATCATAATCTATCATCCTCACATATAAACATTAAGAGAGAACATACTTTCGCTTACAATATAGTAACACTTTATACGAGATCACCTTGTGACCGTATGCACACCTTCATAATATACCTTTACATATATGATAATATAATAATATATTGATTCCCCATATAATGCCTTCATGGCCATAATCACAATATAATACATCATATAAACATCTCCACCATAAGAGGATCAACCCATACAAGAACAATTCTACTAATACGATGAGATTAGATAAACTTACCCTTCATCCAAGCCAAAACCACCATTACACAATTCTCCAACAATTCACAATAGTTATAGATAACAATAGAAATCAATACTACAATTCAATCTCAGCACAATTCTATAAACATTTGCTCATAAACAATAAACCCATTTCATAAGTCAAATTTAGGGTTTTAGTGAAAACACGGGTTCTTGAAGAAATTTCATATAAAATCATATTAAACTCAAAAATAAAACCTTAATTCATCAGCATAATGACTTTGAAAATGGTTTACCAATGAACCCATGCCTACAATAGAAAATAGAACTTTTGTTCTTTAGAATACTTCTGAAACCCTTTTTTAATGGACTCCTTGAAAGGAAGGATAATCAAGGATCAAGGGTCACCATAACTTAGAGATGAATTCCCCACGAAATTGAAGAATAAAGCACATGAAATCTTCAAGCCTAGCTCCAACCTGACCTTGAGCTTCAATGGTGTTCTAGAGAGAACCTTTTCGAAAAAGGGGTTTTGATTTTGAAGGACATATTCTAAATTGAAGTTTAATTATATTGACATACTTAAAATACCTTAAAAAACATAAAGCAATCGACCCCTTACCAAACAAGACTTAATAGAAATTTACCAAATGCCCCTTGCCCAAGTCGTGTCACTTGACAGCAACCCAGGTCCAATCGACGGAACCCCATCGACGGACCGTGGTTGGGTTGACGGACCGTACTGCTCATCCGTCAATGGTTGCTGGGGTTCCTAAAATGTGAGCCTTGCTCCCTAGGCTAAGTATGGTCTTATGGAGCCTGACCTACGGTCCGTCAACGGACCTACTGGCCATAGATGGCCAACCGTAGGTTACCACAATTTGGCAGTTTTGGGGTTTAAATTAGGGTACTTCTCAGTGACCCTTAGGGTGGTCCTTGAGGAGTCGTACCTAGACGTTTAACCCCTAAACATGACCACCTAGGTACTAGGGTCACGTCTACAAGTTTTAGACCTCAAACCACACATCTACCTCAACAAAAACACATTAGAACAAACTAGCACTAAAAGACTAGTTTCCGAACGTCATAGTTGTCTCTTGACGTCTGACCTCCAAAACTCTTCAAACCTAACTTCAAAGCCAAAACTCATCATTTTAAGAATTTACTAACCTCTAAAACACATGTAAAGCTCTAGTTCATCCTATTTCATATTTAGGGTCAATACATTATCCCCCATTTGGGAACATTCGTCCTCGAATGACACTAAAACACATTAAGGGTAATGTAACATCCGGCAATATGAAATAATTGAAGAGGCTTAGAATTGGAAATTTTCATTTTTGGAAAGAATTTTAAAGTTTTGGAAATTTTGGCTAAGTATGGAAAATGTGAATTTTTGGCCAATTTTGAACAGACATAAATTCTAGCTCAGGATGAGTTAGGTGGAATTCCAGTTATGTTTGCAAAGTTTGTGGAACGATCTTTCCAACGCCACTGAGTTTGCTCGATTCCGAGTTCGTATGAGTGAGATATGCCCTTTGAAAGTTGGGCAGTTGACAAGGAATTCCGTCCGGGAATCATTAAGGGCATTTTAGTCTTTTCCCTAGCCAATTCTTTTGGGATTATATTGTTGTATAGGGCTGATCTTTGGATCATTTTGTTCCATTTTTAAGAGAGTGAAGGCTAGGGCTTTGAGAGTGAAGAAGAGAGGAAGAAGAGAAGAAGGAGAAGAAGAAGGGAAGAAAGAGGAAGATCAAGCAAGTTCCGTCAAGATCATCGTGGATTTTCGTCGGGGGTGATCCCTACCAAGGTATGTGAGCTTTTAGTGTTGGGTGATCCTTTCCCCCACAC
>NW_006239041.1:1215361-1216754 GCF_000226075.1 Solanum tuberosum
ATAGACAGTCAGTCAGTTAGTTTTGAGTCTCTTATCTATGTATATATGTAAATATTCTATTTTGAGACTCGAGTTGCCTTTTGGCCAAATGTGTATCATTTAAGTTGTTTATATCTTTGCATGGCATTGAGTTATTCTGTTGAGTAGGTTTCCGCTGAGTTAAGAAAGCCAGGCCAAGGGTTCGCCTGGGGCCAGCAATGGTCTCCGGGTGCCGGTCCCGCCCAGGGTGTAGGCTCGGGGCGTGACAAACTTGGTATCAGAGCACAGAGTTCAAGAGTCCTAGGGTGTCTATGAAGCCGTGTCTGTAGAGTCCTAGTTATCGGTGTGAAGCGCGCCACATCTATAATTGGGAGGCTACAATATTTAGGAAGATTTCTCACTTCTTTCACACTCATCTCGTGCGTTAGAGTTTATCTCTAAAGAGTTTCTTTCTAATCCGTGCTTTCGCGTGTTTTCAGATAGTCATGCCTCCACGAAGAGTTGGTAGAGGGCGTCTTCCTAGACGCTATGTTGATGAGCAAGAGTTACCCTATGCACCGGGAGTGCAAGACCAAGGGGAAGTTTCTAATGCCGAGTTCAGAGAGGCAATTAGGATGTTGAGTCAAGCTGTAGCCAATCAGATAGGTCAGCAAAGGGGAGTTCGACATGAAGGAGCTAACACTTCAAGGATCCGTGAGTTCTTGGGGATGAATCCTTCGAGTTTCATGGGATCAAGCACTACTGAGGATCCAGAGAACTTCATTGAGGAGTTGAAGAGGATTTTTGATGTAATGCATGTAGCAGACGCTGAGCGGGTTGAACTAGCTGCGTATCAGCTGAAGGATGTTGCTAGAACATGGTTTGACCAGTGGAAAGGGGGCAGAGCTGAGAATGCACCATCGGCGAGTTGGGCCGATTTTGAGGAAGCTTTCTTGGGGCATTTCTTTCCTCGAGAATTGAAAGAGGCCAAGGTACATGAGTTCCTTACCCTTAAGCAGGAGTCCTTGAGTGTTCGCGAGTACAGTCTAAAGTTCACCCAACTTTCCCGCTATGCTCCGGAGATGGTTGTGGACATGAGGAATAGAATGAGCTTGTTTGTTGCTGGGCTGTCGAGTAAGGAAGGTAGGGCTGCAATGCTTATCGGGGACATGTACATATCCAGATTAATGGTCTATGCACAGCAGGTTGAGGAAGAGAAGCTGAGGGATAGGGAAGAGTTCAGGAGTAAGAGAGCCAAGACCGGTAATGAGCCTGGGCAGCAGAAAGGTAATGTGAATCGTCCGTCCTTCCAAGAAAGGCAAAAGGGACCTGATCCATCATCTGTTAGCGCACCCACACCAAGATACAGAGGTGGTCATAATGGCCAGAATTCGAAGGACTTCAAGGCTAGACCAGCGCAATCTTCGGGTAGCGT
>NW_006239041.1:1218079-1220399 GCF_000226075.1 Solanum tuberosum
CAATGGTCTGAAGCTTGCGAGAAAAGCTCTCAGGTATTGAAAAAGAGATTGATTACAGCTCCAGTTTTGACGCTACCAGAAGGTACTCAAGGTTTTGTGGTGTATTGTGATGCATCTAGAGTTGGTTTGGGTTGTGTCTTAATGCAGAATGGCAAAGTTATCGCTTATGCCTCCAGACAGTTGAAGGTTCATGAGAAGAACTACCCAACCCATGACTTAGAGCTAGCTGCTGTAATATTTGCTTTGAAGTTATGGCGTCACTACTTGTATGGTGTGCATGTCGACATATTCACTGATCATAAGAGCCTTCAATATGTGCTTACTCAGAAAGAGCTTAATCTCAGACAGAGGAGGTGGTTAGAGTTACTCAAGGATTATGACCTGAGTATTCTTTACCACCCAGGTAAGGCTAATGTTGTTGCTGATTCTTTGAGCAGGTTGTCTATGGGTAGCACCGCCCATATTGAAGAAGGAAGGAGAGAATTGGCAAAAGATGTGCACAGACTGGCATGTCTGGGAGTTAGATTTACAGATTTCGCAGAAGGAGGAATTGCGGTGACGAGCAAGGTCGAGTCATCATTGATGTCAGAAGTGAAAGAGAAGCAATATCAAGATCCCATTTTGCTTGAGTTGAAGGCAAATGTTCAAAAGCAAAGAGTATTAGCATTTGAACAAGGGGAGATGGCGTTTTGAGATATCAAGGTAGATTGTGTGTACCTATGGTAGATGGACTCCAAGAAAGGGTTATGGAGGAAGCTCATAGCTCCAGATATTCCGTTCATCCGGGTTCCATGAAGATGTACCCTGACTTGAGAGAAGTTTATTGGTGGAATGGCATGAAGAAGGGCATTGTAGAGTTCGTTGCTAAGTGTCCAAATTGCCAACAAGTGAAAGCTGAACACCAAAGACCCGGTGGTTTGGCTCAGAATATAGAGCTTCCAGAATGGAAGTGGGAGATGATCAATATGGATTTCATCACAGGGTTGCCAAGGTCTCTCAGACAGCATGATTCTATTTGGGTGATTGTCGACAGAATCACAAAGTCAGCCCATTTTCTACCGGTAAAGACTATCCATTCGGCAGAAGATTATGCCAAGTTGTATATTTAAGAGATAGTGAGACTTCATGGAGTGCCAATCTCCATTATTTCAGATAGAGGTGCACAGTTTACTGCACAGTTCTGGAAATCTTTACAGAAAGGTTTGGGTTCAAGGGTGAACTTAAGTACTGCATTTCATCCTCAGACTGATGGGCAAGCAGAGCGCACTATTCAGACCTTAGAGGATATGTTGAGGGCTTGTGTAATCGATTTCAAAGGGAGTTGGGATGACCACCTACCTCTCATTGAGTTTGCCTATAACAACAGTTATCATTCTAGTATCCAGATGGCTCCATACGAAGCTCTATATGGGAGAAGATGTAGATCTCCTATTGGATGGTTCGAAGTTGGTGAAGCACAGTTGATAGGACCAGATTTAGTGCACCAAGCCATGGAGAAGGTGAAAGTGATTCAAGAGAGGTTGAAAACAGCACAAAGTCGCCATAAATTCTACACTGATGTTAGGAGAAGGGCGTTAGAGTTTGAAGTTGATGATTGGGTATATTTGAAGGTTTCACCCATGAAGGGGGTTATGAGGTTCGGTAAGAAGGGGAAACTTAGTCCCCGGTATATCGGACCTTATCGCATAGTCCAGAGGGTCGGCAGTGTGGCTTACGAGTTAGAGCTACCACAAGAGCTAGCAGCTGTCCATCCGGTATTTCATATCTCTATGTTGAAAAAGTGCATAGGTGATCCTTCATTGATCCTATCGACTGGAAGTGTTAAGATCAAGGATAACTTATCTTATGAGGAGGTGCCTGTTCAGATTTTAGATCGCCAAGTTCGTAGGTTGAGAACGAAAGATGTGACATCAGTCAAGGTCCTTTGGAGGAACCAATTTGTTGAGGAAGCCACTTGGGAAGCCGAAGAGGACATGAAGAAGAGATATCCTCATCTTTTTGAATCCGGAGGGAATGCGGATTAAGGTATTAATTTCCTTCTTAGTGCTCCTTAAAATATAATGGGCATGTTGTCGTTGTTGTTGTTTTTGTTTGCATAATTGCTTGTTGAGTGTTTGAGTTAGATGTTACACCCTTAGTTTTGTAAGAGCAACCTCATTCGAGGACGAATGTTTCCAAGGGGGAGATATTGTAACATCCGGCAATACGAAATAATTGAAGAGGCTTAGAATTTGAAATTTTCATTTTTGGAAAGAATTTTAAAGTTTTGGAAATTTTGGCTAAGTATGGAAAATGTGAATTTTTGGCCAACTTTGAACAG
>NW_006239041.1:1221916-1249197 GCF_000226075.1 Solanum tuberosum
TCCAGCTCGCATACTTGTACATTCCATGTACTGATGCCAGTTGGCCTGCATCGTCTTATGATGCAGATACAGGTACCCCGGATCAGCATCCTGCACGTCGTTGATCCAGCTGAGCACTCCAGAGTCTGTGGTGAGCCTCCTTGCATTCCGGAGGACTCAATTATTTTGTGTACTTAGTTTTGTTCTATTTGGATGTTGCGGGGTCTGTCCCCACATCCATCTCAGTATATTAGAGGCACAGTTAGACAGTCAGTCAGTCAGTTAGTTTTGAGTCTCTCATCCATGTATATGTATATATATGTAAATATTCTATTTTGAGACTCGAGTTGCCCTTTGGGCCATATTTTTATTAGTTAAGTTGTTTATGTCTTTGCATGGCATTGAGTTATTCTGTTGAGTTAGGTTTCCGCTGAGTGAAGAAAGCCAGGCCAAGGGTTCGCCTGGGGCCAGCAATGGTCTCCGGGTGCCGGTCCCGCCCAGGGTGTAGGCTCGGGGCTTGACAGGTAATGACTTAAGACTTGCAGCCCACACTCATACAAGCAACATTAAATACCAGTCGCATAGCTAGGAGGATCATCAACTACACGTAAAAAGTCTCAAACAACTACAAGAAGGTAGGAACTACATCCGCAAACTTATTTTATTGGAGGAGCTTCCTTCTCCACATCACATCATGCTCATTTCAGCATCATAAGGCAAATATGCAATTATATCATTAAAGAATATTATGCAACTTTTTCATAAGAACTCATTAAAGCATGCTCATCAAGTCAATTTAGGCAACTCATCATAGATGCATATCAACATGAAGAACAAAATCTATGAAAACTCATTTTCTCATTTAACCACAATTCAATTAAAACATGTATAATATAAGGAGACCATGGAAACTTAAATTCACAAGAATCCAAAACATGCAACATGCTACTAGAAACTTTAAGTCTCAAGCTTGAATAGGAATAGAAAAAGAGACAAGGACATCAACACTCTCACAATCTTTCTATTCAACATACCATCCCCTACTTGGGAGAAACCAATCTAGGCTATCATGAAATAATACACAAGGACCTCATCATAAAATAAGGAACTATAACTTACCGGCACCGTCATCCGAATTTGCCTTCTTGTTAACTTGGAGAACATAGAAACGAGTCTTCTTTTGATCATCAAGATTTGGGCCACCATGTGATGCTTGCTTGGCCTCCCTTCCTCTAGCCGTGAGGGTTGGACAATCTCTCACCTTGTGATCATTCTTCCCATAACCATAGCATCCACTAGTACCGGCTAGACACTTCCCAAAATGCTTCTATCCACAAGTGGAGCAAGTAGGCTTAGCAAATTGAGAACCACCACCTCTCTCTTGGTTGACCTTAGGGGCACTTGAGAAATATTTGTTAGGAGCTCTCTTTTTAAACCTAGGTTATCCTTGCTCATCGAACCTACCCCTTTTTAAATCTTTCTTCACCCTCATAAGTTTGGACTCCTCAACAGATTAAGCGTACACAACAAGTCTAGTGATGTTCATGTCATCATGGAGCATTGCCATATGACACTCTTCCTTAACCAAGTCGGATACACCGGTAACAAACCTACTCATCTCTTCCCTTGGGTTAGACACCAAGGATGGAGCATATCTAGACAACAAGGTAAACTTCAAAGAGTACTCCTCCACACTCATGCTACCTTGCCTAAGGTTTATAAGCTCCTCAATCTTACACTCTCTCTTTTCACGGGGAAATTACTTTCCAAAGAATGCTTCCTTAAACTCATCCCATTCAATGGGACCCGCTTCAACTGGCCTATTTGCCTTTCATTGAGTGAACCACACTTGGGCCACCTCATTAAATTGATAGGACTCCAACTCCGCCTTCTCTCTAGAAGATACACCTATAGCATCCACTATCTTATAGATTTCCACTTCTAGAAAAATGGGCTTTAACGACAATTATTTTGTGACAATAAGCTAATTGCCGTTAATGTATTCACACAAGGATAAATATTAATGACTAATGTATAATGGCCAGCAATGTTTCTATTTTTAGTGACAATTGAAAAGAAAAGTTGGAAAACCATTATTTTTTTGTCAAAATAAAATGTCCCGCTTCTTTTGATCCTTTTCCCCTTTTAATAAGGTAAACCCTTCCCTATTGCTAATAAAATTCTCTTCCATCAACATAAAAAAAACCTGGTTACCTATAAGTACATCGATGACCTATTCCAATTGAGTAACAACGTCTAGCGACCAATGACTTCCCGCAAACGACAACGTCTAGCACCAATAATTAACCGAAATACAGTACAAGTATGTAGATCGATATTCTCCAAATTATAGGTGTTAATGTTCTCTACTATGTTTCTGTATCTATAGGTCTGTAGATTATCATGTTTTGTGTGTCGTTGTTTCTCTATTTCTATCTGTATAGTAACCTAGTCATTGTTCATTAATCTGGGTTTTCTAAGTTTTGTTTGTTATCTCTGATTTTTATTTATTTGATTGCATTATTTTGATCGATTATACTAGAATTAGTACATGAAAACTATTGTTGCAACTATCATTTTCATTAATCTATGTTTGTTAAGTCGTGTTTGTGATCTGTTATTTCTATATATTTTATTGTAATTTTTTTTAACGACAAGGGAAAACCCGTAGCCGCTACCTTTTGGGTGCACACAGGGTAAAACCCCCGCTCCTGTGCAATAGCTCGCAAACCACATAGGAGAGGTAACCTGCACTAGGCAAGCCCAGTGCGACGAGCTTGACCCAGAAGGCAAACCCTTGCTTTTGCTAGCAAGGGGTTTCAAACTTGAGACCTCCAACATGGAAGTCCCAACCCTAAACCACTGGGCCACCCCGAAGGGTATATTTTATTGTAGTTTATTGATCGATTATACGAGAATCAATACAAGAAAACTGATACCGCAACTCGTGCTGCTCTATTACTATCAAAATAACACCTAGTCAAGGCATTGTTGATAGTAGAAACAAATAAGTGTTGAATTTAGCTCTTATGAATGAAGATGGAAAAAAACATAATAAAAAATCTCATACACTCGTCTCTGTTCCAGTATGTAAAAAAATAAATTATATAAACTGCCGAGCAAGAAGCTAGCTAGCTACACCCAGTCATTCTAACTTGTTAGAACTATCGGTATTCGGAGTTAGCTGCCTTTGTTTGATGATTAGCCTTTCTGCTTTCATATTGTTGGCTTCAACAGTAGTGGCATCTGTTGGTTGCTAGGAAACGATCGTAGGTCGAATGAAAGGGAAGAGGCGTAAGACAACTGTAGATAAAAAACCAGAAAAGTCTTCTAGTTCAAATATTATATTTTACTTCTTTTTGACTAAAGAGTCAAACTCAAATATACCGATACACAAAAGGGTGCTTTTAATAAGAAGGATGTTTCTTAAAGATAGAAGATGCTTTGATAAAAAAGAGTTAAATCTAAATGTATAGGGTTGTCGCCAAAACACGTGGGATTTTCTATGGATACTTGTGCAGTTCAAATCATAATATATGAAATGTACTTTCCTATAATATGAATAAGTTACAACCTCAGGTCTCAAGCTCTTCCTTATCAACCAAAAAAGATTGTGAATTCTGTAAAAATAAAACACAAACTATGAACTTCTCAATATATTATTTTTGAAAACACAACATAGTGAATTTTCCACCGAATAAAGGAAGCTCTACCTTTTTATGAATGATGTTACTATTCGGAAATAATTCATGTCAATGCATATAAATGCATACACATAGATATTCACATTATAGGTGAAAGTTAAAGGAATAAGGGAGGCTGAACTAGCAGCAGCGCCATCACTATTTGAACTCTCAACAAAGACTTACTATTAAGATATGCAATTACAGATGACATCATAATCATTATTACTCTTAAACCAAAATCCGCCATTCAGAAAAACAACATACAATCAACAAATACCTACATCCATAGTATACAATCTGACTTTGAGAATTAAAACTTAATATGTAATAAACAAAAGTATTACCCCAAGGCTTTGGTCTAGTGATAAGAGTGCAATGCGTGATATGTTGGTTAGGCACAATCACATGAGTCTATTGATTAGGTGGGGAAGGGTAGAGAGGAGGGATCAATATCAGATGAGTTTGAAATCATGCACCACTAGCCCTTATGATTTCTTGGTTTACAAAAAAAAACATACACAAAAGTATTTGATGTTGTCACATTCAATCACTACATAAAAGACCCTACCAATATAAACCATGGCTATTTTTCATTCAAGGAAGGGGAGAAATTATGTAATCCAGGGGAAGGTTCTAATTATTTTCTCTATGCCTCCATTTTTCATACCAAGAAGTTAATAACCTAGTGTTCAATGACTAGTATATCGTTTTTTTAAATGAACCACCTAACTCTAATGAGAGTGTATGTCTTTATCATAATTGAAAAAATGTACAAGACAGAGGATAGGAGCATCCCTACACCTGCCTAGTATGGAACAAGCTCCATACAATAAAATAGGCAGATTTTCTTGTAAGCTCTAAAAAAAAAGAAGTTTAAACAGGGTTAGGTAGCCTCTTTGTACACATACAATGCTTCAAGGTACATCGAAAGAGTAGTTTGTATACAAGTTTCTATCCATATAAAAGGTACTTTTGATGTTTCTCATTCAAAAGTAGGATAATTTAGTCTATCAATATTTAATCCACCTTGAACTTCCCTTGGCAGATGTTGAGTATCATAGATCATTTTTTTATCAGTGAACTGCACTCCCCAATTAGCAAGAAAATCAACAACTTTGTTTTCGTCTCTAAAACAGTGAAGAATAATCCAGCTATCCACTTGAGCTACAAGTATCTTATTCTTTCGATTGAACTCTCGCTACTCCATGGAATGTGTACTTCTATTGATTATCCATGCTACTAGAATTTTTTAATCGAATTCTACTTTTGAATGAGTAATTCAATTTATAACACACCATTTAAAACCGAGTTCTAGTACATTTGATTCTGCCATGTTGTTAGTTTTCATACCAAAGTATTTCCCATAAACAACTTTGAAAAAACCATTGTTATCCCTGATGATTCCTCCTCTTCTTGGGACCTTGTTGCCCTTGGCAAATCTATCGGAATATAACTTTAGTGCACTAGCTCTAGGGCCATACCATTTAACATGACTCTAGATAATATGGTCTTTAGCCTCATTCATGATAGTACAAACCAATTCCCAATGCACAAATAGGTTGATGTGTTTGAACCTTTTAGCAACTTATCGTAGGTTCTAAATTGAAAATATTGTCCATCGTCTTTCACTAAATTACTTCATATTATCACACAAGTCAATCTGAAAATCTTAATTGTTGTGGTTTAACATATAGTGCTAGTTTCTCGCGTTACCTCTCTTAAATAGTTTGTCTTTCACCCAATGACGTGGAGTTTCCTCTATTTGCTTCTTAACAAAAGCAAGTTTCGTGGACCTATAACAAACATGTCTTCCTCTATGTAGAGCTAATCCTCATCTGGATATATAGATACTCTTTATGGTAGCCAAAGCTGCTGCAGCTTTCTAGCTAAATCTAAATCTACTTTTTCTTCTAGATTTTGGTGCTCATTGTCACAAGTTATTGTGAACTATAGAGATAAAACTGGATAAAATCCAACTCAATAACGAAACCTAAGATATTCATTACCTTGACTAGCTGAAGTTTGCTAAGCGAAAATGTTATTGGTCCCTGGAATTTTAGATAATCTGAGACTCAGTCTTAGTTTATCTTGAATGTTGAGCAGAAACACTAGTAATTTATTATTTTTTTCTAGAAAAAATTACCAATAATTAGATGTAGTGCTGTCAACTTAACTCAATTTGAAGTTGTTTTAAATTCCAAGAACTTTTAATGAACGTCAAAGTTTATGAAGTTCATAACATCATACAGTTTGCAACATTGTAAACCAGTGTTATAGATAAGTCACTAATCCCTCTTCAATTGGTGTTAAGGGTGCTTCATAGATTGTAGAGAGGCTCAAGATTATGCTATATAATGGACCCATATATTATCCTTGATGTAATCTTTTACTGAACTTCAAATCTATACTTTTGCTTTTCCCACACTGGTTAGTCTTATTTGTGTGGCCGCAATGCTAAATCGCTATTGCTATGAACTTATTTGAAGTTATATGCTTGGGAATTTTGATACCGAAGTAGTTTCTACCAGTCTAGCTAATCTGGTTTGAGAAGATGGATTTTCTTCGTCTGCTCTTATTTTGTGGTTTTACAAAGTATATAAACTTTGTTATGCTTTTTGAGTAGTCTAAAAATTTGATTGCACTCATCCTTTACAATCTTTAGAACAATGAATCAGTATCTGCTATTATGCTCACCTTTGTACCCTTTCTGGACAACTTATGCATATTGACACTTCACCAGCACTAACCAAATCAAGAGGTCATGTGGTTTTAAATATGATAGGTACTTTCCGTCTTTGAATAGCATTACACTCACATATGATAGAATTAGTGGAAAACATCTCATATGCTATGAATGATAGCTTTGATCTACACTCTTGAGTCTTGGTTGTGCTAAAGCAACAACAAAAATATGCTTTAAAAATACATGGTCAGAAAAGTTACGTTTTTTATATGAAGTTGTCACATAAATCTACTGATCTTTAAAAGTGTGAACACAGAGAGGATTCAAAGATATTACAGTAATCAGCCTTAATGCATAGGCTTCTAAAGTGCCATTATATTTTCAATCATAATTAGCCTACAAGGTTGTCATTGAAAAACTCACACTTCATATTATATTTGAAGTAGACTATCTTAAGAAAGCAATCTGCTCAACATGTTTGAAGCACCATAACCATTTATGGTATTATCTAGTCCAAGCAGGTAATAATAACATCTTGTGTTACTACTGCAACACTTTTATGGTAAATTACAAATTAACAGTTATAACTACTGAATATTTTATGCGTTTTGCTAGGTATGTGGTTATTAATCAACTTATTTTTTTATAGAGTAAAAAGGAAATATAATTTTTTTTATTTGAATGTGCGAGTTATAGCACCTCTACTTTCATTAATTATTTATGGCTCTGTTACATCGGCTAAAGCTTGGCAGAGAGTTGTAAAGATTGCTGGTTCCATTACTACTGTTCCACGCCTCTATTTTCTACAAATATGTCCAGCATTTGAACTTGCAATACCTTTTGACATGTTGCTGGAAAGATTGTGAATTCTTTTTTTTGAAAGATGGATGAACATATTTGGGAGTTAAAAGGGACCCTTTGTGAGTTGTATTTTTTTTTATTGAGGTGGCAATATATTTTTGTTGGTTGACTGCTTATTGCGCTAGTTGAGGTCTCTTATTAATTGGCAATCCAACCCTTTTCCTCATCAAAAAAGTCTACTATCAGTTGATAAAGAAATATGGATTATTAGCATGCTCATTTTCTCCACTAATTCGTGATTTTTTTATATTCGATTACTAGTGGATAATAAGATCATTTTATTGTTGTAGCCAATGAAAGCACGAAGATACTGATTCAGGAGTTTTGTGAATTGGTTGAACCTTTTAGTGCTTATCCCAAGTTCTAACATGAAAATCGTGTGACTCATCTTTCATGAATTTACTTGGTAGTGTCGCACCACTCAATCTAAAATTCTAAATTGTTGTGGTTCAATATATAGTGCTAGTTCCTAGCGTTATCTCTCTTAAGTTGTTTGTGTTTCACCCTATGTCATGTGGAACTACCTATATTTGCTATGTAATGAAACAATGTTTTGCGGATCTATAATAAACATAACGTCCAATTTTTTTTAAGCAAATCCTCATCTAGATACATAGACATTTCTGATGGTAGACGAAGCTACATCAACTTGAAGTAAATCTCTAATAAGACAACTGCAGTAAACTTAATTCTATACTTTTGCTTTTCCCACTTTGGTTAGTCTTATATTTGTGTGGATGCTATGGTAAATCGCTATTACTATGATTATACTTGAAGTTGTATGCTTGAGAATTATGATACTTAAGTAGTTTTTACTAGAAATCAAGAGAAATTGACTCTTCTTTTTTAGTTAGATACTTCTTGATTGTTATTTTTTCAGACAAGTCACA
The DNA here is from genome assembly GCF_000226075.1 of Solanum tuberosum. Classification (NCBI taxonomy): domain Eukaryota; kingdom Viridiplantae; phylum Streptophyta; class Magnoliopsida; order Solanales; family Solanaceae; genus Solanum; species Solanum tuberosum. Next base: position 1,230,016 of record NW_006239041.1, read on the forward strand.
CTTCTTGCAATGTTTCTATACTTAACATCTCATCTTTTGATGCATTTATTTTTTTATTCCAGGTCATATAATCTAAAGTCCTCAAATTTCAAATGTGGGAGATTTCAATATGAAGAAGAGGTGCAAAACTTATTTGAAAACATTATTCAATAGGATAGATATATATTCTATTTTATGAATTAATAATAGTATATGTTTATAGCATTTGTCAAACTTTGTTGTTACTATCTGGTGCTCTTTTGCCAACAAGTTTGTTGAATTTGTATATATATATTTTCCCTACCAATGTAGTAATTATAATTAATGTTGGCTATAAAACTGTCGTTAAAGGTTATAATATTTAGCGTCAATCTAATAAATTTATTGATCATAAAAATGGACACTAAAAAGGCAACTAATTTTTTTTAGAAGGGATATTGTAGCCATTACTTGCCATAGTAAATTGTCGTTAAAACTACTGTCTTTTAGTGGCTATTTATTCGGATATATCTACTAAAATAATGGATACTAAAAACAATAGTTAACCAATATTAACTACCTATAGCAGTTAACATAATTTCCACCAACAATTGTCGTTAAAACAAACACTTTTAGTGGCTATTTATTTTGATTTATCAACTAAAACAATGGACACTAAAAGATCGTAGTTAGTTGATATGAATTACCTTTAGCAGCCAACATATGTGCCACAAACAATTGCCAATAAAAACACTACCTTTTAGTGGTTATTTATTTAGATTTATCGGCTAAAACAATGGACACTAAAAACTCATAGTTAGCCATTATGAATTACCTTTAGCATCCAACATAATTGCTACAAACAATTACCATAAAAGCTAATGATTTGTAGCGGCAATTCATGCTACCCTTTACCAGCATTTCCCACAATGGCCGGGAAAGCCTTTGCCGACCCCTACATAACTGGCTAAAGATAATTCACCAGTTTAGGTTATCGTGGCAAATGTTATTGCCGCTAAAGCCATGTTTTATTGCCACTAAATGGCCCTTTTTTAGTTGTGTTCATCCAAGAATCCTTGGGGATCTTCTCCCATTCTAGAGCCAAGAAAGATAGGAGGATTCATGCTCACAAAGTCTCTCAACCTTGAGGCCACGGTACTCTCATTAGCATTCACCCGAGGCCCCACATCACGGTTAACTTGAGTCGTCATGGCTTGAGCTAGAGTTAGAAAAGCCGCCCTAATCTCTTCATTAGTCATGGCCGGGGGAACCACCGGAACCTCATTCTCTTGATTGCTTATGAGGACTTGGTCACCTTGAAGACCTTGGGCATCTTGGGGACGAACTCTCTCATTTCCAATCTCCTCTTCCGCTCTCCTCGGGTTAGCCCTCTTATTCATCTTCTATAAACACAAGAGAAGGATTAGGAAAAGGACACTTATAGACCAAACTCTAAGGCATGACTTCAAGAATAATGAAACAAGGGTAACTTCTACCGTCCTATAGCCTCTAGCTCATAGATGTGTCGTGACTCACACCGATGAGCAAGACTCTACTAGACGTGGCTTGTAAGACTTTGAATCTAAGGACCATTTTCCAAACCTTATGCTTTGATACCAAGTTTGTCACGACCCGAGAGCACCCCTAGTCGTAACCGACGTACTCGACTTTGAAGAGGTCTAATACAAGCCCCTTAGCATTCATAACATCTGATATAGAAAATAGTACGGAATTAAAACTTATTTAAAACCAACAATCTTAAATACTCTTTCATAAAAGCAACGGAAACTTAGTCTCAAATGGCCATCTTATAGACAACATTAACAAAATTGGGTCACGGCCCTTTACAATCAAAATAAGTCTATTTAAGTCTATTACAAGAGGCTTCTCATAAAAGCTAGAATAGGAGAGTCTTGTCCTCGACATATGACGACATACCACAAGTCTTGAGAAAACTCTAATCCCAAGCTTCAACTCTAAGCCAACTCAATCACTTTCCCGCACCTACACTCTGTAGAAAAAAATAGAGGAAAATATGGATTAGCACAATAAGTACTAAGTATGATGACCATGCAAAAACATGCTTTTAAACGGACATTTGGTTGGAAACGTATGCGGTTGGAAACATATGCATATACTATTTGAGAAAATCTTATAACTCATGATGAACAAATAAGGCATAATTTATATCCCAACCAACATATAAAGCATTTACTTCACATTTATACTTCACCTCAAATAATGATGCTTCACAAGTACCAATATGCAACACATAAACATGTTCACCAAATAAGATACAAGCTAACATCCTAGGATCTCTATCTAGAGTTAACCTAAGACACACTTGAGTGAGACATGAAGTGGCCGCCCATACAACCTCATTCACACACACCTAAGTGTACCTCAAGGCTACTATAGATAAGAAGCATTACATTTCTAAGTAGTTTATTTCCTTAATATAAGTAAGACATGCAATATAATAAAAGGATAACAAGTCACTATTCTTCCTTAGAGTCATTTAGGACACATTCATGCATTTAGAGGACTTTCACATATTAGACTATTTAAGGCTTAGGGACTCACTTTAGTATCTTCAAAGCCTACTCGTGCCATGTGCAGATATCATCCCATACTACTACCTACACGTTGTAGAACCTATCCAATAACTATAGTGCATATCCCACATGATGGGAATAGGCATTAACCGAAATAGACCATACTAGCTAGTCATGGAATCCGGTGTCATAAATCTCACCCCGTGGATGGTGTTCTACTTGCCAAGGGTAGAACTAGTAAGCAACCCATGTGGGCATATGGTTTAGGGGATATCCAAAGATGTTCATTGGACTCTTGCCTTTTCTACAGGAATAGACACCATCTTAACCGTATCCACTCGGTGCTAGCCTTAGTTCCCATAGAGTAATTTCATTCACATGTGTTTACTAGAGAGGGAACCATCATTAGGTCTAGCCAACCCATAGTACTTCAACCAAGAAGGGCACCATAAGGGATCTGCCGATCAAAGTTCATTAAGGATGGCTCATTAACTTTCTTAGATAGGGTTTTCTACCGTTCCTGTCCACCAACTCTAAGTCTATCATTTCACACAAGAAGAAGGCACCATCATTAGGTCTACCGCTTCAAGGTTTTACATTCACATAGGGTCCTAGACTCATTATGAAGGGGCACCATGCCTAGGTCTACCGGTTCAAGACATAGTCTAGAATTCCTCACAAGTCATTTATAGAAGGGCACCAACTTAGGCCTACCGATCCTAGACATTTATTCATTCATTCATTTAAGAAGAGGATACCAATCCAGGTCTACCAATTCATGCACAATTAGACACTTAAGTCAAGATACACTCATTACACAAGAGAAGGATGCCTAAGCCTACCAAGTCAAGATATCACATTCAATAGCCTTCATGCATCAAGAAGAGACACCTAAGTCTACTACATCAAGATACAACATCACCATATAGAAACCCTTCATAATCTATCATCCTTACATATAAACATTAAGAGAGAACATACCTTCGCTTACAATACAATAACATTTTATACAAGATCACCTTGTGACCGTATGCACACTTGTGCAATCCATGAATGGCATCCCATAATACCGTCCACACAAAGCATAACCTTGAAGTCACCCTAGTCATATTTACCCTCCTTTGGTCTCATTATTAGCTTACTTCATGTAGACGAGGGAACCATCACCTTTAGTCAATTCTATCATGGAAGGCAACTATAGCAACAATTCATCAAACATAACTCACGAAGGACAACACACATAAGGAAACCTTAAGTCATACTTGTGCAATGCATGAGGGGCATCCCATACTACCACTCATACCAAGTACTCCTTTAGGTCATCACAGTTTATGCTTCTGGGATTGGAACCTAGTCCCTCTCTTTAGACCTTAGAACACTATGAGGTACTTTCTTAAGCACATCTTAGTTCATTATTAGGTTGAACCCTATGAGATACTTCTTTTAGCATGTCTAGGTTCATTATCCATGGACCCTATCAGATACTACCTTAAGTATGTCTAAGTCCATTTATACTCTTAAACACTATGAGATACTTCACTAAGCTTGTCTTAGTTTCTCATTATTTCTAACCCTAAGATATACTACATTGAGTACATCTTAGTTCATCAAGCTTAAACTCTAGGAGATGCTACTTAAAGCATAATCTTAGTTCGCTAAGGTTGAAATCTAGGATATGCCTTCACATGCATAATCTTAGTTCCTTAAGTTTGATCTCCTAGGAGATGCTTCTTCAAGCACAAATCTTAGACCACTATTTGATATGGATTCTAGGAGATGCTTACTTAAGCATAATCTTAGACCATGAAATTTGAACTCTAGGAGATGTTACATTAAGCATAATCTTAGTTCATTACTAATCTTGTTTATTGGATATATCCTTAACTGACATGAGAACATATTAGTTATCACATGATTTCTTAAGGTGTTACCCACACCATCAAGGTTTGGTCCACTTGCCTAAGGTAGAACCGGTTTGTTAGCTTAGTTGGATCCACTAGCTAAATTTCCTATGGTGCATGTAGTTATGGGATACAGAGATTGCTACTAGAAACCCAAAACTCCACTAGGTGAAGGCTTCTATCTCAAGAGACACACTTTAGGAAATTCGGACTCTTCTAGGTGAGAGATCCCATGTTGGAAGCCCAAACTCAACTAGGTGGGAACCTCCATCTCATTCAATCTCCACTCGGTGCTAGGCCTCAATTACAAAAGATAATCATTAAGTCTCTACTTTGACTCAAGTTTATAGAAAGATGTCCTTGACAATCAATCCACGCTAATACCTCTTTAGACCATGTGTGAACAAATTATCACTATCCATGACCTAGGTATAAAGGCTCTATAGCAATAGGTTCAATTAGGTAAGAGAAACCCTTCAACCTTCTATACTTCGGGGTATAACAAGTGCCTTGAATTTTAACCCCTAAACTCCTCATTCTTAGTAAGGGAAGTCTTATCTATGACTCTAACCCTTAACACTACACTCTAGAACCCTAGCTTAAAGCTCTAGTTGAGTCTACTAGTTTTCAGGGTATTACAATATCTTCCCCTTGGGAACATTCATCCTCGAATGACATTTCTAAACACTTCTTACAGGAAATGAATCTAGACTAGCAGCCCATCATGCATACATTACATGTAAATGCACACGACCAACGAGGAAAACTTTAACTCCAAGCTAAACATACTCAATGCAACACAAGGGAGTAGTAACTACTTCTACCAACCCAAAATGCATGAAATTATATATCTACTCATTTTCAAGGAGGAATTAACATATCCTAGTTAAAACATGCTCAACACACACTTACGGAGCCAAAATGTAATTTACTCTCAAAAAGCATTTATTCAAGGAGGAATCTTTCAACTCCCAAAACTAAGGCATGCTCATATATTCATCTCATGAAGTCTATATGTGAAATGACCCAAAAAGTTCTTAAAAATGTGCTTCGGAAGTTACCGGAAACTTGTTTAGCTATATATAAAAAAAATCCGTTTCGTTTTTCGAAAATCCGACTTCATATTCTTGTTTAGGGGGTCAAATTGAGTGGGAAATGGGTCTAACCCAAATTTTAGAGCAACCGTATCAAAATCCGAAATTTCCAAGTGAAGCCTTTTTCGAGGGTCTACTTTGGAGGGTCATATCTCCTAGCACACAAATTATTTGGTGGCCAATAATGACAAACTAAGCTTGTGTATATGTTCATTCCATACGTGAGATTGCATTAGAGCCTAATGGGAATTTCCTATATAAAGTGTTGCATGACCATGCCCGGTCCGGGGGAAAAGAACCGGACAACCATGTGAGAGGTTTTTATCTCACCACCTAGGATGCTTGGGGTGTGACCAACATCAACCATGTGAGAGGTTTATATCTCACCACCTAGGATGCTTGGGGTGTGACCAACATCAACCATGTGAGAGGTTTATATCTCACCACCTAGGATGCTTGGGGTGTGACCAACATCAACCATGTGAGAGGTTTATATCTCACCACCTAGGATGCTTGGGGTGTGACCAACATCAACCATGTGAGAGGTTTATATCTCACCACCTAGGATGCTTGGGGTGTGACCAACATCAACCATGTGAGAGGTTTATATCTCACCACCTAGGATGCTTGGGGTGTGACCAACATCAACCATGTGAGAGGTTTATATCTCACCACCTAGGATGCTTGGGGTGTGACCAACATCAACCATGTGAGAGGTTTATATCTCACCACCTAGGATGCTTGGGGTGTGACCAACATCAACCATGTGAGAGGTTTATATCTCACCACCTAGGATGCTTGGGGTGTGACCAACATCAACCATGTGAGAGGTTTATATCTCACCACCTAGGATGCTTGGGGTGTGACCAACATCAACCATGTGAGAGGTTTATATCTCACCACCTAGGATGCTTGGGGTGTGACCAACATCAACCATGTGAGAGGTTTATATCTCACCACCTAGGATGCTTGGGGTGTGACCAACATCAACCATGTGAGGGGTTTATACCTTGCCACCAGGGTGTCCGGGTGTGAACGGCATCCCCCATCCTAAGTTGGGGTTATAGATTGGTTGGATCATGCATACACATATGATATCTACTATTAGTATAGAGTTACTTAAACATGTTTTGACTTCACTTTGATCATGCATCCTCATATTGTTATTCATAATGCCTATGAAACTATTTCTTGTATTTCGATTGTGTCCTTGTCTATTGTTGTGTTGCACCCCGCATACTTAGTACATTCCAAGTACTAACGCATATTTTGCCTACATGATGTCACCATGTAGGGACCGGAGTTACTCTTGATCCTTCTCTTCATTCACGTGGCTAGTACGGTGCTTATCCGAGTTGTTGGTGAGTCCTCAATGATTCGAGGGCTATGTTATGTTTCCTACTCCTATGTTTTGAGACTTTAGCTTGCAATTGTATTTTGACTATGAGGGGAGCCGGTAGAATGTCATGGCCCCGTCCTATCTATGTATGTAGAGGTGTGCGTTGGACAAGTATTTTGTAAATGAGCTTGACTCTTGTTCTATGATGTCATTTTGAAATGGTTTGCCCTTAGTCCCTATTTCCCGTTAATTAATGTTGAATGTACTTCCGCGACCGATGAAGTGTGATGACAAGTTTGAGAGGCTTGCTTGGGGTTCCTTCGGGTTCCTCATTCGCCATGTCACGTCTAGGCCCTAGGCTTGGGTCGTGACAATATGCAACTCTACTCAATGCACTACAACATGAGGAAAGCAATGCATGTAAGTCATTTCTAACAAGACCTAAGAATTTTCATGAACATGCATATTCGGAAATCATGGCAAAACACAAAGACATAATAACCTTACTTTTTCGGCACACTATCTCCCCTTTGGGAGTAAGCCAATACAATCACTTCTAAACATCATTCATGCTAAAGACAACTTCAAGGTCCAGCATAACAAGTCACAAAAGACAAGAAAATTCAGAAATTTACTAAAGCATAAAACACATACCGGTAGCAACATAAGGAGGTCACTCTTGGTCACCACTAGTTGGGAGAACTTAGAACCTATACTTATTTGGGAGCACTGGAATCTAGACCCCTAAGACGAGCTTGATTGGCCTCTCTCCCTCTAGCCTAGGATTGGAGAATCTCTCTTCTTGTGAACCTCATTACCACAACCACAACACCCCTCCTTTCCGGCTAGACACTCACCATAATGTTTTCTTCCACACTTGGAGCAACTAGGCTTAAGCAACACAGATTCACTATTATTCCCTCTTTGAGGCTTTGGTTTAGACACCCCTTCTTGGTTGGAAAGTTTTTGCTTGGTCCTAGGTTGACCATATCCATCGGATCTAGTATTGGATAAATCCCCATCACCGGTTCTAGGTCTCTTCAGTTCCCTATTCTTCTTCCTAAGTCTTGACTCCTCAAATTATTGAGCATACACCATTAGACGTGAGATATCCATATTATCATGGAGCATTGCCGCACGACATTCTTCTTCAATCCAGTCGAACACACCAGCCACAAATTGAGTCATCTCATCCCTCATATTTGACACCAAAGACGAAGCATACTTGGACAACTTAGTGAATGTAAGGGAATATTCTTGAACACTCATACCTCCTTGACGAAGGTTGATAAATTCCTCCACCTTTGCTTCCCTCTTCTCTCGGGGGAAGAACCTATCAATGAATTCTTTCTTGAAAACCTCCCAATCTATGAGACCCGCTTCAACCAACCTATTACCCTTCCATTGAGTATACCATACTTGGGCCACATCCTTCAATTGGTAAGCGGCTAGCTCCACATTGTCTTCCTCACGTCTCCTAGCATTAGCCCTTGTATTAGCCATACCTTGAAAATCTATAGGGTACACATTAGAAAAAGGGACTACTAAAGCCGAACTCTATGGCACAACTTAGGGATTGAAGAAATGAGGTTTCCTAAGCATCCAATAGCCTCCTATTCATAAATGTGGCGCACTTCACATTTATGAACAAGACTCTACGAGACGTGGTTTGAGACAATCCTAGAACCATTCTAAACCTTATGCTCTGGTTACCAAGTTTGTCACGACCCAAGGGTATACCTTAGGTGTAACATGGTGAACTTGACCTCGAAAGGGTCTCATACAAGCCCTTAGCAAATCACAACATAAGATAATAGAAAATAAGGGAAAATTTAAAACTTTTTACAATCGAAGTCATTCTCATAAAAACAAGCAGAACTCTTTCTACACTTTTGTCTCAAACCATCTAATACATCTTTAGAATAAACTCTTGGGTCACAGCCCATACAATAGTCTCTAAACATGAAATAAAGACATTAAGGAAATGGTGGGTTTTGTCCTCGAGGCTAAGTGTACTCACAGAGATCTTCAATTCCTTAGCTCCTTAGAAACCTAGCTTCAAGATAGCACTCAAGTCTCCAAACCATACATTTGATTAGAATGTAGGCAAAGTATGCGTTAGTACAAAATGTACTAAATATGTTAGCTTTTATAATCATAAGAGCATAAGACAAGGGTTAGTCAATATAAGACATTATTCAAAATCATATGAAATATTTCATGAAACATAAACCATGAACATAAGAGACAATTTCATAATAATAAGTAAAGCCTCCAACATAAGCATCATATAAGCATTACTTGACTCTTAGTCATTCATACCATAATAGAACCATTATCAAGTAACCTCAAAAGCATACAAGTGCAAAACATGAATAGCATCCCATAATAACACCCAAGCCAAGTATCCCTTTTTGGTCATCTTAATCATAGTATATATACATGGTCAAGTCTTAAGCCTTTCTACCATAAGGGCACCATACTTCTAAGTAACCTCAAAGCGCACTTGTGCAATGCATGAAAGACATCCCATAATACCCTCCACAATAATCATAACCTTGAAGTCACCCTAGTCATATTTACCCTCCTATGGTCTCATTATTAACTTATTTCATGTAGACAAGGGAACTATCACCTTTAGCAAATTCTATCATGGAAGGAAACTATAGCAACAATCCATCAAACATAACTCATGAAGAAAAACACTCATAAGTCAACCTTAAGTCATACTTGTGCAATGCAAGAGGGGCATCCCATACTACCATTCATACCAAGTACTCTTTTAGGTCATCATACTTCATGCTTCTTGGTTTGGAACCTAGCCTCTCTCTTTAGACCTTAGAACACTATGAGGTACTTTCTTAAGCACATCTTAGTTCATTATTAGGTTGAATCCTATGAGATAGTTCTTTTAGCATGCCTAGGTTCATTATCCATGGAACCGATGAGATACTCCCTTAAGCATGTCTAAGTCCATTTTATACTCTTGAACAATATGAGGTACTTCACTAAGCCTATCTTAGTTCTTCATTATTTGGAATCCTAGGATATACTACATTGAGTAGATCTTAGTTCATCAAGCTTGAACTCTAGGAGATGCTACTCAAAGCATAATCTTAGTTCACTAAGGTTGAACTCTAAGAGATGCCTTCGCATGCATAATCTTAGTTCAATAAGTTTGATCTCCTAGGAGATGCTTCTTTAAGCACAAATCTTAGACCACTATTTGAGATGGACTCTAGGAGATGCTTCCTTAAGCATAATCTTAGGCCATAAGATTTGAACTCTAGGAGACACTACATTATGCATAATCTTAGTTCATTACTAATCTTGCTTAATTGGGATATAGCCTTAACCGACATGAGAACATATTAGATATCACATGATCTCTCAAGATGTTACCCACATCATTAAGTGTTGGTCAATTTGCCTTATGTAGAACCGGTTTGTTAGCTTAGTTGGATCCACTAGCTAACTTTCCAAGTTATGGGATACGGAGATTTCTACTAGAAATCCAAAACTCCACTAGGTAAAGGCTTCCATTTCATGAGACACACTTTGGGAAATCCGGACTCTTCTAGGTGAGAGATCCCATGTTGGAAGCTTAAACTCAACTAAGAGGGAACCTTTATGAAAGCCCAAACTCAACTATGTAGGAACCTCCATCTCATTTCAATATCCACTCAGTGCTAGGCCTCAATCCCATAAGATAATCATTAAGTCTCTACTTTGACTCAAGTTTATGGAAAGATGTCCTTGACAACTAATCCTTGCTAATACCTCATTAGACTATGTGTGAACAACTTATCACCATCCATAACCTTGTTATAAAGGCTCTATAGCCTTAGGTTCAATAAGGTAAGAGAAACCCTTCAACCTTAAAACCATTTCTATGTGAGGACTCTTTCATGTCAAATTTATCTTCAAGCCTAATATCATGTCTAGAATTCTACATTAGACAAGGATATCACCATGTCTGAAGTGATTCTATTACTTCCTATCATCTTTCATTCCTAAGGTGAATTAGGTAGGTAAATCTCTTTCATCACAATTCAATTCATTAGCCTTCTATTCACATGTAGATTTTACTATCAAAGCCTTAGCATCCTTAGTTAATCATATTAGCTTCACTCTAAAGCCATAGTGATCAACATTCACCACTATGAGTTTACATTCTTGACAGCTCTACACCACAAAGGCATCTTATGAACCTAGATTACAAGTCATTCAATCACATTCTTCATTACTAGGTGATTCTAGCCATAATTTATCCTAAAGATTCAATTTCAACTTTACAAGTCAAGATCAATCATATTCAATAAGGTCTAGTGAAAATCATGATTATATGCCCCTAACCTTGAAAAATTACTATACATGACATTCATTTAGGAAGATCACTTATGCACCTTCAATTTCACCTCTAATGGCATAAACCCACAAAATATCACATTCTTCAAATAGACTAGGTTTAACCATAGAAATCACATGAATTCATCGTAATATCACTAAAAAAAGTTAAATCAATCATAATTAGGTATTATCCACTAGATTGGAATCAGACCCAAACCCTACCCACAATGTAAGAAGAACCCTAGCTAAAATTGAGCTTTTGACTTCACAATTGGGGGATTTCTAAGGGAGCTCTATGGATGGAATAACGCATAGATGAATAAGCTAACATACCTTAATTCAAAGACCTATTCAATCTTGCATCAATGGTGTCTGTTTTCTTGACCCTAGGTTCAAGCTCCTTCTTCTTCTTCAAGTCTTAGGGATTTGATTTGGGTCATGTGGTAAAGTGACTTAAATGGATAGTTAAACACTTAAAATATCTTATGTAGGGGTTTTAGGACTAGGTAAAATGACCCCACCCAATAACTCCCACATTTGGAATTCATTAAAAATTCCCCCACTTGGCAGTCTACTGCCCAAGCCTTCACCAGAGGCACCACGGGTCGTGGTCCTCACCACTAACCATGGTCCTGCTTGTGGTCTTGGGACCAGTAGCTAGTCCACTTGGTTTGATCTTTAAAGTTCCAAGGCATGACCACGAGCCTTCCCACGAACCATGGTCAAGGCCAGTGGTCATGAAGTGGCTCGTGGTCCTTTGTCCAAACACTTGGCTTCAAGGACTTGACTTCACAAGCCTAAGGATACTTCAGGAGGCACCTCACGAACCGTGGTCAAGAACACTTGTCGTTAAGGTGGTCGTGAACATGGGGGTAGTGCATGGCTAAAATGTCTTGGCCTCTCTCATCCTAAGGCATCTTCACAAGCCTTCCCAAGAGTCGTGGTCAAGACCACTTTTTGTGAAGTGGGTAGTGGAGGTGATCCACTTTTAGGAAGCCCTTAGGGAGCTACTGCCTTGGCCTCATGAACCACACCACGAGCCGTGGTCCACACTACTAGCCGTGGCGGTGGTCATGGACTTGAGGCAGTGTGCATCAAGCTTGGGGCAGTGTACCTCAATTTAAACTCTAAATGGTCTTCATAATTACGAGGTATAACACGTGCCTTGACATTTAACTCCTAAACTCCTCATTCTTAGTATGGGAAATCTTATCTACAACTTTAACCCTTAACACTGCACTCTAGAACCCTAGCTTAAGGCTCGAGTTTACTCTACTAGTTTCCAGGGTATTACAGATGATCCTATTCTTTTACAACTTAAGGAGAATGCACAATAGGGTATGACATAGGCATTTGAGCTTACGAAAGAGGGAGTACTTTGATGTCAAAACATATTGTGTGTACCTAATGTAGATGAAGTAAGAAAGAGGATCATGATGGAAGCACATCATTCAAGATATTATGTTCATCCGAGGTCAACTAAAATGTATCATGACTTGAAAGAAATGTATTGGTGGGGTGACATGAAGAAAAAAATTGCGGAATTTGTGGCTCAATGTACAAATTGTCAACAAGTGAAAGTAGAGCACCAAAATTTAGGAGGCTATATGCAGTGTATAGAACTTCCAATTTGGAAGCGGAACATGATCAACATGGATTTTGTCACTTGTTTGCCTCGCTCAGTTTAGAGGTTTGATTCCATTGGGTAATAGTTGACAGACGACACACCAAATCAGCACACTTTTTGCCGGTGAAGACTAGTTATACAGTTGAAGTGTATGCAATGTTGAATATTTAAGAGATAGTTTGGTTACATGGAGTGCCAATCTCTAATATATCTGATAGGGGAGCTCAATTCAGTGCAAATTTTTGGAAGTCATATCAGAAGAGTTTGGGAACAAAAGTGAATTTAAGTACAACCTTCCACCCTTAAACAGGCGGTAAGGCAGAGCGTATAATTTAGACACTTGAGGATATGCTGCGAGCGTGTATACTAGACTTCAAAGGTAGTTGGGATGATCATTTGTTGCTTATCGAGTTTAAATAAAACAATAGCTACCATTCAAGTATTAAAATGGCACCTTACGAAGCTTTATATGGTAGAAAATGTAGATCACCAATTGGCTGGTTTGAAGTGGGTGAAACTGCCTCATTTGGGCCAGATCTTGTTCATCAAGCTACGGAAAAATTTAAGGTGATACAACAACGGTTAGAAATGGCTCAAACTCGACATAAATCATATGCAAATGTTAGAAGAAGAGGACTAGAGTTTTCCATAGGGGATTGGTTGTTCTTGAAGGTATCTCCAATGAAAGGGGTAATGAGGTTTGGTAAAAAAGGAAAGATGAGTCCCCACTATATAGGGCCATATAGGATTATTCGAAGAGTTGTCCAAGTAGCCTATGAGTTAGATCTACCACAAGTGCTTTCATCAGTTCATCCGGTGTTTCACGTCTCAATGCTTCGAAAGTTTACAGGTGACCCATCTCGTATTACTCCTATTGAATATGTACAAGTTACAGGAGATCTCACTTATGAGGAAGTACCCATTGCTATTCTGGATCGACAAGTTAGGAGGTTAAGGAATAATTAGGTAGCTTTTGTAAAAGTAATATGGAGGAACCAACAAATAAAAGAAGTTACATGGGAAGCGGAAGAAGCAATGAAATTGAAGTATCCTCATCTCTTTCAGATCGATGAGAAAGATGAAAATGGTTAGTTGAGACGCTGACAAGTAATTATAAGTCTATATGTATTATGTGATTAATAGTAGTACTAACTTACGCTTGAACTTGTTTGGGCTGGATAACCATGCTAACATTCGAGGACGAATGTTTTTAAGGGGGGAATGATGTAACAATCCGTATTATTCATATGCTAGTTCTATTCATGTGATTCTTGGCATAGCCTTATAGTATAGGTAAGGGACCATGTTTCTTATATGATTAGTTTTGGTTTAAACTAGCTCGGAAAGGGATACAAATGCCTTGCACATTTCAGCATGTGTACTGCAAGGTAATCCGACGGAAGTAATTAAAATTGAGACAGTAAGGTGGTAATTGATCTTAAAGTTGAAAGTTAAGTGCTAAGTTAAAGGAAACGGGATTAATTTATAGAAAATGGAATAAAAATAGTGAGCTGCTTTGCTTGGCTTTATTAAGCTACTAGGTGCATCACCTACTTAAGCTATATGGATCTAGTTAAAAAGTCCTTGATGGATCAAATTTGGGCATAGATCGAGTCACTTGAGGCCCAAACTAAGTTAAATAAAATGAAAATGAAATTTAAAACCCAGGAGCCAAATCCGCCAAGGCCCAATGTAAGTTAAGCCCAATTAAGGAAAAGGGCAAGTAGGTGAATCACCTACTTTGACCTTTTGAGCAGCTTGATGTACATAAGCAGGTGCATCACCTACTTGACCATTTAGTGGCTGAAAATGAAGGTCAAAAGAAGAAAGTTCTAGAGGATATTCTTAGAGGTAAAAAAATCTCAAAATAAGATAAATATTGGCTGCTATTTCCTCTTTTGTGGCCTACCTTGTGAGTCTGTGAACCTCTCTTGAACACCCCTTGAACCCTACCTTTCTTTGGAAGAAACTTGATGACAACATGACCTTTCTTGACCCATTACCCTTAATCTTCGTGAATCGTGGTTGATTGAATAGTCAACTTAGGCCAAAAGCCTAAGATGGAGGTATGGTGAAAAGAAAAGGGAAAGTCAAGAAGTGCAACGAAACTCTCCTTTAACACATCGTGTTGAGAAAATGGAACCCCTCCTTTTAAAAAAAAGATAGAAAAAGAAAAGTTGTGGAATAAATGTGAAAAGTACAAAAGAAATGGGGTTCCCAAACAATCTGTGGGAAGTGAATAATAGGATGACTTATGAGAACTAAATAAAATGATGAAGGAAGAGGAAAGGAAGTGTTGTGAGCACCACATTTCTTGAGGATGAAAGTCACTGAACCTAAATGACCATACATTTGCACTCAGCCCCATTACAAGCCTTGAAAACACCTTTTTGATCTTGAGTGAGTTGAAACAAATGTCAATTGGAAAGTACGGGCAAACCTATGGGTAAAATTATGCATTGTGTTCCTCTTTTTGAGTGTGAGCGTTGCATTTTATTCCAAAACTTTAAATTGTGAACCATTGTGTGAATATGGAATCTTTCTTTCTGTGAGGGCATTTGAACACTTTTGTTGAGCTTGAACTTGTATTTTAAGCAAGTATTGTGAGCATGAGATTCTTTGATTATGGTGAGTCAAAACTTGAATCTTTGAGTGTACAATTGATCTTTGCATGAGTAAAGTGAGTCTTGTTGTGTGCATTCATGATTGATTCATGTGTAGCACTATTTGAGACACCCTTTTTGAATAGTTGAACTCTAGTTTGCTTGAGGACAAGGAAAAGTTTAAATTGGGGGTGTTGATGAGTCCATAATTTGTTACATTTAGGGATATATTTTGATAGAATTAGTGTCCTCAAATGTATATTTTGTCTCTATATATGATGAAAATCTTTAAGTTTCAGGTATTTGAATTGATAGACAAACCTTGGACGCTATCGAGCAAAAAGGAACAAAGTGGCCGAAAGAAGAAAGAAAAGAGGGCCTGATGATCGCCTAATCCAATAGGTGTGTTGCCGAAAGGCCTATAACCTCACCTAATCTTCTAGTGTGCTTATCCCTAAAGAAAAAGGTCAAGTCTGTGAGGAAAGGGAGCAGTCAGTGAATCGCCGAGCAGTTCCGCGAAGCGAAGTACCAAACCAAAGGGCGGATCGCTGAGTAGTTAGGCGATCCCGACGAACTGCGCCGAGTGGATCCTTCGCAGCACACTTTTTGATATCTATAAATACCTGCTTAAATTTGTAGCTTAGTATCAAGCTGTTAGAGAACTAAGTTTTAGAATAGAACAATTTTTACATTTTGGAGACATTGTTCTTGAGCCTTGAAGATTTAAAGGGTTTCAACTCCAAGAAATCGAAAGTGGGTCTTCAAGAATCTTCATCCTTGACGTGTTTATAGACTTTATTTATCATACCCATTTGATGGTAACACCTTTTGTATCAATTTTTATCTATTTTTCATGTCTAGCTAAAACCCCAATTCTTGGGGTGTGATTTTGTGAATATGGGTTAGATTATCTACTGGCTCTTGCTTATTGACGGTTTATTTTTTGTTTAAATTTTATTTAGTTTAGTAGTTGTGTATGAACTTAATGGAATGGTAGTTGCAAAGACAATTTCATTTTAGTGTTTTTGGCTTGCTAGAAAGAGAGGTCGTAAAACTAAGGCTAATAAATTGATAGGCGGTGGTATTGGATCGACATGGGTTCATCTCGAGAGAGTGAATCCTAGTCCTTCTCCCACACATTCTGCTTGAGAGAGTGAATCAGCTAAGGCAGAGGTTGTGCATAAAGAGGCTACTCGGTGTTCGAGAGAAACCAAGTTGATTCGGGGTAAGCTGCTCAAGAGATAATTTACCCCCACTATAGTCTATCCTAGTCACAAATGTTCAACAATTTACTATCAAAAGCATGTACCCGTTAGTCTAGTATATCCCTTATTCCTATCACATCCCAAGAATTTTGTCTCTCTATCTCGTTTTCTTGTATTTTTACTATTTTTTAGTTGTTGCTTGACTACAAACCCGTATTGATAATTGACGGTTGTGTCATCCCTTTTAGATTTATTATGTTTAAATTCAATAATGTTTTTGCTACAGTTAACTTTAGCATTTTTTGCGCTTAACCATTAATTTTCAGGAACCGCTCCTTTGGGATTCGACCCCAACCCATTCGGTTGGATTATATTACTATTGTACGATCGTAGACACTTGAATTGGAAGTTGTGTCTTGATTACACAAACATCATTGAACAGAGGAAATGAGCATACCATGTGGCAATGGTGACCCAATGGATCACTCTCCTTTGAGATGGATGATTCTTAGGGATAACATACTAACTTTCAAGCAATTGGATGGTGAGACTATCCATGAGTTGTGGCCATGATTTAAGGAACTATTGCAGGAGTACCCAACTCATGGAATTCCAGATAAGATGTTGTTGGAGTTCTTCCACAGAGGTCTTGGTCTTGAACATAGAAGAGCGATTGACCAACTTTCTCTGGGTGGTCTAATACAAAAACCATATGAAACAGTAGCCCAACTCCTTGATCGCATGATTAAGACCAACAAGCAACAGAGAGGGACCAAGAATTGGCCACATTGTTGACCCACCTGGATGTCTTGGCCAAGAAAGTCATGGAATTGGAGGTAATGTACAAAAAGAAAGATAGGTACATTCCCCCTCACAAGCATAGAAAGCCCAAGGAGTATGAGGGTGGTCAAATTTAGGAGATATTTTTACTCATTCATCAAGAAGTCAGAGAACACGACAGAGTATTAGAAGAGATAAGATAGAATATCTCGATGCTAAATCATATGACAACCTCTCATTCCATGTTAATTCAACTACTAGAGACCCAAATGGGTCATGTGTTATCTTGTCTCTACCCAAAGCAAAAAAGGGGTTGCCTAGTGACACTTAGGCACCAAGAATGAAACCTAAGTGGCGACTTGCGTCGGGCCACAACATTAACTAAGGCGTTGTTTGGGAGGCAACCCAAGTTTTTTATTTCTTTATTTTTGTTTTCGGAATAATCGTGTGATGATTGTGCAAGTTAAAGTGTAGAATGTGTTTGAAAAGTGCGAATTGGCCAGCCAAAAGTTCCAGTCGGCACCTCGCCGAAGAAGTTGGCGAGCCCGACTAGAACCACCATTGGACTAAGGAAATCAAAAGCTAGAGTCTGTATAACTCGGCGAGCCCAATGACTAGTATGTGTGTCGCCGAACAGGTCGGTGATCGTGACTTTGTTTGCCGTTTGGACCCCACATTAACTGGAGGTCCTTTAAAACTTGGAAAGGTAAGTGACCACTCGGCGTGTTGCCTAGTGGTTCGGCGAGCAAAATTAATGTCGCCGAAAGGGCGAGAACTGGATGGTTTTAAAAGCCAAAGGTCTAAAATTTCAAACTCTTTCACATTCCCTCACTTTTTAACTTCCCAAGATCACACCCGCACTATATTTTCATATTTTTTCTGTTGCCTAGTCGTCGATCTTGTGTTTGGAGTTGGGATTCTTTGCCGTCTAGCTTTTCAAATTATATTTTCAGCATTAAAGGTTGGTTTTCCAAACCCCAAAACACATAATTAGTGGTTTTATTCATTTGCAATTCTTTTGTTCTTAGTGATGTGTGTTGACGAACTAGTGGCTCTTCGCAGCACATTTTTTGCGACTATACATACATTTTTGAACATTTATTTTAGTATCTTGGAATCTATTTTTGGATCATTATTCATTCTAGATAGTTTTTGAACATTGAGACAAGTTTTCTCAAGTTTTTCCTTAGCTTTGAAGTATTGAAGTTTTTCACTTTTTAGAAATTGGAAGTGGGTGTTTGAGATTCTTCAACTTGGAACATTGTAAAGACGAAATAAATGTTACCCAACTGATGGAAATTCAATCTGGTAACAATTTTTATCTTTTTATGATGTCTAGCTAAAACCCCAATTCTTGGGGTGTGATTATGGATTGATTTAGTTTATGGGTATTGCTAATGGTTAGTTTAAATGTTGTTTAAAACTGAGTTCAATCATTAATTATGGTTTAATTTAAGAACTGTAGTAACAAATGCAGTTCTACCTTTGTGTTTTCCGCTTGGTCGAGAGAGAGGTTTTAAAACCAAGATTATTGATTAATAGTCTGTGGGTATTGGGTTGACATGGGTTCAGCGAGAGAGAGAGAATCCTAAACCCAATTCCAAACATTCAACTCGAGAGAGTGAATGGACTAAGGTGTGTGTTGTTCGTATTTTGCATGCTTGTCGATGTTCGAGAGAAATCGACTTGATTCTGGGTAAATTGTTAGAGAGAAAGTTTACCTCCTCTATAGCCTAGCTTACTCACTAATATCTTGCTATTTTCTAATAG